>NC_092053.1:81533488-81900670 GCF_003086295.3 Arachis hypogaea
TTTTTATATCTTAATCAAACATCTTTTGTGTTAACTCAAGGACATTGTGTATGTGATTCTCACACCTTCAGGATGAGCACATGATGTTTCACTTTGTTTAAATGGCCATGGTCGTTGTAAATTTTCTTAATAATGAGCTTTCATGTCCACACCCCCAATAGCCATTTCCACAAGGAATTCAATTAAGTCATCTTGTGCTTGCTAAAGGTAGATTGCATGTTAATTCTTTAAACTTGCATTAAGCTTGGATTGAATAGTAGTGTGATTGCCATTTCAACCGGCCAATGTGTGTGTTCTAATCGCTTACACTCTCGGAATACACACATTGTTTTCTAAACCACACTGTATTGCAAAGCTTCTCGATTAAGAATTTCAATTCCTCTTGAAAAACCACTATTTTATGGTTTATCTTGTGTTTAATTGAGTGGTTTTTATCAAGTCTTCACCCACTTATTCATATGATTTGCATGATTTTACAATCCTTTCCTAATATTATTTTATGATTAAAAACTTGCTTACTAGAGATCTTTAATTAGTATATTTTATTTCTCTTTTATACTATTCGATGCTGTGATCCGTGTGTTAAGTGCTTCAGGCTTTATAGGGCAGGAATGGCTTAGAGAATGGAGAAGAAGCTTGCAAAAATGGAAGGAACACAAGAAACTAAGGAGATGACCAATGAGTACCGACGCGCACGCATGGCTCACGCGAACGCACGGAATGGAGAAATTTATAGTGACGCGAGCACGTGCCTGACGCGTACACATGGATTGGAGTCTGCACAAAAGACGCACACGCGTGGACGACGCGTACGCGTGATAAGGAAATTCACCAAATGACGCACACGCGTGACTAACGCGTACGTGTGACCTGCACGATCTGTAAAATTAACAGAAAATACTGAAGGCAATTTCGGGCCGCGTTTTGACCTAGTTTTTGGCCCAAAAACACATAATAAAGCCAGGGAACATGCAAAGACTCAACACACACTCACATATTCTCATTAGGATAGTTTTTAGGATTTTAGATCTGAATCTAGAGAGAAACTACTCTTCCTCTAGATTTTGTTTACATTCATAGTTTCATAGGTTGTTGCTTTTGCTTTTGGATATTGAAGAGTCATCACCTGCGTTGAAGATACTATTCTAGTTTGTTTCCTTACTTGTTTTTTTTTTAATTATTCCATATTCTTAATGCCTGTTTAAAATGGTAATTGGATTATTTTCAGGGATTGTTAATACAAAGGATTATTTTTACTTTTAATTAATTTTTACTCTCTATTTTATTTAAATTATTATGTCTCTTTTCTATTCCAAACTCCCAATAACGAAGATGGTATCCATGTCAATAGGGTAGATTCCCTACTTGACATGGGGGTTGATTAAGAGGAGGCACTTGAGTTGGAATTCTCAAGTGGTTAGTTAAATTAGAAGTTGTTGGCTAATTCTGTATTTACTAATGCTAGACCTTCCCAAGGGAGAGGACTAGGATTTGCGAATAAAAGTTAGCTCAATCACTTGACTTTCCTTTATTTAGTAAGGGTTGACTAAGTGAAAATAACAACCTCTTTATACTACACTTGAGAAAATTCCAACAAGGATAGAACTTCCAATTAATCATTCCCCCAGTCAAGGCTTTTTATTTTCAATAATATAAATTCCTTTTAATTTTCGTTGCACTAAATTACAATTGTCTATTTTCTGTTATTCAACTCTCAAAAATCTCTCGGAAACTACTGATTAATAAATTAGCATCCTTTCTAGCAACTTGTTGGGAGACGACCTGGGACTCATACTCCCAGTATTTTTATTCTAAACTTTTTGTGACAACCTTTCTAAATTAATGAGGCAGATTTTTGCTGGATAAGAGCTATACTCGCAACGCTGTTCTATTATATCAAAGGAAGCTGCAACTAGTAGAATTGGAGAACCTTCGCCTAGAAGCATATGACAACTTTAGGCGATACAAAGAGAAGATGAAGGCTGTCCATGACAAGCACATAAAAAGGAGAGAGTTTAGACCAGGGGAGTTAGTTCTTCTTTATAACTCCAGACTGAGGCTTATGCCAGGCAAACTAAGATCAAGATGGGAAGGTCCCTACAGAGTAGAGAAGGCAGAGCCATACGGAGTTTTTCACCTGCATCATCCTTCTAGTTCAAAATTCATCAAGGTCAATGGGCATCGCCTAAAGCTTTATCATGGTGAGAAGATGAAGGATCACAAAGAGCTAGAGCTTTTCCTCTTGGAAGACCCACCAACAGAAGCAGAATGAGCCCGAAGACTGTCCAACTTAAGGACGTAAAAGCAAAGTGCTAGGTGGGAGACAACCCATCATGGTATGATCGTTCCGTTTCAGTCTTAGTTTTGTTTCATTTTATTTTACTTTATTTTCTTAAGTGACTCTTCTCATAATCTCTATATATAGTCTGCATTTGCATTTTTAATTCTGCATATAAAAAAAATGCACGCGACGCGCAAGCGTCGTTGACGCGTCCGTGTCATAAGTGCTTTCGAAATAAGAAGAAAAGAAGCAGAGAGTCACGTGGGAGCGTGGTTGGAAGCGTGCCATAGGCACAAGCATACCCACACGAACGCGTCCCTCACGCATCCGCGTCATTTGAAAAATCAGCCTCCCATGCGTGCGCGTCGCCCATGCACACGCGTGACCCTGCGAAATCGTCGTAAATAGGTATATGGCAGAGAGTTATGATGGAGTGGGGCTGGAATGGTGCTGGAAGCACAAACCCTAACACGCGAACGCGTGCCCCACGCATCCGCGACATTTTTCAAAAAGAAGCCATTCACGCGTGCTCGTCACCCACGCGCACGCGTCACCCTAAATTTTGGCATTATGCGAACGAAACAGAGAGTTGTGCGTAAACGAGGCTGCTCTCACGCCAATGGCACAGTTCATTTCACGTGAACGCGTGACCCACGCGTCTGTGTCACTTGAACATAGCACTAATCACGTGAACGCATGCTCCACGCGCCTGCGTCGCCTACGCCGCACAACTTATCCAGATCAGCGCCAGAAATCTTATCTTTTCTTCCCCAATCCTAATTTTTCTTTTCTCCCTTCTTATTTCTTTCTTCTTACTTCTTTCTTTTTTATTCCTTCTTACTTTTTACCTTTTTCTCCCATCTTTTTCACATCCATTCTCAAGGTTCTTTTCTTCTTCCCTTTTTACTTTTCCATTATTGTTATTACTTTTCTTTATGTTTTCTTTTTCTTTTTCTTCTTACTTTCATTATCTATGTTTTCTTTTTCTTTCTTTTTCGTTTTACATTCCTTTCACTGGTGTTAGAAATTTAACTGGGTGATTGTTTTCTTCTATATTTTTGCTTGTGGATTATTAAGGAATTGGTTCACCATTATCAATAATTATTTTTGGGTTGTTTGCATGTTCAAATTCAATACTTTCCATAACATATTTACCATGCATGCTAAGTGTTTGTGAAAAAACCCGTATGGCATTTTTAAATTATTCTATTCTTCTACTCTAATGTCTGTTTTTCACGAAACCCTTTTTTTATATTTTATTCATTAAATATAATTGTCAATACAAACAGATTGTTAGTTTGAAACACTTGATAATCAAATTGGGCATTTAATGCTTGATCTATGCTACTCATGCCTTTGCTAGCATGCCCATAAACATTTTGCATCTACTTGCCATAACATGCACTCGCTATATTTCCATTGATGAACTTCTCACATGTAGTCGCGACCATGTGTTAACGACATCCCTCTTTACCGTGCATTGATTATCACTTGTACTATCCTCTTCCTTGCTCGAAACCTTGGCTTTACATATTACTTTCCTTTTCCATTTTCAGGATGGCCACCAAGAAAGGTAAAGAGAAAGCTACTCCCAAACCACCAGCAAGGAAAGGAACAAAAAGAGAACTAGCTGTGGAGCCATCTTCAACAGCAATAAAGCCCTCAACAAAAAGAATCAAGAGGATCATCAAGGTCGATGACAAAGAGAAAGCCTTTCCAGCAAAGGACACTGCGCGGTTCACTAACTGCTACTGTGAGCAGATGTTCCCTATCCTGGCTGAGAGGAACTATAATAATGACTACCTTCTCATCATCCTGACCCACATTATTGAATTTTTTGAGCCCCGCATTGAGCAAAGACAATGGGAATTCCTACGGAGACAGCCACGACAGGTTAACCTTTCATGGCTACTTGAATTCTACTCCAATTTTCACACGCCAACCATGCAGTCTGTCTATGTCCGTCAGAAGCAAGTTCCCATAACTTAAGAGGCCATTCATCAAGCTTTAGACCTTCACCCTGCTCCAGAACGATTGGACGCATTCCAAAAAGCCTCATTCAAGCGCCAGACATACCAATTTGACTGGGATGCTGTTCTCAGAGTTATAGCACAACCTAGCGGCAAATGGATCTATGGATACCATCGATCTTGACCTAAGAGCATATTGGCTTCAGCACTCACCTTGGAGGCTCGAGTATGGGCACAGATCATGTCCTATTACGTCTTTCCAAGCACTCACAAATCCTCCTTCACTGTAGACATGGCTGTTTTACTCTGGTGCATCCTTACAGACCAGCCTCTCAATTTACCAAGATACATCCGGAATGCTATGGGACACGCACAGATTACGGGCAACTTACCTTTTCCCGCCTTGATTTTAGATCTAGTCTCAGCAGTCGGAGTCTCCTACAGAGCTGGGGTCACCAAGGCCATGATTCCACGGAATGATCAGTACGTCCCTAACGAAAAGTATATTAGACCTCCAGCAGCCACTATCAACTGGAGCACAGAACCAGCGGAAAATATCCCTTCTCCTATCACATCACAAACACCTTCAACGAACCAACTGCTCCATCAAATAATTGAGAAATTGGACCGGCTTGACCGGTAAGGAAAGCGAAGAGAGCGCCGTAACAAGTGCAGATTTACATACCTCAAGGAGCTACTTGTTGGAAACCACCCACCTGAAAAAAACCCAGACAACCTGGACTCCACTTCATTTACAAGCACAGGGAGCCATGACGGTCCCGATTGTGGAGATACTGCTACCAGCCCCCCTTTGTTCCTGACTGATCGCACTGAGGACGGTGCCAAGCTTTAAGTGTGGGGAGGTCGGTCAGTACCTGACTTTCGGAGGTAACTGCTCTTTCTTAACACCAATAGGTTTTTTTTTTCTTTTGTTAGGATAGGATAAATTACATAGTAATAGGTTATTTGCATGCATATTCTATTTGGTTGAAAAACAATAAGTTTCTTTTTAAGACCCTATTTTTGAAAATTCCACTAATTTAAATCTAAACTTTTTGTGTTAAACTTGTTTGAAGATTGTATTTGGAGCATAGTTTAAAGCTAAGAACACACAACCCGTGAGACTTGAGCTTAATTACATGGTTACATTATTTAACCATAAAATTTTTTTATTCTTGTGTGTTTGCTTCTCTATGATTGTAATCTATACTTTGTTCCATCCTATATGTCCAATGTTTAATGTGTTATATGCATGCATATGATTGAGGCCATTATTTTATTAGCTCTCTTATCCCAAATAGACTACCCTTCCATTTACCTTTGTTAGCCACTTTGAGCCTTTTAATCCCATTTGTTCTATATTTTACCACATCACTAACCTTAAGCAGAAAAACAAGTAATACCCCAAATTGAATCTTTGGTTAGCTTAAGATAGAGATTGTGTATCAATTAAGTGTGGGAAAGTCGTGGGAACATGGGTTAACAAGGAAATGTGTTATGTTTTTACATTGATGAATTAATTAGGAATTTGGGTACCTACTCATGTGAGACTAGAAAATTAAAAATCTAGGTGCATTGATAATGTTATGTATATTTTTATGCTTCAAAAAAAATAATTAAAAAAAAAGTCCAAAAATATTCAAGTAATTAATTAATTAAATAAATGAATAAGGGGACAAAATTACCCTAATGTTAAGTTTAATGAAAAATCAATACATGTGTGATACAAGTTAAGAGAAAAGTTGATGCATGAGTATGTAATGTAAAAGTGAACATTTTGGGTAGCTAGGTATAATTCTAAAAGTATAAAGAGTGTATGTAGAGGTAAGAGCTTAGGTTAATCAAGGATTCAATTTATAGCTCACTTAGCCATATATATACCCTCACCTTTACCTTGGCCCCATTACAACCTTAAAAGACCTCACGATGTTTGCATTAGTACATTAAATACTTGTTGATTGGTTAGGTGAAGAACAAAATCTAGAAAGCATGACTAGGGAAAAGTAGAGTGATTACCCTATACACTAGAGTGACTAGAGTGCATATACACCATCAGTAAGGGTTCAATGCTTGATTCTATGTTCCCTGCTTTCATGAGCTGTCTTCGTACAAGTTTACTTGTTTTTACTGTATAAATTTTAATTAGTGATATTTGATTTATATATGTCTTGAAGAACTTATCTACTTTTAACCAAGTAGGTAAAACCATTTTAGCATATAATCGCATTCATATACATAGGTTGCATTGCATTGCATGAGTCTTACTTTTCCCTACACATTTATTTTATCTCCTTAAGCTAAGCATGAGGACATGCTAATGTTTAAGTGTGGGGAGGTTGATAAACCACTATTTTATGGTTTATCTTGTGTTTAATTGAGTGGTTTTTATCAAGTTTTCACCCACTTATTCATATGATTTGCATGATTTTACAATCCCTTCCTAGTATTGTTTTATGATTGAAAACTTGCTTCCTAGAGATCTTTAATTAGTATATTTTAATTCTCCTTTATACCATTCAATGTCGTGATCCGTGTGTTAAGTGTTTCAGGCTTTATAGGGCAGGAATGGCTTAGAGAATGGAGAAGAAGCTTGCAAAAATGGAAGGAACACAAGAAACTAAGGAGATGACCAGCGAGTACAGACGCGCACACTGATAAACCCCATATTTAGGGTTTATCTTGCATTAATTTTAGGGGGATTTTATCATCTTTTCCCACATTTATCCAATGAACTAGCATGGTTTTATAACTCTCTTTTAATTGTGCTTAAGAGTGAAAACATGCTTTTGAGGTCTTGAAATAGCTAAATTTAATTCACCTTGATTCCATTAAATGCCTTGATATATTTGTTAAGTGATTTTAGATTTAGGAGGCAAAGATTTACTCCCTTGTGTTCTTCCTTGTTAATCTCCACCTCTTCATAAGCTTCTTCACTTCCAATCCTTTGTTCATCAATTCCATCTAACTCTTCCCCGTCACTCAAATCATAAATGGGAGGTTGAGAGAAATCTACCTCCACATCGCTTTCTATCTCATTGGGAAAAGGTTCTTCAAATTCAAAGGATTCACCACCAAGAAGATTGGATGCATGGTATTCATCTCCAAGGGAACTCAATTTTCGCTCCATTTCTTCCAAGTCTTCATATGGAATATGCCTCGAAGGTTGTGCGCATTCCTCCTCAACATCAAATTCACTCTTCTTGGAAAGGTTCTCTTCAACTCTAGGTTTCCAAGGAGGTTCCGCATCTCCTAAGTCTTCAACCACTTCTTCCTCATCTTCAATGATCGTAGGCTCCTCCAATTGCTCTAATACAAAATAGCATCCCTCATTTTCCACCGGAGTTTTCAATCTCTCCTTATACTTTTCAATTGATTCTCCATATTTGACCTTGGGAGAGCTTTGAGTGCTCAAATATTGCGAGGTTAAAATGCTTACTACCTTGATCAAGGTAGCCACAAATTCTAGTGTCTCCCTTTGCATTTCTCCTTGTCCTTAAAGTATAAGGCTAAGGGTTTCATCCATTGAGGATTGGGATGGATAAGAGGGTTCATTATCTTAGAGAAAGGGTTCATAATAGGAAGGTGGTTCTTCCTAGTAAGAGTATTGTGGTGTGTATTGAGGTGGTTCTTGGAAGTATTGATCTTGGGATGGTGGTTCCTGATGCACGGAAAACTTGTCTCGCAACAAATTTCCCTTCGGCAAGTATACCGAATTTGTCGTCAAGTAAAAATTCACAATAGAGTGAGGTCGAATCCCACAGGGATTGATTGATCAAGCAACTTTAATTAGAGGAATGTTCTAGTTTCGCGAGTCCAGAATTTGAGTTGAGAATTGCAGAAAATTAAATGGCGGGAAAGTAAATAACAGAAAAGTAAATGCTAGAAATAAAAGAACTGAAAGTAAATTGCAGAATTGTAAATGGGAATGGGGGAATTGCTCATGAAAGTAAATGACAGAAATTAAAGAGAATGGGTAAGATTAGAAATGGGGAGTTCATTGGGCTCAGGAGATGTTGCATTCTCCGGATCAATTTTATTTTCATCTCTTCCTCAATCAATGCACTCATTGATCTCCTTGGCAATCTTAAGTGATCGAATTACAATTTCTTGTAATTCAATCTCTCAAATCTTGATCAATAGCCAATTCCTTGGTCAATTGCTCATGAGAAGAGATGAAGTATGGTCACTGATTATACCACATGCATTTCCCAAATCAAGTGTTGAGAGGATTATAGTCACATATCCATCCAAACCCAATTTAGTCCAGCATGAGAAAGCATTTCTAGCTTGATCTCTTCATTCCTCTTTCAAGGTTCAGAAGAGATCCAAGTTTGAATAGCTTCTTTTCCAAGATAACTACCCAATTGGATGAAGATCGAAAGCTTTCAAGTAAAATCAAGAGAAAAGATAGAAGAAGAATAATGAAAACTAGTATTAATCCATCAAATTACAACAGAGCTCCCTAACCCAATGAAAGAGGTTTAGTTGTTCATAGCTCTGGAAAATAAAAACAAAGATGGAGAATACATGATGAAACTAGAAGTGCCAAGAAAGTAAAATACAGAGAGTAGTGCTATGCCAAGAGGCTCCCTGTAATTTCCAACTCCCAAAATAATTCAAAGCTACTCCTATATATACTACTCTTCTACTCTTCTAGTTGGTTCTTCAAGTCTTGGGTCTAGGCCTTTGGATCTTGAGTTTGAAGCAGTTATCTTCTTCATTGGGCTTGGCTTTACTTGCAGAGAGGAAGTGTGAAGTGGGCAGAGACTTTAGCTGAGGACGTTAGTGGTGTTAACGTTCAGTGAAAATATGGGTTCGAGAACGTTAGTGACATTCAACTTTTTCACTAACGTTCCTCACCAAAGTTAAGAGCCACGTTAACTTCAACGTTAGTGGCACAAACGTTGCCACTAACGTTTCCACTATGTCCTTCGCACACGTTATTGGGACTCAACTTTCCCAATAACGTTGAGGATTCTCCCCCTTCCCTACGTTAGAGTCCACGTTAACTTAGTTAACGTGGCTCTTTTTAATGTAGGCTTGCCAACCTTCGAGAACGTTAGTGACACTTACCATTGTCACTAACGTTCCAACGTGCCCCTAATTCTCACGTTAGAGTCCACGTTAACTAGGTTCACGTGGCTTCTAACGTGGCCATGCTAGCCATCTCCAACGTTAGTGACAATGTTGAATGTCACTAACGTTGGCTCATCATCCTTCTCCTCACGTTAACTTCCACGTTAACAAAGTTAACATGGGAGTTAACGTGGCTCATTGTGGCTTGTGTTGTCTCCTTCCAACGTTAGTGACAATGTTTGGTGTCACTAACATTGTTGACAACCTTTCTTCTTCACGTTAACTTCCATGTTAACTAGGTTAACGTGGGAGTTAACGTGGCTTCTTGGGGATAGTGTGTGTTCATCCCAACATTAGTGAGAATGTTTGGTGTCACTAACGTTGTCGACCACCTAGTTTCTTCACGTTAGCTTCCACGTTAACTAGGTTAACGTGGCTTCTTGTGACTTGGCCAACGTTAGTGAGAAAGTTGAATGACACTAACGTTGGCTTCCCCTTTTCTTCTTAATGTTAGAGGCAACGTTAACTAAGTTAACGTGGCAACTAACGTGGCCACTTATGAGCTTGGTCCAACGTTAGTGATAATGTTAAGTGTCACTAACGTTGGCTCCATTTCTTTTCTTCCACGTTAGAGTTCACGTTAGCTTAGTTAACGTGACTCTTAACGTGGGCAATGATGGCTTCTAGAGCGTTATTGGCAATGACTTTTCTCATTAACTTTGCAAGTGACTCCCATTCCACGTTAGTGTAACTAACGTTGCCACTAATGTGGTTCTTCTTTGCTTCCTTTGTCCTGAAATTAAACAATAAAGTGCATCAAAGTTCTAGTTCAAGTCATGGGAAATGCAACATCCAATTTGTCATTAAATTCATGCAAAATCCTCATGAAATCATGTAAAGTGCACAATGTATGCTTGAATCAGGATGTAAGTGAATATCTACCCAAAACTAGCTTATTTCCTAAGTAAATGCATGAAACTATCCTAAAAACAGTAGAGAAAAGGTCAGTGAAACTGGCCAAAATGCCCTGGCATCACAACACCAAACTTAAAGCTTGCTTGTCCCTAAGCAAGTACTGGAATAAGAGAATGATGAATGGAATGCCAAGAGAAATGAGTCATTCTTGTGGAAGTCATGTCCCTGGTTTTATGGTGGTTTCATGCATAGCAACTTAGGTTCATTCCTGGCTTTCAGACCTTTATCATGTCCTAGAATACTCACTTTGGTTGCATCCCATGAGACATTTATTCATTGATCCTTTTGTTGTTATTTCAGGGCTTATTTTTGTTCTTAAGCTAAGTGCTCTGTTAGGGGGCAACTCTTTAAAATAAGCTTTCAGTCAACACTCCCGAACCAGTTGGTTCAAGGTGCTAGATGTTGAAGCACCCCTAAGGACTTACTTGCTCAAGTCTCTCCCCCATACATACACACCACAGGCACATAGTTTATTTATTTTTTTTCTTTTCTTGAGACCTTGGTGTCCAACACCTCTTTGGGTTACTAAATGCTCTGTATTGAGGGTTACTCTTGATAGTGGACTTTCAACTGATAATCCCGAGTTAGTTAACCCAAGTTACCAAGTGATAAGGCACCCCTAAGAGCTTATTCATCCAAGTAGATCCCTCACAAAGGAGCACCACAGACACTTGCCTCAAGATTAAAACCATAGGTGCCTTGCCTTATTGCTTACTCTTTTTCTTTTATTTTTCAACCTTTATTGTTCTTTCCCTTTTTCTTATTAGGATCTTCTTATTTAGCTAGTCTCATGAGGTGTGTCTCAAGCATAGTATTCATGACCGATAGTTGTCCTCCCACCTTATGGTTGAACCAACTTAGCTAACTTATGGCTATACCATAAACTCATGAACTTATTCCATAGTATGAACTCTACTCTGGTCTTTTATAAAACACTCATTCTCTTTTCATTTGATTCAAAGGGACAGGCATACAAGTAAGCAAAGTAAGGATGCAGTGACATAAAGACTAGTAAACATAGACCTCTTCAACACAAAACTTAAGAGACAGAATTGAAAACGGTTCCCACTATTAATCAAAAGTGCCTTCGGACTTCCAATTTTCAACAATTCTGAGTATAATGGAATTAAGTAACAATGCAACCTTCGGGTGATGATTTCTAGTTGCCCTCTTTCTTTGTCATCATTCTAGTCCTTGCTACTTCACTTCCTTAGGTGAAGGTGCACCATTTCCTCATAAGATTCCTGCAAAGTTATTGAAAGTTGCTTGTTCTCAAAGCACTTGAGACATAGTTAGCTTGCATGTATGCTTGTGGCTTTTGAACTTAATTTGGTGTGTGAAACACCAAACTTAGTTCCTTGCCCTGTACAAAACATTGCATATATGCAGAGAACCTCATATCTTGTTGTTAACAAAACAATTATTACTAAAGTCTAACTACATCTAAGTGGTTTCCCTTGATTGGTTGGAGCTAGCAATGTGTTTTGGGAGTGGGGTGTAATTCTAACTAATGTCTTTGGTGGAACACCAAACTTAGAATCACACTTTCACTCTTGAATTGTTTTGGTGTGGAACACCAAACTTAGCTCCTTGCAATACAGGGGAAATAACTTGTGATCCTTATTGAAATAAAGATGAAAAAGGAAACTATCTGAGGTTGGGTTGCCTCCCAACAGAGCGCTCTTTTATCGTCGCTAGCTCGACGGTTCCTCCTTTACCTGAGATGGTAATTTACTCTGGGGTTTTCCCCCCATGTTGCCCAGATAATGCTTGAGTCTTTGTCCGTTTACTGTAAAAGTCCTCTCTGAACCTTTATCCATGATTTCGATGTGTCCATACGGCGAAACTTTTGTGACAAGAAAAGGTCCGGACCACCTTGATTTGAGTTTTCCTGGGAATAGTCTCAATTTGGAATTGTAAAGGAGTACTCGCTGCCCCTTTTCGAAACTCCTGGGTGCAAGATGCAGGTCATGTCTTCTCTTTGCTTTCTCTTTATACATCTTGGTATTTTCATAGGCTTGTGACCTGAATTTCTCCATCTCTTGCAGCTGCAAGATCCTCTTTGCACCAGCAGCAATGCTGTCAAAATTTAGTATCTTGATAGCCCAGAGAGCTTTGTGTTCCAGCTCCAGTGGTAAATAACAAGCTTTCCCATACACTAGTTGATATGGGGACATTCCAAGTGGTGTTTTGAATGCTGTTCTGTATGCCCAAAGAGCATCATCCAACTTCTTCGACCAATCCTTTCTTGATGCACCCACAGTCTTTTCCAGAATCCTCTTTAGCTCTATGTTGGATATCTCAGTTTGTCCACTAGTTTGGGGATGGTAAGGTGTGGCTACCTTGTGTTTTATCCCATATCGTAGGAGAAGAGCTTCTAGTGGTCTGTTACAAAAATGGCTCCCTCTATTACTGATGAGTGCTCGTGGGACTCCAAAACGGCTAAAGATATTCTTCCTGAGGAAGTTCATGACTACCCTGTTATCATTCGTTGGGGTTGCAATAGCCTCTACCCACTTGGAAACATAATCGACTACTACCAAGATGTATTTGTTTGCATATGAGGTTGGGAATGGTCCCATGAAATCGATTCCCCACACATCAAACAATTCCAGTTCCAAGATAAAATTTTGTGTCATCTCATTTCTTTTGGGCAAGTTTTCAGATCTTTGGCATTCATTCCAGCTCTTTACTAGTTCTTTGGCATCCTTAAAAAGGGTGGGCCAAAAGAATCCGCTTTGTAACACCTTAGCTGCAGTTCTATCCCCTCCAAAGTGGCCTCCATAGCATGAGCCGTGGCAATTCCATAGGACCTCTCGTCCTTCTTCTTCTGAAACACATCTTCTAAGGATTCCATCTGAACACTTCTTGAATAGATATGGCTCATCCCAGACAAAGTACTTTGCATCATTCATGAGCTTCCTTTTTTGATGTTTATTGATCTATGGAGGCAATGCCCCAGTTGCCTTGAAGTTGGCGATGTCTGCGAACCATGGTGCTTTGTGAACTATCATCAACTGCTCATCAGGGAAGAACTCATTCACACCTGTATCAGGTGTTCCACCTTTATCATGAGGAATCCTGGATAGGTGATCTTCTACCTTGTTCTCCACTCCTTTCTTGTCTCTGATTTCAATATTGAATTCCTGAAATAATAAGATCCATCTTATTAGTCTTGGCTTTGATTCTTGCTTGGCAAACAAATATTTAAGTGCTGTGTGATCTGTAAAAACAATAACTTTAGCACCAATGAGGTATGATCTAAACTTGTCAAATGCAAAAACTATTGCTAGTAACTCCTTTTCAGTAGTGGTATAATTTCTTTGAGTATCATTAAGGACTTTGCTAGCATAGTATATCACATGGACTAAGTTGTCTTTCCTCTGTCCTAACACTGCCCCAACTGCAAAATCAGATGCGTCACACATTAATTCAAATGGTAAATTCCAATCAGGTAGGGAAATGATAGGAGCAGAGGAAACCTCATTTTCAAATTTTCAAAGGGTAACATGCATGTTTCATCAAAGATAAATGGTGTATCAGATACAAGGAGATTGCTTAAGGGCTTGGCTATCTTTGAAAAATCTTTAATAAACCTTCTGTAAAAACCAGCATGCCCTAAAAAGCTCCTAATTGCCCTGACATCACTGGGTGGAGGTAGTTTTTCAATAAGTTCTACTTTGACTCTGTCAACCTCAATGCCTTGGTTAGAAACTTTGTGACCAAGGACTATTCCTCCTGTCACCATAAAGTGACATTTCTCCCAGTTCAAGACCAGATTAGTCTCTTGGCATCTTTTCAATACCAAGGCGAGGTGATGTAGGCAACTAGGAAAGGAATCTCCGAATACTGAGAAATCATCCATAAAAACTTCAATGGATTTTTCTATCATATCTGAAAAGATAGAAAGCATGCAGCGTTAGAAAGTCGCAGGTGTATTACATAGCCCAAATGGCATGCGCCTGTAGGCAAACACTCCATATGGGCAAGTGAATGCGGTTTTCTCTTGATCTCTGGGATCAATCACTATTTGGTTATATCCTGAATAACCGTCGAGAAAACAATAATAAGCGTGCCCTGCGAGTCTTTCCAACATCTGATCCATGAATGGAAGGGAGAAATGATCTTTTCGTGTAGCCTCATTGAGCTTCCTGTAGTCTATGCACATCCGTCATCCTGTGACTGTCCTTGTAGGAATTAGTTCGTTCTTCTCATTGGGAACCACGATAATTCCTCCCTTTTTTGGGACAACATGCATGGGGCTAACCCAGGGGCTGTCTGAGATCGGGTAAATTACCACTCCCTGCCATAACTTCATAACTTCTTTCTGTACCACTTCCTTCATGATTGGGTTTAACCTCCTTTGGGATTGAATGGATGGTTTGGCATCATCTTCCAGCAGTATCTTGTGCATACAACTAACAAGTACAAGCAAAGAGAATAAGTGCAGAAAGTATATCTGTCAGAATTACTGTTAGTGTGAGTGATGCAATATATCAAATAGTTAGTGGGTTAGTGAGATGAATGGTAAATAACAAAGAAAAAGTAGGGGGAAGGGAAGAAATTAACTAAAACAGAAAGTAAATGACTCAAACAGAAAATTAAATCAAACAAAAATTAAATGCTTAATCTAGTTATCCTCCAATCTAATCATTGTTAATGCACAATCAATCTCGGGCAACGGCACCATAAACTTGATGCACGGAAAACTTGTCTCGCAACAAATTTCCCTTCGACAAGTGTACCGAATTTGTCGTCAAGTAAAAACTCACAATAGAGTGAGGTCAAATCCCACAGGGATTGATTGATCAAGCAACTTTAATTAGAGGAATGTTCTAGTTGAGCGAGTCCAGAATTTGAGTTGAGAATTGCAGAAAATTAAATGGCGGGAAAGTAAATAACAGAAAAGTAAATGCTAGAAATAAAAGAACTGAAAGTAAATTACTGAAAGTAAATTGCAGAATTGTAAATGGGAATGGGGGAATTGCTCATGAAAGTAAATGACAGAAATTAAAGAGAATGGGTAAGATCAGAAATGGGGAGTTCATTGGGCTCAGGAGATGTTGCATTCTCCGGATCAATTTCATTTTCATCTCTTTCTAAATCAATGCACTCATTGATCTCCTTGGCAATCTTAAGTGATCAAATTACAATTTCTTGTAATTCAATCTCTCAAATCTTGATCAATAGCCAATTCCTTGGTCAATTGCTCATGAGAAGAGATGAAGTATGGTCACTGATTATACCACATGCATTTCCCAAATCAAGTGTTGAGAGGATTATAGTCACATATCCATCCAAACCCAATTTGGTCCAGCATGAGAAAGCATTTCTAGCTTGATCTCTTCATTCCTCTTTCAAGGTTCAGAAGAGATCCAAGTTTGAATAGCTTCTTTTCCAAGATAACTACCCAATTGGATGAAGATCGAAAGCTTTCAAGTAAAATCAAGAGAAAAGATAGAAGAAGAATAATGAAAACTAGTATTGATCCATCAAATTACAACAGAGCTCTCTAACCCAATGAAAGAGGTTTAGTTGTTCATAGCTCTGGAAAAAATAAAAACAAAGATGGAGAATATATGATGAAACTAGAAGTGCCGAGAAAGTAAAATACAGAGAGTAGTGCTATGCCAAGAGGCTCCCTATAATTTCCAACTCCCAAAATAATTCAAAGCTACTCCTATATATACTACTCTTCTACTCTTCTAGTTGGTTCCTCAAGTCTTGGGTCTGGGCCTTTGGATCTTGAGTTTGAAGCAGTTATCTTCTTCATTGGGCTTGACTTTACTTGCAGAGAGAAAGTGTGAAGTGGGCAGAGACTTTAGCTGTGGACGTTAGTGGTGTTAACATTCAGTGAAAATATGGGTTCGAGAACGTTAGTGACATTCAACTTTTCACTAACGTTCCTCACCAAAGTTAAGAGCCACGTTAACTTCAACATTAGTGGCACAAACGTTTCCACTATGTCCTTCGCACACGTTATTGGGACTCAACTTTCCCAATAACGTTGAGGATTCTCCCTCTTCCCTACGTTAGAGTCCACGTTAACTTAGTTAACGTGGCTCTTTTTAACGTAGGCTTGCCAACCTTCGAGAACGTTAGTGACACTTACCATTGTCACTAACGTTCCAATGTGCCCCTAATTCTCACGTTAGACTCCACGTTAACTAGGTTAACGTGGCTTCTAACGTGGCCATGCTAGCCATCTCCAACGTTAGTGACAATGTTGAATGTCACTAACGTTGGCTCATCATCCTTCTCCTCACGTTAACTTCCACGTTAACTAAGTTAACGTGGGAGTTAACGTGGCTCATTGTGGCTTGTGTTGGCTCCTTCCAATGTTAGTGACAATGTTTGGTGTCACTAACGTTATCGACCACCTAGTTTCTTCACGTTAGCTTCCACGTTAACTAGGTTAACGTGGGAGTTAACGTGGCTTCTTGTGACTTGGCCAACGTTAGTGAGAAAGTTGAATGACACTAACGTTGGCTTCCCCTTTTCTTCTTAACGTTAGAGGCCACATTAACTAAGTTAACGTGGCAACTAACGTGGCCACTTATCATCATTGGCAAGTTGAATGCTAGCCTCACATTTTCCAGACAAAAATCTAAGTAGTTTCCCCGAACTATTATGAGCCAATTCTTTGGGTTCGGGTTCACACTTTGGTCATGGTTCTTAGTGATCTATGCATTGGCATAGAACTCTTGAACCATTAAGATCCCGACTTGTTGAATAGGGTTGGTGAGGATTTTCCAACCTCTCCTTCGAATTTCATGTCGGATCTCCGGATATTCACTCTTTTTGAGCTTGAAGGGGACCTCGGGGATCACCTTTTTCTTGGCCACAACTTCATAGAAGTGGTCTTGATGGACCTTTGAGATGAATATCTCCATCTCCTATGACTCAGAGGTGGAAGCAATTGCCTTCTCTTTCCTCTTTCTAGAGGTTTCTCCGGCCTTACGATCCATTGGTGGTTATGGAAAACAAAAAGCTTTAGCTTTTCCCACACCAAACTTAGAATGGTTGCTTGTCCTAGAACAAAAATGAAGAAAGAAAGGAGTAGAAGAAGAAGAAATGGAGGAGATGAAGAGGGGTGTGAATTCGGCCAAGGTGGGTTGAGGGTGTATGATGTGTGGAAATGAAGGTGGTAAGGGAGAGAGGGCAGCCGTGTATGAGGGGTTGGATTTGGGAGGGAAATGGTTTGAATTTGAATGGTGAGGTAGGTGGGGTTTAATGATGGATGGATGTGAGTGGTGAAGAGGGTAGGATTTGATAGGTGAGGGGTGTTTAGGGAAGAGTTATTGATGGGATTGGTCAAGGGTATTTGGGGAAGAGTGTTATGGAAAGGTGTGAAGAGGAAAGAAGAAGAAGTGGGGTAGGTGGGGATCCTGTGGGGTCCACAGATCCTGAGGTGTCAAGGAATTCGAGTCCCTGCACCATTATGGCATTCAAACGCCCATTCTGTGCCAATTCTGGCGTCTAACGCCAACTCTACTACCTTTCCTGGCATTAAACGCCGGCCCTGCTACCTTTCCTGGCATTAAACGCCACTCTGCTGCCCATTTCTGGCGTTAAACGCCAGCCAGAAGCCCATTTCTGGTGTTTAACGACAGCCAGATGCCAGACAGTCCTTTCTGGCATTAAACGCCCAAAGTGCTGCCCATTCTGGTGTTTAACGCCCAGAATGCTGCCAGGCTGGGCTTTAAACGCCCATTCTGCTATCCTTACTAGCGTTTAAACGCCAGTAAGCCTGTCCTCCAGGGTGTGCTATTTTTAATGCTATTTTTTATTTTGTTTTTGATTTTTCAGTTGTTTTTGTGACTTCACATGATCATCAACCTAAAGAAAACGTAAAATAACAAAGGAAAACAAATAAATATAATTAAATAACATTGGGTTGCCTCCCAACAAGCGCTTCTTTAATGTCAATATCATGACAGTGAAGCTATTAGAGAGCTTCACAGAGACTCAGAGCTTAATGATGGCCACCCAACACCAAACTTAGAAGTTGAGTGTGGGGGCTCTGTTTGACTCTGTATTGAGAGAAGCTTTTCATGCTTCCTCTCCATGGTTACAGAAGAAGATCCTTGAGCCTTAAACATAAGGTAGTCCTCATTCAAATATAGGATTAGCTCTCCTCTGTCCACATCAATCACAGCTCTTGCTGTGGCTAGGAAGGGTCTTCCTAGGATGATGGATTCATCCTCATCTTTCCCAGTATCTAGGATTATGAAATTAGCAGGGATGTACAGGCCTTCAACCTTTACCAAGACATCCTCTACAAGTCCATAAGCCTATTTCCTTGAATTGTCTGCTATCTCTAGTGAGATTCTTGCAGCTTGCATCTCAAAGATCCCTAGTTTCTCCATTACAGAGAGGGGCATGAGGTTTATCCCTGACCCTAGGTCACACAGAGCCTTCTCAAAGGATATGGTGCCTATGGTACAAGGTATTAAGAACTTTCCAGGATCTTGTTTCTTCTGAGGTAATCTCAGTTGAACCAGATCATTTAGTTCATTAATGAGCAATGGGGGTTCATCCTCCCAAGTCTCATTACCAAATAATTTGGCATTCAGCTTCATGATTGCTCCTAGATATTCAGCAACTTGCTCTTCAATAATATCTTCATCCTCTTCAGAGGAAAAATACTCATCAGAGCTCATGAATGACAACAGTAAGTTTATTGGAATCTATATGGTCTCTATATGAGCCTCAGATTCCTTTGGTTCCTCATTAGGGAACTCCTTGGAGGCCAGTGGACGTCCATTGAGGTCTTCCTCATTGGAAATCACTGCCTTTTCTTCCTCTCCAGGTTCGGCCATGTTGGTTATAGTTATTGCCTTGCACTCTCTTTTTGGGTTCTCTTCTGTATTGCTTGGGAGAGTACTGGGAGGGAGTTCAGTAACTTTCTTACTCAGCTGACCCACTTGTGCCTCCAAATTTCTAATGGAGGACCTTGCTTCAGTCATGAAACTGAGAGTGGTCTTAGATAGATCAGAGACTATAGTTGCTAAGTCAGAGTGGCTCTGCTTAGAATTCTTTGTCTGTTACCGAGAAGATGATGGAAAAGGTTTGCTATTGCCAAACCCATTTCTCCCACCATTATTATTATTGAAGCCTTGATTAGGTTTCTGTTGATCCTTTCCTGAGAGATTAGGATGATTCCTCCATGAAGGATTGTAGGTGTTTCCATAGGATTCTCCCATGTAATTCACCTCTTCCATTCTAGGATTCTCAGGGTCATGGGCTTCTTCTTCAGAGGAAGCTTCCTTAGTACTGCCTGTTGCAGCTTGTATTCCAGACAGACTCTGAGAAATCATATTGACTTGCTGAGTCAATATTTTGTTTTGAGCCAATATTGCATTCAGAGTATCAATCTCAATAACTCCTTTCTTCTGAGTTGTCCCATTATTCACAGGATTCCTTTCAGAATTATACATGAACTGGTTATTTGTAACCATTTCAATGAGTTCCTGGGCTTCTGCAGGCATCTTCTTCAGATGAAGAGATCCTCCAGTAGAGTGGTCCAATGACATCTTGGACAATTTAGACAGACCATCATAGAATATACATATGATGCTCGATTCTGAAAACATGTCAGAAGGACACCTTCTGATCAATTGCTTGTATCTTTCCCAAGCTTTATAGAGGGATTCACCTTCCTTCTGTCTGAAGGTTTGGACTTCCACTCTAAGCTTGCTCAACTTCTGAGGTGGAAAGAATTGGGCCAAGAAAGCATTGACCAACTTTTCCCAAGAGTTCAGGCTATCTTTAGGTTGTGAGTCCAACCATGTCCTAGCTCTATCTCTTATAGCAAAGGGGAAAAGCATAATTCTGTAGACCTCAGGATTAACCCCATTGGTCTTAACAGTGTCACAGATTTGCAAGAATTCGGCTAAAAACCGATGAGGATCTTCTAATGAAAGTCCATGAAACTTGCAATTCTGTTGCATTAGAGAAACTAATTGAGGCTTAAGCTCAAAGTTGTTTTCTCCAATTGTAGGAATTGAGATGCTTCTTCCACAGAAGTCAGAAGAGGGTGCAATAAAGTCACCAAGAATCTTACTTGCATCTCCACCATTGTTATTGGGTTCGGCCATCTCTTCTTCTTTTTCGAAAAATTCTGTCAGGTCCTCTCCAGAGTGTTGTACTTTAGCTTCTCTTAGCTTCCTCCTTAGAGTCCTTTTAGGTTCTGGATCAGCTTCAACAAGAATGTTCTTATCCTTGCTCCTACTCATATGAAAAAGAAGAGAACAGAAAAGAATAGGAATCCTCTATATCACAGTATAGAGATTCCTTTATGTGACTAGAAGAATAGAAGAGTAGAATGAAGAAGAGAGAAGATGAAGAATTCGAACACAAAGAGGGAGGAAGGGTTCGAATTATAAGAACAAGAGAAGTGTTAGTGAACAAATAAATAAATAAAAAGAGATGAGAGAGGGAGAATTCGAATTTTAAATTAAAATAAAAGGAAAATAATTTTGTTTTTATTGTAATTATTAGTTATAATTCGAAATTATAAAAAGGAATAAAATTAAATTTAAATTTAAAACAATTAGTTAATTAAAAAGAATTTTGAAAAAGTGGTTAGTGATTTTCAAAAATTGGAGAGAGAAAAGTAGTTAGGTGGTTTTGAAAAAGATATGATTGAAATAGTAAACTTTTAAAATCAAACAAAAAGTCAAGTAGTTAATTGAAAAAAATTTGAAGATCAATTTTGAAAAGATAAGAAGTTAGAAAAGATTTTGAAATTTTTTTTGAAAAATATATGATTGAAATTTCTTTTGAAGAAGATTGAAAAGGAAATTAAAAAGATTTAATTTTTGAAATTAAAGTTGATTACTTGACTAACAAGAAACTAAAATATATGATTCTAGGATTTATAGATTGATCATTTCTTAATAGGCAAGT
The DNA here is from genome assembly GCF_003086295.3 of Arachis hypogaea. Lineage (NCBI taxonomy): Eukaryota > Viridiplantae > Streptophyta > Magnoliopsida > Fabales > Fabaceae > Arachis > Arachis hypogaea. The sequence goes on from NC_092053.1 coordinate 81,554,702, forward strand.
AACAAGTTGAAATTTTTGAATCAAAACATTAAATGTTAGCATTAATTTCGAAAATATGAGATAAAAATAAGAAAAAGATTTTGAAAATCAATTTTGAAAATTTTCAAAAATAAAAAAATGAAAAAGATTTGATTTTTGAAAAGGAATTGAAAAGATACAATTTTTAAATTGAAATTTTGACTTGACTAACAAGAAACAACTAAATTTTAAAAACTTTTTACCAAATCAATTCAAAATTTTGAAAATTTATGAGAAGAATAAGGGAAAGATATATTTTTGATTTTTAAATTTTTATGAGGAGAGAGAAAAACACAAAAATGACACAAGACATAAAAGTTTAAGATCAAAACAAAAATGCATGCAAGAACACTTTGAATGTCAAGATGAACACCAAGAACACTTTGAATGTCAAGATGAACACCAAGAACATGTTTTTGAAAGTTTTTAAGAAAAGAAAAACATGAAAGACACCAAACTTGAAAATTTTTAAACTTTAGACACTAAAAATTCGAAAATGCATATGAAAAACAAGAAAAGACACAAAACAAGAAAATTCAAAGATCAAACAAGGAGAATCATCAAGAACAAATTGAAGATCAATGAAGAAAACCATGCATGTATTTTCGAAAACTTTTGAGAAAAATTAAAACATGCAATTGACACCAAACTTAAAATTTGACACAAGACTCAAACAAGAAACACAAAATATTTTTGGATTTATGATTTTGTTAATTTTTCTTTTTTTTTTTTTGTATTTTTCAAAAATATTTTGGAAAAAAAAAAGATACAAAATTTTTAATAAGAATTCCAGGAATCATGCAATGTTAGTCTAAAGCTCCGGTCCAAAAATTTAGACATGGCTTAATAGCCAGCCAAGCTTTTTGTGAAAGCTTCGATCCAAAAGATTAGACATGGCCAATGGCCAGCCAAGTTTTAGCAGAGCATTACATACAACAACCAAATTGATGGGAATCAAAAAGCTCCTGCAATGATAAGTGGAAGCCTCGGTCCAAAAGAATTTAGACATGGCTTAATAGCTAGTCAGGCTTCAACAGATCATGATGAAACTCTAGAAATCATTCTTAAAAATTCTGAAGAACAAAATAAAATATATTTTTTTTTTGAATTTTTAAAAAATAAAAAGCTTAAGATTAAAATAAAATTACCTAAGCTGAGCAACAAGATGAATTGTCAGTTGTCCAAACTCGAACAATCCCCGGCAACGGCGCCAAAATCTTGGTACGCGAAATTGTGATTATTCATTCCCTGGCTATAGCGCCAAAAACTTGGTCTTCACAGAACGTGATTTCAAGATGTCTTCACAATTCCGTGTAACTGACCAGCAAGTGCACTGGGTCGTCCAAGTAATAAACCTTACATGAGTAAGGGTCGATCCCACGGAGATTGTTGGCTTGAAGCAAGCTATGGTCATCCTTCTAAATCTCAGTCAGGCAGATTCAAATGGTTATAATGTTTTGGTAATTAAAATATAAATAAAACAGAAAATAAGATAGAGATACTTATGTAATTCATTGGTGGAAATTTCGGATAAGCGTCTGGAGATGCTTTGTTGCTTTCGAACTTCTGCTTTCCTATTGCCTTCTTCCAACCATGCGTTACCTCCTTCCATGGCAAGCTGTATGATCCTTTCGGATGAAAACAAATCCATATGCGCTGTCACCGCATGACTAATCATCTGTTGGTTCCTGCTAGCGTCGGAATAGGACCATTGTCCTTTTGCACACTGTCACTGCGCCCAACATTCGCAAGTTTGAAGCACATCAAAGTCATCCCTTCCCAGATCCTACTCGGAATACCACAGACAAGGTTTAGACTTTTCAGATCTCAAGAATGCTGCCAATGGTTCTAGCCTATACCACGAATACTCTGATCTCACGAAATGGAATAATCTGTTGTCAGGAGAGGCAATCATGCGTCATGAGCCAGGAGGCCAAGAGATACACACTCAAGCTATTGCAGATAGAACGGAAGTGGTTGTCAGGCATGCGTTCATAAGTGAGAATGATGATGAGTGTCACGGATCATCACATTCATCAGGTTGAAGTGCGAGTGAATATCTTAGAATAAGAATAATCTTGAATTGAATAGAAGAACAATAGTACTTTGCATAAATTCATGAGGAACATCAGAGCTCCACACCTTAATCTATGAGGTGTAGACACTCCACCGTTGAAAATACATAAGTGATGAAGGTTCAGGCATGGCCGAATGGCCAGCCCCCTAAACGTGATCAAGAGATCAAAAGTTTTTCAAAAGACTGTCTAAGATCTAAAATAAATCTCTAAAAGTAGTTTTTATACTAAACTAGTAACATAGGATTTACAGAAAATGAGTAACTAAGTGCAGATAGTGCAGAAATCCACTTCCGGGGCCCACTTGGTTTGTGCTTGGACTAAGCGTTGAAGCTTTTTCGTGCATAGGCTTTGGTGCCATTTTGGGCGTTTAACTCCAATTCTGGTGCCAGTTTGGGCATTTTACGCCAAGATGTTTTAGGCTGATTTTGAACGCTAGTTTGGGCCATCAAATCTCGAGAAAAGTATAGACTATTATATATTGCTGGAAAGCCCAGGATGTCTACTTTCCAACGCATTTCAGAACGCGCCAATTGAGCTTCTGAAGCTCCAGAAAATCCACTTCGAGTGCATGGAGGTTAGAATCCAACAGCATCTGCAGTCTTTTTTCAGCCTATGAATCAGATTTTTGCTCAGGTCCTTCAATTTCAGCCAGAAAATACCTGAAATCACAGAAAAACACAAAAACTCATAGTAAAGTCCAGAAATGTGATTTTTAAATAAAAACTAACGAAAATATAATAAAAATTAACGAAAACATACTAAAAACTATGTAAAAACAAAGCCAAAAAGGGTATAAATTATCCGCTCATCAATTGACTAAGTGAAAATAACAACCTCTTTATACTATACTTGAGAAAATTCCAACAAGGATAGAACTTTCAATTAATCATTCCCTCAGTCAAGGCTTTTTATTTTCAATAATATAAATTCCTTTTAATTTTCGTTGCACTAAATTACAATTGTCTATTTTCTGTTATTCAACTCTCAAAAATCTCTTGGAAACTCCTGATTAATAAATTAGCATCCTTTCTAGCAACTCGTTGGGAGACGACTTGGGACTCATACTCCCAGTATTTTTATTCTAAACTTTTTGTGACAACCTTTCTAAGTTGATGAGGCGAGTTTTTTGCTGGTTAAGAGCTATACTCGCAACGCTGTTCTATTATATTATAATCTCTTAATTGGTCTAACTTCTGCCCCGCATCACTTCTCTACATTGTTTGTGCTTCCTCATTGATCTTGTTTTGTTGTTACCATATAATCTTGAAATCTATTTCTTTATCTCTCCTTTTTAGGATGCGCAAAAAAGGCAAAGCGCCGGTTCCACAACTGGTGGACTCAGAGAATGCTCTTCCGTGTCCCTCCTATCATCGGAGTTACGAACCAGACCCCTTTGCCAATAAAAAAGCCTACCTCCAATATTCTAAACTTGAAAAAAGAGAAATCCATTAGGAGCAGAGGCTCAAGATTCCAAACAAATATGCAACACTCATCCATAAAAAGATTTCCTCACTTCATTGGAGATTCCTTGATCAAGACCCCGTTGAGGTAAATGAGTCCATGGTGCGGAAGTTTTATGCGAACTGTCAAGCTTAGGAAGAGGAGTCCGTATTCCTCCGAGGGAAGATGTTGGATTCTTCCAACAAATCTTTTGAAGCTCTTCTAGAGATTCCCCACATTCTGCTTACTTTGGATGCTTACTCAAGAATCATAGCGGATGTGTTTAAGGGGAGGATGTCCTTGGCTCCGATTTTGAGAAAAATCGGTCGTCCCGGTGCAAGTTGGGAATATAGCAAGGGAGAAAAAGCTATTCCCGTTAGCATTGCTTATTCCGATTTGACCGCCGAGGCACGTATTTGGCAACAAATAGTGGGCGATTACATACTTCCTAGCACCCATGCTACCCATATTCGACTCAGACCGCTATATTGCTTTGGGCTATTTTGGAAGGCAAGAAGATAGCTATCTCGCCCTTGATTCGCAGATCACTGTGGAAGGTGATCCAACAGAGGAAAATCAATATTCCCTTTCCATCTCTTGTGATGCGATTTGCTATATTAGGGGGTAGAGAGGCGACCTACGGACGTCATGTTCAAGATCTCCATTGGTAACTAATTCATTCCAAGTGGAGATTTAGATGGATCCACAAAGAAGACACCCACCAAGAGGAAACCACTTGAGCCATCATCATCATCAGCACCACTGACTTCATCAACTCCACTACTTTTTCTACGGTCTCTTCCAGACATTGTACAAGACATGTTGCATGATATACGCTGCATGGAGCGACTTGAGTCCAAGCGTTTCAACTGGATAGTGGCAAGACTAGATGGAAGAGACCCCAGCCCAGTTTGAACAGCCTCACCTAAGCTAGATGTGGAAGAAGACAGTGAGAATGATCAACCCATGCCTCAGTGCCCACCAGCTGAAGGTGGAGCCCCCTAGTCTTCTACCTCCCAGATTATGAGCATGCACGAAGGACCGTGCAGTGATTGAGTGTGAGGGAGGATCGACAACTTTGAGGGGATAAAATTCTTTTCCTAGACACTTTGCAATACTTTTTAATTTTTTTCTTTCTTGGTAATTTTGTTTTTATTGCACTTTAGTTGGTTTGCTTGTATATATTTTTAGTTATTTATGGTTTTATGGTAGTAAATATTTGCATGTTACATGGTAGAGTAAATAAGTTTGGTAAAAACAACAAGAAATTTTCATGAAAATCTCTCTTAGGGCATTCCATTGATTGAATTGGAAAAAATTGTTTTTCAACTTGCTTGAAGTATTCATTTCATAGAACATAGAAAAGAGCTAGAACAACATACCCAGTGAGATTTAAGCTCTAATGGATGGTTGCACATTTTCAACCACAAAGATTGTTCTTGTGTGCTATACTCTTTGATTGTGATCTCAGATTTGCTTGAGTCTTTCTGTCATATATTGGGTGTTTGAATGCATGTAGAATGATTGAGACCATTTTCGAAATTGAACTCACTAACCCAAATGGCCAACCCTTACATTCACCATTGTAACCCATATTTGAGCCTTTTAAATCTCTTTTTGTTCTAATTTGAAACATATTATTCTCCCTAAAGCAAAAAACCATTAATGTCCATGGATTGCTTCTTTGATTAGCTTGGGTGGAGTAGTGTGTGATACTGAAAGTGTGGGGAAAAATTGTTGGGAAACATTGGTGATGAAGTTACATGGGATATTCATTGTGAAAATTCGGAAAAATAGGTGAACTCCCATGCATTCACTACTTAAAGCATATACATCTCTTTTTAATGATAAAGGAAAAAAAAACTTTTTTGCAAAAAAAAATCAATAATTAAAATGCTAAATAAAGAGTGCATATGTGTGAGTCTTATAAAGGAAATGCATGAGAGAATATGAGATAAGAGATAAATAGAAAGTTAGGTTATTTTGTTATGTGTATATAGGATGATATAAGATTAGGTGGATACTTGAGCTAATCAATGATCTAATTCACTAAGTCCACTTAACCATATTAATCTTACCTTAACCCTAGCCCCATTACAACCCTCCAAATACCTCATGATATTTCTTTTCATGCATCAAATATTAGTTGATTGTTAGATGATTTGCAAATCTTTGAAAAATAAGATTAAAGGAGAATTGAGTGACTAAGCCCTAAAAAAGGAGCGATTAGAGTGAATACACTTCCGGTGAGGGGTTCGATTGCTTTATCTCTTATATTGTATCTTTTTGCAAGTTGTTTGTTAGTTTTTGAAAATCTCAATTCAATTCTTGGGACATTAATAATAGTGCATTCATGGTTTGTTCTTACCAAATTTCAGTAGAGTAGATATTAGTAGGTAATATCTAGGATAGTTGCATGCATATAGCTAGAACTTTGAATAAGTTGTTTACCCTTCCATTCATCTCCTTTGATTATGATTATCATAAGGACATGCTAGTGTTTAAGTGTGGGAGAATTGATAAATCCATATTTGATGGTAAATTTTGGGTGAAATTGAGTAGATTTCATCATGTAAACCTGCATTTATTCCCTTAAATAGCATGCTTTTGAGTTTTCCTCCCAAATTATGCTTGATTGTGAAAACATGCTCTTTTGTGCTTAATTTGATCAATTTTTATTCCATTTGCATTCTATTCGATACCCTGATGTTTTGTTGAGTGATTTCAGATATAATATGTAGGAATGACTTGGTAAGAATGGAAGAAGAGCATGCAAGAGGGAGGAAACATGAAGAAACAAAGGAGAAAAGCACTGCAAAGTGTGCGTGCGCACATCCTCTTGTGCATACGCACAACCTGAGAATTCGGCCAAGTGTGTGTGCGTACACACCTGTGCGTACGCAAGGATACCAGTGCGTGCTTTCATTAAAAATGTACGTGACTCGCATTTTGGGGAGCTTTGGAGGCCCAATTCTGATGGCCTAGAGCTCATATTGGTGGAGCAACACTTGGTGAATGAGAGGAGATCATTAGAGTTTATTTTTAGTTCTCTCTAAGTTTTCTTTCAACTCTATTGTCGGTTAGGACTATACATGCAATGTTAAAATCCCATCTTTTCCTCCCCTCTTTGGGAGAAGAGAGAGAAATTCCTAACCAACGATCCGGCTCGCACCAACGGAATTGAACCTTTTCCACATCCAAAGATCTTACGATCATTAGGGTACTTAATGTATGCGATTTATCCATATGAAATCTTTTCAAGATATTTTCTGTGTATGTTATTTTCAAGATAATCTTGTATGCTCAATCTGCAGGCCGAGACAAAATTTAGTCTTTTCAAGATCCTTCATCTCAAATTCTTCAAGGGTTCCAATGATATTTAGATCATCAACGTACACAACAATTATAATGAATCCAGATGTAGATTTCTTTATGAAAACATATGGGCAGATGTCATCATTCTTGAATCTGTTCTTGAATCCACATTCGTCCAGATTGCTTTGGACCATATAAAGATCTTTGCAATTTGACTGAATATAACCCATGCGAATATTCATTGGATGGTTTATATATGTTTAGTCCTTCAGGGACTTTCATATAGATATCACGATCTAACTATCCGTATAAGTAGGCTATCACCACATCCATTAAATACATAAGTAGTTTATGGTATGCGGATAAACTGACCAAATAACACAATGTTATTGCATCCACTACAGGGAAATATGTTTCTTCATAATCTATACTGGGCCTTTGTGAAAAATCTTGTGCCACAAGTCGTGCCTTATAGCGTAAAACTTCATTTTTCTTATTTCGTTTTCTCATAAATACCCATTTGTATCTAACAGGTTTTACATCTTTTGGTGTATGAACTACAGGTCCAAAGACTTCACGTTTTGCAAGTGAGTCTAACTCAGCCTTCACAGCTTCTTGTAACACCCCGTTACCCTAAGCCTTACCTCTAGCCGTAAGCAAAGGATAACAAAGTGTCACGGCAGCTCTAAAGCTTATAATATATAGTATATGTCCAAGAATTTATATAACTAGAAGGCCGATGAAGGAATAAAGCTCAAAGTCGCATAAACGCGTAGGTATGAACAGAACAAAATATAATACATATAAAACCTTGTAGATAGCTCCAGGATACACAATGTAATAACTGAAGTAAACAAGATATATATAAGAATGATATACAAAAAGAGGACTAGTCATAGTCTGCGGAGTTTAGGCCGACTAGTCAAACTGAATACAATAGAGTTTTGAAGTTTTAAAATAGCAACAACCTATGTCTCAAAGTTTTCAGAAATAAAGCCTCTAAGGCAACAAAGTTATAAAATAAAAAGGGTGAGAAAAGTACTATAATAAAATAATCAAAATACAAAAAAAGAGCATAAGATCTTCCATTTACCAAAAGTGACAATTCTCTAGTTTTCCAAAACTTCCAAAACCATAACAACTCAAAACATACCCAAACATCATAAAACACCACCTCCTACATCAATTCACCATCTCATAACATTTCTATCAATTTCAACACCTATTACATTCATTCTCTTCTAACTTTTCCCACCACAAATCCAACACAATCACAATATCCAAATCAAAATATAAATATTAACCAAGTTGTACAATGCAACCATTCATAAATCTCATCCATCCTATGACATCTTCAATCCTCATAAGTTACATCATTCAACACCAATATCAATCCTAAACACAATTCATTAACAATAACATCATAATATCATCGAAATCATCATACATCATCAATCCAAAATTTTCAACAACCAATTCAATCCTATCATAAGGTCCTGATAAACTCCTATCTCACATTTATTCAACGAAATTGTATGCTTTTGTAATTCTCCCTAATTTGTGCTTAAGAGTTAAAAACATGCTTTTTGAGCCATTAATTAGCTAAATTTAATTCACTTTGATTCCATTCGATGCCTTGATATGTTTGTTGAGTGATTTCAGATTCATAAGGCAAGTATTGCATGGAAGAAGTGAAGAGAAAAGTATGCAAAGTGGAGAATTCATGAAGAAATGAGCATTTGGAGAATTCATGGCCACGCGCACGCGTCATTAACGCGTATGCGTGAGGAGCACATTCATGGCCACGCGCACGCATCATTCACGCGTACGCGTGAAGAGGGAATTGGACGCGCGTACATCAGCCACGCGCACGCGTGACGTTAGTCACGTGACCTCATTAAAGTGAATACGCTGGGGGCAATTTCTGAGCTTTCTAGGCCCAAATCCAACTCATTTCTGAGGTTATTTGATGCATAATTTAAGATTGGACAAAGAGAGAGCAATTAGATTAGCTTAAGATCATGCCTTAGGTAGTTTCTAGAGAGAGAAGCTCCCTTTTCTCTCTAGAATTATGGTAGAATTAGGTCAAACTCTCTTAGATTTAGATTTTATTTCTTGTTTTCATCTACTTTTCTTTGCAGTTTCTTGTTCCTACATCCTTGATCTCTTAATTTTACTTGTTAATTTCCCTTGTATGCCTCTTTTTATGTTGATGAATTCTTGTTGGATTTGGATTTCCTTTTTAATGCAATTTCATGTTTTATGTTCTTTTGATGTTTAATTGAGTTGTTATTGTTAATTTCTTGCGTTGGGTAGTAGTAGATTTTATATTTCTTACAATTTACCATGCTTTCATTTTATGGCTTCCAAGTTTTTGACAAAATACTTGGTTGGATGTTAGAGTAGCTTTTTGAGCATTCTTGGCTTAGAAAGAGAAATTAGGGAATCTTGAGTCATTAATACCCAACTTCTGTTGGTGATCTAGAGTTGTTGGTTAATATTGTTTCTATTGACTTTAATCTCTTGCTAATTCAATTAGTAAGTTGATTAGGACTTATGGATTGAGATTAACTAGTCTTATTTGACTTTCTCTCAATGTGAAGATAACATTGTACCTTCTTCCAATATTGGAGATGATGAAATAGGATTAAATCTTGATAACTATTGTTTTATGATTAATGGTTAGGATAAAAAACCTAGATTCTCAATCCTTGCCATGAATACCTCTTTTTAGCATTTGTTATCTTTAGTTGTTACCTTTATTTTCTTGCCATTTAATTTCTTGCACTTTTATCAACGTAACCCCCATGAAACTCATAACCAATAATTGAGCACTCGATTGAGATTCATAGGGAGAACAACTCGGGACTAATACTCTCGATCATCTTTATTGGGTTGGACTTGTGACAACCAAAATTAAAATTTGATGGAGTGTTATCTATCGGTTTGGAACTATACTTGCAATGAAGTTATTTCTCTTTTACCGAGAAGAAATTCTAAGCCAACGGGTTTTACTCTTTCAAGTTTTTGGCGCCATTGCCGGAGATTTGCAATGTGTGCTTGTTATTGGTTTTTATATAAATTTCAATATTGTGAATAGCTTGATTTTTGGTTTATTTGCTAGTTTTTGCTAGTCTTAGGATTTGGTTTTCTTTGTTTCTTGCTAGTTTTTGTTTTCATTTTCTCTTGCTACTATGAATTCTCATCCCTTTGGCTATGAGTTTACTTCAAACTATGTTGTAGAAAATTAAAGCTTCAATGGAGGTTTGCATCAAGGATTTGGAAATCAAAGGTGGGAGGAGCCTCAAACATATGGATACTCTTCTTAGCAACAACCTCTGCCAGTTTCTTATAGGTATAATCCAACTCCTAATGCATATCAACCTAATGGATATGGTGACCCTCATTTGTGGTTGTCAACCACAATCACCATATGCATATGACTCTTTCCTTCAATATAGCCCCCAACAACCCTACTCACAAGCCTCATACCACCATTCACCTCCATATGATCCTAACCTATACCTACCATACCAACCATCGTACGAGCTATATGAACCATACTTAGAGCCACTACCATTCCAACACCAATACTCCCAAGAACCACCAATTCCTTATACACCACCTCAAGATTTTCACCAATATGAACTACCTTCCAACTATGACACTCTTCCTCCAAATAATGAATCCTCTCTTCCATCATCACTTTCATTGGACAAATCTCTCCAACCCCTAATGCAAGAACAACAAGAACTTCTAGCTCGTTGCCAAAAGCAAGGGAAAGTCGTGGCTAGCTTAATCAAAGTGATGAGCCAGTTGGCATCATTGTGCTCAACTATCCAAGACACCCTTATTGTTAAATGTGAAGGATTAATTGAGGAGCACAATGAGAAGGAGAATTTGGAGCTTCAAAGTGAAGAAGAAGAGTTGAAGCAAGAATTGCAAGAAGAGGAGGAAGTTGAGATAATTGAAATGGGAGAAGTGGTTGAAGATTTAGGAGATGTTGAATATAAAGAGGAATCTCAAGTTGTAGAGCCCTCCTCCATGGTGTTTGAAAGTGATGTTAAGGAGGATAGTGCATAACTTCCAAGACATATTGTGATTGAAGAATTGGAAGAAATGGGGCAAGCACCAAGTTCCCCTATTTATGATGATTCCACATCAACGTATGATCCTTTTGAGCTTGATGAATCCTTCCCCATTGAACTTGGATTTGATGTTGAGGTAGATTTCACACAACCTTCTATTTATGACTTGAGTGATGGGGAAGAGCTAGAGGACGTTAGTGAAGAAGCGTGTGAACTTGAGGAAGCTTGGTAAGAGGTAGAGCTTGAAGAATCTTACGGGAGTGGAACGTGCTCTATCAAGATTATTGGAAACTTCTCTACCTAGGCCGCCATCTAATCCTTCATTTGAGTGGGTAAAATTTATTACTCCTAGCTTTATTATCCCACTTGAATTTGGTTTGCTTGAAACGGATGGCCAACTTAGGGCGTTTTGTGGAATGAAGCATAAGAGAAGGATAATTAATGGTTGGCATCATAACTTTCGGCTCATTATGATTGGAAGCTCAAGGTTTAGGATCAAGGATTGGTATAGTTCTCAATTGATTGGGTCTAGGAGGATAGTTTGGTGCGTAAATGAGAATTCTAAGGCTAAACCACCCAGATGGAATCAAGATGATCAACTTGAAGATGGGTGTAAAAACAAAGTGTGGGATCCCGGGTCACACAAAGAGGATCAATTTTGGGAGTTCAGAGTTTGTGAAGAACTCCATCAAAGCTTGATGAAAATGACATGGAATGATAGAACTTATTGGAGGTCCAACCCTTGGTGGATGTTCAAAGATGAATTCAAGCACAAGCCACCTTGATGAAAGCTTACCATAAGTCCATCTTAAGGACAATAAATAAAAGTGCTAGGTGGGAGACACCCCACCATGGTAACATCATTTTATTTTTCACTTTTGTAAATATTGCTAAAATAAGTTTAATTTCATGTTTAGTTTAGTTTGTTGAGTTTATTTGGGATCTAGTATGTTAAATAAAATTTTATAGTATTTTGGTAGTTGTTTGGATGTTTGGAATGATTGGTTTGGTGCAAGAAATTGGAAAATTTTGAAAAATAGAGCACCCAGCCACGCGTACGCGTCACTCGTACGCGTGACCACCATGTTTCCAACACCTTATGCGTACACCTTACCCACGCGTACACGTGACCCCCAAAATTTTCAGGTGCAGTACAAAAACCCTAAACCCTAACGTTGGAAGGAACCTACACAAGCCCCAATAAGCCACGTTAACTCCCACGTTAACTTAGTTAACGTGAAAGTTAACGTGAAGAAGGGAGGTGACGCCAACGTTAGTGACACCCAACATTGTCACTAACGTTGGAAGGAGCCCACACATGCCACCATGAGCCACGTTAACTCCCACGTTAACTTAGTTAACATGGAAGCTAATGTGGATAAGGGAATGTTGAGACAACGTTAGTGACACGCAACTTTGTCACTAACGTTGGAGATGGCTAGCATGGCCACGTTAACCTAGTTAACGTGGACTCTAACGTGAGAATTAGGGGCACATTGGAATGTTAGTAACAATAGTAAGTGTCACTAACGTTCTCGAAGGTTGGCAAGCCTACGTTAAAAGCGCCATGTTAACTAAGTTAACGTGGACTCTAACGTAGGGAAGGGGGAGAATCCTAAACGTTATTGGGAAAGTTGAGTCCCAATAACGTGTGCGAAGGACATAGTGGAAACGTTAGTGGCAACGTTTGTGCCACTAACGTTGAGGTTAACGTGGCTCTTAACTTTGGTGAGGAACGTTAGTGAAAAAGGTGATTGTCACTAACGTTCTCAAACCCACAATTTCACTGAACGTTAACACCACTAACTTCCTGAGCTAAAAGTCTCTGCCCACTTCACACTTTCTCTCTGCAAGTACAGCTAAGCCCAATGAAGAAGAAAACTGCTTCAAACTCAAGATCCAAAGGCCCATACCCAAGACTTGAAGAATCAACTAGAATAACAGAAGAGTAGTATATATAGGAGTAGCTTTGAATTACTTTGGGAGTTGGAAATTATAGGGAGCCTCTGGGCATAGAATTATTCTCTGTGTTTACTTCCTCTGCACTTCTAGTTTCATCATGTATTCTCTATCTTTGTTTTCATTTTCCAGAGCTATGAACAACTAAACCCCTTTCATTGGGTTAGGGAGCTCTGTTGTAATTGGATGGATCAATACTAATTTTCATTATTCTTCTTCTATCTTTTCTCTTGATTTTACTTGAAAGCTTTCGATCTTCATCCAATTGGGTAGTTCTCTTGGAAAAGAAGCTATTCATACTTGGATCTCTTCTGAACCTTGAAAGAGGAATGAAGAGATCATGCTAGAAATGCTTTCTCATGCTGGACCAAATTGGGTTTGGATGGATATGTGACTATAATCCTCTCAACACTTGATTTGGGAAATGCATGTGGTATAATCAGTGACCATACTTCATCTTTTATCATGAGCAATTGACCAAGGAATTGGCTATTGATCAAGATTTGAGAGATTAAATTACAAGAAACTGTAATTCAATCACTTAAGATTGCCAAGAAGATCAATGAGTGCATTGATTGAGGAAGAGATGAAAATGAAATTGATCCAGAGAATGCAACATCTCCTAAGCCCAATGAACCCCCCATTTCTGATCTTACCCATTCTCTTTATTTTCTATCATTTACTTTCATCAGCAATTCCCCCATTCCCATTTACAATTCTGCACTTTACTTTCAGTCATTTACTTTCAGCTCTTATTTCTAGCATTTACTTTTCTGTTATTTACTTTCCCGCCATTTAATTTTCTGCAATTCTCAACTAAAATTCTGATTCACTCAACTAGAACATTCCTCTAATTAAAGTTGCTTGATCAATCAATCCTTGTGGGATTCGACCTCAATCTATTGTGAGTTTTTACTTGACGACAAATTCGGTACACTTGCCGAAGGAAATTTGTTATGAGACAAGTTTTCCGTGCATCAAATTTATGGCGCCGTGCCGGGATTGATTGTGCATCAACAATGATTAAATTGGAGGATAACTAGATTGAGCATTTTATTTTTTGTTTGATTTAATTTTCTGTTTGAGTCATTTACTTTCTGTTTTAGTTAATTTCTTCCCTTCCCCCTACTTTTTCTTTGTTATTTACCATTCATTCCACTAACCCACTAACTGTTTGATATATTGTATCACTCACACTAACAGTAATTCTGACAAATATACTTTCTGCACCTATTCTCTTTGCTTGTACTTGTTGGTTGTATGACAGGGAGAAGAAGCGGGGCTTCAACTTCCTTTGATTCTGAACCTGAGAGAACCTTCCTTAGACTAAGGAGGGAGGCAAGAGAAAAATGTGTAGTTGGTGCTGAAGAAGAGGAGGAACACTTTGAGGAATACTTTGAACCAAACATGGAAGAAAACATGGAAAACCATTATGAAGAAGAGACTCACAACCATGGCGGAAGAGGTCGAGCAAATCATGCTGGGGAGGATAGAAGAGTTTTAGGCTCTTGCATCAATCCAAACCCAAGAAACTGTGGAAGTAGCATTCAAAAGCCAACCATCCATGCAAACAATTTTGAATTAAAACCACAGCTCATCACCCTTGTTCAGAACAATTGTTCGTTCTGAGGAAGTGTCCAAGAAGACCTCAATCAACATCTAACCACCTTCCTGAGAATATGTGACACAGTGAAGTCTAATGGTGTTCATTCTGATGCCTATAGACTGCTCTTATTTCCATTCTCACTCAAGGATAAGGCAGCCAAGTGGCTGGAGTCTTTCCCGAAAGAGAGCTTGACAACTTGGGAAGATGTGGTGAACAAATTCTTAGCAAGATTTTACCCCCCTCAACGAATCCATAGGCTGAGAGCTGAGGTCCAAACTTTCAGGCAACAAGATGGTGAGACTCTATATGAAGCATGGGAGAGGTTTAAAGACTTAACAAGGAGGTGCCCACCAGATATGTTCAATGAATGGGTGCAGCTGCACATTTTCTATGAAGGCCTGTCATATGAATCAAAGAAGGCAGTAGACCATTCATCTGGAGGATCTTTGAATAAGAAGAAGACCATTGATGAGGCCATAGATGTCATTGAAACTGTAGCAGAGAATGACTACTTCTATGCTTTCGAAAGAGGGAACACAAGAGGAGTAATGGAGCTAAACAATGTAGATGCTCTGCTGGCCCAAAACAAGCTTATTACCCAGCAGCTGGCTGACCTCACCAAGAAGATGGAGAGGAACCAAGTAGCAGCAATCTCCACTTCATCAACAACCCAAGAAGGAGTGAATGAAGAAGCAGAGGGTAGTCAGGAGCAAGCCAACTACATTGGGAATTCACCTAGGCAAAACCATGATCCATACTCCAAGACCTACAACCCTGGATGGAGGAATCACCTAAACTTTGGGTGAAAAAATCAACAAGACCAAAGCCTTGATAAAAGACGCCCAAATCCAAACAATGCAGCCCACCAACACTTCACATCTAGACCATATCAACACCCCCATAACAACACCTCTCCACATTCATATCAAGGCCAGAATAACCCTCCTCAGCCTGACCTATCATCATTAGATAAAAGAATCTCAAGGATTGAGAATCTACTTGAAGGCATAGGCAAGGAGATTCAAGACAATAAGGTGTTCAAGGAAGAAGTGCGAGCCAGTTTCAAGAACCAGGGAGACACAATCAAGAGGTTGGAATTTCAAGTAGGGTATCTCTCTGAGCAAATTCCCAAACCCACAGATGGATTCCCAAGTGACACAGAGAAGAATCCGAGAGGTGAAACAAAGAAGGTAAGATGGAAAGATTGCAAGATGGTCACTATAAGTGATAAGGAAACTGAGGACAAGCCAAGCAAGCTGTCGGAACAACCTGAAGATACCTCAATAGAGAAGAAGGAAAAAGATCATCAAGAACCAAAAATCTCACAACAGGAGCTACTGAGACTCTATGCACCTTTTCCCCAATTGCTCAATGGTGCTGTGGAGAAGAGAATATACTCAAGGTTTCTAGATTTGTTTGCATCTCTGCATGTCAACATACCATTCATCAAGACTATTCAACAAATGCCTGCATACATCAAGTATATGAAGGAGCTGCTTCCCAGGAAAAGCTCACTCAAGGGAGGCCAAACTATAGTGATGAACAAGGAGTGCAGTGCACTCATTCAACCACAGTTGCCTACGAAAAGAAAAGATCCAGGGAGTTTTCATGTCCTCTGTGCCATAGGGGAAACAATGTTTGACAGAGCACTCTGCGATTTGGGAGCAAGCATCAACTTAATGCCCTTATCACTGGTGAAGAGGCTGCAGATCAATGAGATATTGCCCACAGATGTAGTTATCAGGCTGGCTGACAAAACTCAAAAACAAGCAATAGGGGTGGTGGAAAATGTGTTGTTAAAGGTTGGGAAGTACTTTCTTCCCACAGACTTTGTCATCTTGGACATGGAAGAGAGTCACACTCACCCAATCATATTGGGAAGACCATTCCTAGCTACAGCTAGAGCACTCATAGATGTGGAGCGAGGGGAGCTAATATTAAGGATCCATGATGAACGACTCAGCTTTAATGTCTTCAAACTCTCACAAGAAGCAGCCCAAGAAAACAAAGAATCAAGCAAAGATCATAATGAGATGCTGACAGAGGAAGCAAGCACTGAAACACAACCAACCCATCTGGGAAAGCCCTTGCTTGATGAACAAGGAAATAAGCAGTTGTCACAACTCAAGGAAAAGCTAGAGGAACCTAAACCACCAGAGACATGTGAAGACAACAACAAAATTCCCTTAGAAGAAGAAGTCACTAAGAGCAAGGCAACATCAAAAGGGACAAAGAAGAAGGTACCAAGAGGGTGGAGGAACAAGAAGATCCCTACAGAGGATTTCTCTCCAGGGGATAAAGTGATCTCAGCTTACTTTCCAGATATCCCCCCTAATCTCCCCACTATACCATCTCAGTTACCTAAGGTCTTCACTATCAACAGAGTTCTCTCCTTGGAACATGTAGAGATTATTGATACAACCAATGGATATAAGTGCAAGGCAAGAGGGGAGGACTTGAAGCATTATCAACCTCCCTGATGAAGGTGAAACGTCAAGCTAGTGATGCTAAAGAAACGCTTCATGGGAGGCAACCCATGTTTTATGAGCTTTTACTAGTGAATAAGTCAATATTCATGAATTCCAACCCAAACTTGACAAACACTTGGTGAAATCCTTATATTGCAGTATATAGTGAAGAACAAGTTTGGTGTTCAAAGCGTACCAAGAAAGCATGAATGCAACTGAGAGCATGCTAGTCTTGGAGCTTTGAACAGAACTTTTCATCACAGTGCTCCAAACTAAGTTTGGTGTCACCCCATGGTGCCACCAACGTGCATATAAGGATACACAGTTAGTTAGTTAGTTGGAGTTCATGAATAAAAAAAATCTTTTCTTCTTTTATTAGTTTAGCCGTAAAGTTTGAAAACTTTTTAGGACATTAATTTTTCTTATTTTATAGGGAAAAGGAGAGGAAAATTGAAGGAGATTGATTGGACAACTAAGTGAGAAGGGTTCGGCCACTTCATGAGGAGAAACTACACACTTGTTCTAAAAAGGGAAGGCATTAGAAAATGTTGCCATGCAACATTGTAAAGGATGGGACCCTTGAAGACCGAGCAATCTCCATCATAAAGTGATGATGCTTGTCCTTTCTCCATGCACAACCCCAACCGTCCATCAAACAACCACTCCATCAATTCACACCCTCCATTCACTCACAACCTCTCTATATAAGTGATCCTTGTTCCGTACCCCACTCTGCACACCTCTCCATTTCGGATTACCCTTCACTCCCTTCATTGCACTCAACCCTAAACAACCAAAAGTCTCCACACCATTGCCAACTTCACACATTAACCCTCATTCATGGCATCTTCGAGCTCTAAAAGAAGGAAGGGAAAGGAACCTATGGAGCAACACCCGTATGATGAAAAGAGATTTAGAAGCTTGCACCATGCATTGCAATACGGGTGGATGGTGGATAAGGAGATCATTTATGAGCTGGGATTTCAAGTTAGGAAAACTGAGTGTCCCGAAATCACAAAGGAGGTAGAAAAGAGAAGATGGAAGCTCCTCACTGATCCGGTCATTAAGGTGAATGCAAATCTTATAAGAGAGTTTTATGCAAATGCGGTCCGATATGATAAGTTAGATGAGTCATATACAAGATTTGTGAGAGGAAAGATTGTGGATTTTGGTCCCATGAGTGTCATGAAGGCATTAAAACTGCAGTCCATACCGTTTGAAGAAGAGAGTTATCATTAAAGAATGGACAACAACCCTAATCATGACCAGATTGTGCAAGACATTTGTGTACCAAGGGCTGACTGGGAAAGATATGCAGATAGGAGACCAAGGTTCATCAAGAGAGCAGATCTCACTCCGGAAGAAAAGGGGTGGTTCGAAATTGTAAGGAGGTCTATCCTCCCAGCAGCGAACAACTCGGAGGTGAATCTCAAGAGAGCCACACTGGTACACTGTATACTCAAAGGAGGAGAAATCAAGGTTCATGAACTCATAGCAGAAGGCATTAGAAATATGGCAGAGAAAAGCGACTCAAGAGGAACGTTAGGTTACCCCAGTACCATTTACCGACTGTGAAAGAAAGCTGGGGTGGTGTTTGAAGATGAGGACCTCGTGTGGATAAAAGAGGGCATTCCAATAACCGTTCGACGAATGCATGCTACCGCATCCCCCTTGCCTCAACGGAAGCAAAGGAAGAGGACAGCCCCTCAAGTAGTGGAAGGACAAGTCTTAGAGGGGCAAGCACCAGCCACCTTGGATATGCACGAATTGCAGGAAGCCATTGATGGACTATCTTGACAATATTTGGAAAGCCAAAGAGCACAAAGAGAGCTTCAACTACAGATGATGGGCAGCAAGAGGAGTCGCTCTCAAGATGGATGACTCAACAAGGGGAGTGGCAAAAGCAAATGATGGATCAGCAACTGAGTCAAGGGCAACAATGGGGTGAAACATTCCACAGGATGGAACAAAGGCAAAATGAGCAACAAGAATCCATCTAGAGGCTAATCAACATCCAAGCACATCAAGGTGCACATATACATGAGATGCATCGAAGACAGATAGAACAGGCAGAACTATTGGACGAGCAAAGGGCATTCGTAGAAGGAGTTTACCTGAGCGAGACTGGGCATCATATAAATACTCAAGTCAGGCTCGATTACTTGGTAGGACAGCTGCCTATATTGCATCCAGGAATCACAAGGTATGAAGAAATGAGGGATGAATTAACACGAGAAGAAAGACAAAGGGTGGAAGAAAGTCATGAAGCAGTGAGGAAGGCACTTGAGGATTGGAAGCAAGCAAGATTGGCACGGATGCGAGGGAATGCAAGAGGACACAAAGAAGACAAACAAGGAGGAAAGCATGGGCAACCACATGAGTAAAAGGTGGTGGAGTTCCTTCTTTGGTCCATCTTTCTCTATGCTTTAAATAAGGAAGATCTTGTATGAAATAGAACTTGCTTCCATGTTAGTTTAAATTTTTTTTAAATTCTGTCTTTTAAGTTTTTGTTGAAAAGGTCTATGTTTGCTGGTCTCTATGTCACTGCATCCTTACTTTGCTTACCTGTATGTTTGTCCCTTTAAATCAAATGAAAAGAGAATGAGTGTTTTTAAAGACAAGAAAGGAGTTCATACTATGGAGTAAGTTCATGAGTTTGTGGTGTGGTCATAAGTTAGCTAAGTTGGTTTAACCACAAGGTGGGAGGACAACTATCTGTCATGAATACAATACTTGAGACACACCCCATGAGACTAGCTAAATAAGAAGATCCTAATAAGAAAAAGGGAAAGAACAGTCAAAGTTGAGGAAAAAAAGAAAAAGAACAAGCAATAAGGCTAGGCACCAATGGTTCTTAATCTTGAGGCATGTGTCTGTGGTGCTCCCTTATGAGGGATCTACTTGGATGAATAAGCTCTTAGGAGTGCCTTATCACTTGGTAACTTGGGTTAACTAACTCGGGATTATCAGCTGAAAGTCCACTGTCAAGAGTAACCCTCACTACAGAGCATTTAGTAACCCAAAGAGGCGCTGGACACCAAGGTCTCAAGAAAAGAAAAAGAAAATAAATAAACTATATGCCTGTGGTGTGTATGTATGGGGGAGAGACTTGAGCAAGTAAGTCCTTAGGGGTGCTTCAACACCTAGCACCTTGAACCAACTGGTTCGGGAGTGTTGGCTGAAAGCTTATTTTAAAGAGTTGCCCCCTTACAGAACACTTAGCCTAAGAACACAAATAAGCCCTGAAATAACAACAAAAGGATCAATGAATAAAAGTTTCATGGGATGCAATCAAAGTGAGGATTCTAGGACATGATAAAGGTCTGAAAGCCAGGAATGAACCTAAGTTGCTATGCATGAAACCACCATAAAACCAGGGACATGACTTCCACAAGAATGACTCATTTCTCTTGGCATTCCATTCATCATTCTCTTGTTCCAGTACTTGCTTAGGGACAAGCAAGCTTTAAGTTTGGTGTTGTGATGCCAGGGCATTTTGGCCAGTTTCACTGACCTTTTCTTTACTATTTTTAGGGTAGTTTCATGCATTTCCTTAGGAAATAAGCTAGTTTTGGGTACGTATTTACTTACATCTTGATTCAAGCATACATTGTGCACTTTACATGATTTCATGAGGATTTTGCATGAATTTAAGGACAAATTGAATGTTGCATTTCCCATGACTTGGACTAGAACTTTGATGCACTTTATTGCTTGATTTCAGGACAAAGGAAGCAAAGAAGAACCACATTAGTGGCAAAGTTAGTTACACTAACGTTGACACTAACGTGGAATGGGAGTAACTTGCAAAGTTAATGAGAAAAGTCATTGCCAATAACGCTCTCGAAGCCATCATTGCCCACGTTAATTGTCACGTTAACTAAGTTAATGTGAACTCTAACGTGGAAGAAAGGAAATGGAGCCAACGTTAGTGACATTCAACATTATCACTAACGTTGGACAAGTCACATTAAGCCACATTAACCTAGTTAACGTGGAAGCTAACATGAGGAAACAAGGTGGTCGACAACGTTAGTGACACCAAACATTGTCACTAACGTTGGAAGGAACCCACACAAGCCCCAATAAGCCACGTTAACTCCCACGTTAACTTAGTTAACGTGGAAGTTAACGTGAAGAAGGGAGGTGACGCCAACATTAGTGACACCCAACATTGTCACTAACGTTGGAAGGAGCCCACACATGCCACCATGAGCCATGTTAACTCCCACATTAACTTAGTTAACGTGGAAGCTAACGTGGATAAGGGAATGTTGAGCCAACGTTAGTGACACTCAACTTTGTCACTAACGTTGGAGATGGCTAGCATGGCCACGTTAGAAGCCACGTTAACCTAGTTAACATGGACTCTAACGTGAGAATTAGGGGCACATTGGAACGTTAGTGACAATGGTAAGTGTCACTATCGTTCTCAAAGGTTGGCAAGCCTACGTTAAAAGAGCCACGTTAACTAAGTTATCTAACGTAGGGAAGGGGGAGAATCCTAAACGTTATTGGGAAAGTTGAGTCCCAATAACGTGTGCGAAGGACATAGTGGAAACATTAGTGGCAACGTTTGTGCCACTAATGTTGAGGTTAACGTGGCTCTTAACTTTGGTGAGGAATGTTAGTGAAAAAGGTGATTGTCACTAATGTTCTCGAACCCACAATTTCACTGAACGTTAACACCACTAACTTCCTGAGCTAAAAGTCTCTGCCCACTTCACACTTTCTCTTTGCAAGTAAAGTTAAGCCCAACGAAGAAGAAAACTGCTTCAAACTCAAGATCCAAAGGCCCATACCCAAGACTTGAAGAATCAACTAGAAGAATAGAAGAGTAGTATATATAGGAGTAGCTTTGAATTATTTTGGGAGTTGGAAATTATAAGGAGCCTCTGGGCATAGAATTACTCTCTGTGTTTACTTCCTCTGCACTTCTAGTTTCATCATGTATTCTCCATCTTTGTTTTCATTTTCCAGAGCTATGAACAACTAAACCCCTTTCATTGGGTTAGGGAGCTCTGTTGTAATTGGATGGATCAATACTAGTTTTCATTATTCTTCTTCTATCTTTTCTCTTGATTTTACTTGAAAGCTTTCGATCTTCATCCAATTGGGTAGTTCTCTTGGAAAAGAAGCTATTCATACTTGGATCTCTTCTGAACCTTGAAAGAGGAATGAAGAGATCATGCTAGAAATGCTTTCTCATGCTAGACCAAATTGGGTTTGGATGGATATGTGACTATAATCCTCTCAACACTTGATTTGGGAAATGCATGTGGTATAATCAGTGACCATACTTCATCTCTTCTCATGAGCAATTGACCAAGGAATTGGCTATTGATCAAGATTTGAGAGATTGAATTACAAGAAATTGTAATTCAATCACTTAAGATTGCCAAGGAGAACAATGAGTGCATTGATTGAGGAAGAGATGAAAATGAAATTGATCCGGAGAATGCAACATCTCCTAAGCCCAATAAACCCCCCATTTCTGATCTTACCCATTCTCTTTATTTTCTATCATTTACTTTCATGAGCAATTCCCCCATTCCCATTTACAATTCTGCACTTTACTTTCAGTCATTTACTTTTAGCTCTTATTTCTAGCATTTACTTTTCTGTTATTTACTTTCCCGCCATTTAATTTTCTGCAATTCTCAACTAAAATTCTGATTCGTTGAACTAGAACATTCCTCTTATTAAAGTTGCTTGATCAATCAATCCGTGTGGGATTCGACCTCACTCTATTGTGAGTTTTTACTTGATGACAAATTTGGTACACTTGCCGAAGGAAATTTGTTATGAGACAAGTTTTCCGTGCATCAGTTACTTTTCCTTGAGTTCACTTTAATTGCTTTTATTTACTGCTTTCTTTATTTTTTCAGCACCCAATTCTCATTTACATTTCCAGCAATTTACTTTTCATGCAATTTAAGTTTCTTGCCATTTAAGTTTCTCTCAATTTACATTCAGCACTTTACATTTCCTACAATTTACATTCTGATAATCAATTGTCACCTTTTCATATTTCGCTCAACTAGACATATCACCCCACTAAAGTTGCTTAATCCATCAATCCTCGTGGGATCGACCTCACTCTTGTGAGTTTTATTACTTGATGCGACCCGGTATACTTGTCGGTAGTTCATATGTGTGAAATCTAATTTTCACGTATCAAGTTTTTGGCGCCATTACCGGGGATTGATTTAGATCGACAATGATTAAGTGGGTGATAAGTCTAGATTAAGCATTTTCTTTGTTTTTGTCATTTAAGTTCTTTTAATTTTCTATTTTCTCTTGATACTAAGGTGTTTGTGTTATTGCCTCACTAAGAAACTTTCATCTGTGACATGAGGAATTTCAATTTTCATTGGTGATTGTGTTTTACAAAATTCAAATGGAGTTCACCTCATCCTTTGATCAAAAAAATTTCATGGGATATTACCCACCACCACAAAATGATTCAAGTCATTATCCTAATGGTGGCTATGAATATCACCAAGAAATGACAGATTATGAGCAATCCACCCAGTGGGGATATGCTCCAGGGCCACAAAATGGTCAAGACAATTTCATGAGATATTGCCCACCACCACAAGATGATTTATGTCATTATCCTCATAGTGACTGGAATATCAACAAGGAATGAGGGAGTATGAACAATCAAGTGAAATGAACTATCTCCCAGAGCCACAAAGTGACTCATATTGTTATGACACTTGCACAAATTATGACTGGGAAGGGAATTTCAATGCTTCATATTCTAATCATTGAAAGAACCGAAGATTGATGGTTTAGAAGTTATAGTAAACTCTCGTTGCAAGTATAGTTACTAAACCAAGCAATCAACCTTTCTTACAAACATTTTGGTTGTCACAAGTAACAAACCCCTAAATAAATTGATAACCGAAGTATTCAAACCTCGGGTCGTCTTTTCAAGGAACTGCAGGGAAGTATGTTCTTATTATTGGTTATGAAGATTGTAAATTGGGGTTTCGAAGGTGAGGAACAAGTAATTTAAATTGCAATTAAAGTAAGTAAAAGACTGTAATTTAAATAAATAATTGTAAAACACACTTTTGGCAAGGTATGAGAAATTAGAAGTCCTATCCTAGTTATCCTTATCAATGATGATGAAAATTGAATCTTAATTCCACTTAGTTAACCTTTGCTAGAGCAAGGGAAGGTCAAGTGACTAATTAGTTAGATCCTCAAATATTAGTTAATCCCTAAGGAAAGATTGGGATTATTGAAGTTCAATTTAATTAGCAAAGATAACGATTATCAATCATTTTTGAGTTTGATAACTCCTGAGTTACTGATTTCTTAACCAAGACCGAAAGGGGAAAAGTAAATCTACTGGAATAAAAATGTCTTCAGATTGGGGATAAAAGTAACATAAATAAAAGAAAGCAATATTAAACTGAAATACCTCAATTAACATTAATTCAAATAGTAATCTGTAACATAGAAGAATTCATAATTAAATTGAGAACATAATAAAAAGCAATATTGAACCTGGTAAAGAGATAATCCGGAAAGCGAATAAAATCCTAAATCTAAATCCTAATCCTAGAAAGAGAAGAGAGAACCTCCCTCCAAGCTACATCTAATTCATGAATACTAACTAATTGGAGAGTCTCCCTGAATGGATGCATTCTCCCACTTCATAACCTCTGGTCTATGCCTTCTGGACTTGGATTTGGGCCAAAAAGGGCTTCAGAATTCGCTATGAGCGTTTTCTGCAATTTCTGGTGCGTGGCCTCTATCACGCGTCTGCATGGGTCACGCGGTCGCGTCATTGGGAGTTTTTCCTTGTCACACGGTTGCATCAGTCATGCGTCCGTGTCATATGCGTTTCGCTCAAGGCGCGCGGTCGCGTCAGTCATGCGGCCGCGTTAATGTCTTTTCGCGCAGGCATGCAGCCGCGTCGCTGATAAACCACTATTTTATGGTTTATATTGTGTTTAATTGTGTGGTTTTATCATGATCCATACCCACGTATTCATTAAATTAGCATAAAATTATAATTCCTTCCTGAATTTATAACATGTTTGAAAACTGCTTCCTAGAGACTTTAATTATGTATTTTTAATTCTCCTTTATTCCATTCGATGCCGTGATCTGTGTGTTGAATGTTTCAGACTTTATAAGGCATGAATGAGTTGGAGATTGGAAAGGAAGCTAGCAAAAATGGAAGGAACACAAGAATTTGAGGAGGTAACCAGTGAGAAGTGACTCGGCCGTATGGCTCACGCGACCGCGCGAAGGAGAGCAAATTGCAGTGACGCGGCCGCATGGCTCACGCGGCCATGCGGATTGGAAAAACTCAGGCGATGCGGTAGCGTGGACGACGCGAACGCGTGGCAAGGAAAAGCGCGAATGACGCATCCGCATGGATGACGCGATCGCGTGACATGCGCGATCTGCATAATCTGCAGAATTCACTGGGGGCGATTTTGGACCTTATTTCGACCCAGTTTTTGGCCCGGAACAGCAGACTAGAGCCAGAGAATATGCAGAAACAAAAGACAACATTCATTCAACTCAGTTTTACAGTTTTAGATCTAGTTTTTCCTCCTCTAGGTTTTTCTCTCTAGGTTTTTAGAATTTTAATTTTCAATTGATCTTAGCATTGGAACATTGAGAAGAGTTATTTCCTCATCAAGACTTCGTCATTCTAGTTCGTTCTCTTAACTTGGTTTTATTCTTCCATGTTCTTCGCTTTGTTCAATTTTGTCATTTGAATACTTTCATGATTATTTAATACAAGGATTATTTCTTTCATTTTAATTTATTTTCCATTCCAATAATCATGTCTTCTTTTAATTCTCTTTCATATGTTATGGATTTATTATTTATAATGAGTGAGTAGTTCCCTCACTTAATGGGGAGTTGATTGAAAGGAACTCTTGAGTTGGAAGGATTGAAAGAAAATTTGTAATTGGGTTAACTGTTGGATTGTTATCTAATCACTAACACCAATCCCTTTGAGCTAAGTGGGTTGCAACTCGTGAACAGATCTATCATTCTAACTTGTTTGACTTTCCTTTACCTAGTAAAGGATAACTAAACAGAACAACCATTAATTATAAATTAATCTTGAAATCATCCCATCAATAATAGAGATTCCAACTAATCAACTCTCAGTCAAGGCTTTTATTAATTAGAATTTATTTATTTGCATTTTATTTTATTTTGCTACTATGAGCTGCATGTTTCTTTCGTCAAATGACACGTTCACTTCCTGATCCACGCTTGCTAATATTCGATCCTGAAATTGAAAGGACTATTTCACGAATAAGGCGAGAACAGCGTCGGTTAGTCCGCTCTGAGGGTGGATCTGAAAGTGAACTTGAGGAAGAAAGCAGCCCCCGTTCTACTGATTCGGTTGTTTTACGTGCAAAAGACATGGCAGCTAGGAGAGTTACCATCCAGGAGGAAGGAGCCCCTGATTTTACAATGCAACCGTTTCAAGCGCATCATCCAGCGGTAGCTACAGATTTTGAAATAAAGACCGCACTGCTAAATTTGATGCCCAAGTTTCATGGCTTACCTGCTCAAGAGCCTATCAAGCAATTGAGAGATTTCCAACCAGCCTGTCCTACTGTCAGGCATGATCGTACTGATGAAACTTCAATTTTGCTGAAAGCTTTCCCGTTTTCTGGCAAATGTATCCAACTGGGATAAACTGAGGATACACTCAGAAAGGAGTTTTTTGGAGAAATTCTTTCCATCTGAAGTTACTGATAAACTGAGGAAGGATATTTCCACAATTGTTCAGGATGACAATGATACTCTCTTTGAATACTGGGAGCGCTTCAATAATCTTCTGGAAGCATGCCCCCACCACATGATTGATAAGATAGTGTTACTTATCTATATCACACAGGGCATGAGGCCCCAAGATAAGACCACATTGGAAAGTGCTAGCAATGTGTCTATGAAGAAGTATAAGACCACTGATGAGGCTTGGCAATTGATCAATGATTTAGCTGAATCTACTAGGAACCACAGACAAAAGCAAGGCCGTTCAAAAGCCGTTGCAGAAGTATCCTCTAGTAGAGAGACTACTGCTCTAGCTCAAAGTATATGTGAGATGACCAACTTGCTGAAGCAGATGCAATTGAATCAACAACAAGCTCAGCAAGCTCAACCTCCTCCACCACAGCAAAACCAACAATTAGTCCCGCAAAGGATTTGTAGAATCTGTGCTGATTATAGCCATTATACTTATGAATGCCCATAGCTCCAACAAGAAGACAACATGGTGGCATCCACTCATAACTTCTATGATCGCCCCAACCAAGGGTACAATCAAAGTGGAAATAATAACCATGGATGGCAGGACAATTCTAACCAGAATTGGAGGGACAACAATAACAGAGGAGGCAGAGATAATCAGGGAAATCAGAGATGGAATAATAACAACAACATGCAGCAGAATTAACCTTACAGAGTACCTCACCTGAGGCAAAACCAAGGACCACAGAACAATCAACAGCAGACCTCTCAATTTACTCATTCTTCTTTATCTTCTAATGAAGAGCTACTACAATCTTTTGAGCGAAGACAACAGACCATGGAAAATAACATCATGAATAGTATTAATGCCAATCTGAATGGTCTCACCTCTACTTCGCAAGCTCTTATGTCACAGATTGGATCAACACGAAATTCCAGTAACCAGCCTTCAAGCTCCACTGGAATCCCCTCTCAACCATTACCCAATCCAAAGGGAGGTATTAATGCCATCACCCTGAGGTCTGGAACCACACTGCAGGAGAGGAATCAGGAGGAACCAAGCCCACCAGAACACACCTCAGCTGAAGAGGTAGTAGAAATAGAAGATGTTGAAGAGGAAGAGGACATACAGGACATAGCTGAAGAAGAAATAGCTCAACCACAGGAGGAAGCACCAAAAGGCGCAAACACCACAGAAAATACTACTCCTATTCCATTTCCACAACTTGCAAGGAAGCCCAGGAAGCAGCTGGAACCCGATCCTAAAATGGTAGAGATATTCAAAAAGGTCGAGGTAACTGTTCCCCTTTTTGATGTTATTTAATAGGTACCTAAATATGCAAAGTTTCTAAAAGAATTATGTATACATAAAGACAAAATTAATGAATTAGAAACTATTCTTTTAGGTAGTTCCATATCTGCTTTAATGGGAGGATTACCTGAAAAATGTAGTGATCTAGGTCCTTGTATCGTTAGCTGTACTATTGGTGGTGTAGTAATTTATGATTGCATGTGTGATTTAGGATCATGTGTCAGTATAATGCCTTTGTCTATATATGATGTTTTGAGGCTCCCTCCCTTAAAAAGGTTGGCAGCTCGTTTTGTGTTAGCAGATAAAAGCATTATTACAGTGGCTGGAGTTGCTGAAGATGTTTTGGTGAACATTAAAGGGCTTACATTTCCCACTGATTTTTATATCTTGGAGATGCCCCATAATGATTCAGATAAGCCATCATCAATCCTACTTGGAAGACCATTCCTGAAGACATCAAAATTCAAATTGGATGCTTTTTCAGGAACATACTCCTTTGAAATAGATGGCCACATAGTAATCTTCAATCTGAATGGAGTCATTGACAACCCCCTAGAAGATCGTTCTATCTTTCAGTGTGATGTCATAGATGAAAGTGTAGCTGAAGTTCACAAGGAAGAGTTAGAAGAGAGGCACACTGGACAAGGTCCAAGTGTGGGGACCCTTTTAACTGACAATGAGAGCACTTCGCCATTTTCACAAGCCCCAGATAATCCAGAGCCTGCTCATGATCAGAAGTTAGAATTGAAACCCCTCCCCCCGCATCTAAAATATGCATTTCTCGAAGATGGGCAGAGGTTTCCAGTTATCATTGCAAGGGAACTTACTTCTCAACAAGAAGAGCAGTTACTTGATATGCTGAGAAAGCATAATAAGGCAATTGGGTGGAGCTTGGCAGACATAGTAGGCATCAACCCTCAAGTATGTGAGCACAGAATATTTTTAGAAGAGGGAGCAAGACCTGTCCGTCAACCCCAAAGAAGATTGAATCCCACCATCTTGGAAGTTGTTAAGAAGGAAGTGACCAGACTATTGGAAGCCAGTATCATATATTCCATTTCAGACAGTGAATGGGTAAGCCCAGTACAAGTGGTGCCCAAGAAGTCTGGGGTCACTACAGTGAAGAATGAGCATGGAGAGCTCATAGCAACTAGAGTTCAGAATGCTTGGAGAGTCTGCATTGATTACAGGCGTCTCAACCAAGCTACCCGTAAGGATCACTACCCACTTCCATTCATTGATCAAATGCTGGATCGCCTGTCAAGTAAATCACATTATTGCTTTTTAGATGGTTACACAGGTTATTTCTAGATTCATATAGCTCCTGAGGATCAGGAAAAGACTACTTTTACATGTCCTTTTGGGACTTATGCTTTCAAGAGAATGCCCTTTGGCTTGTGCAGTGCACCAGCTACTTTCCAAAGGTGCATGATGAGTCTTTTCTCTGATCTTATTGAGGACTGTATGGAAGTTTTTATGGACGATTTTAGCATTTATGGTGATTCTTTTAGCCTTTGCTTAAATGGATTATCTAGAGTATTAGATAGATGTGTTAATACAAACCTTGTATTAAATTTCGAAAAATGTCACTTTATGGTAAAACAAGGAATTGTATTAGGACATATGGTATCTAATAATGGCATTTCTGTAGACCCAGCAAAGGTGACTGTTATTTCTAGTTTACCTTACCCCTCTTCTGTGAGGGAAGTCCGTTCATTCCTTGGCCATGCAGGTTTTTACAGGAGATTTATTAAGGACTTTAGTAAGGTCGCACTTCCCTTATCCAGATTACTACAGAAGGATATTGAGTTCGAGTTCAGTGAGGATTGCAACCAAGCGTTCGATAAGCTGAAGACTGCTCTAACTCAAGCTCCAATTGTGAGAGGTCCAGACTGGAGCCAGCCGTTTGAAATCATGTGCGATGCTTCGAACCATGCAGTAGGAGCAGCGCTGGCTCAGCGTGAAGGTAAGGATCCTTTCATTATTGCTTATGCGTCTAAGACTTTAGACACTGCCCAGTCCAATTATACTACTACTGAGAAAGAGCTTCTTGCTATTGTTTTTGCTCTGGATAAATTCTGAGCTTATTTACTTGGTACTAGAGTAGTAGTGTATTCGGACCATGCAGCTTTAAAGTATCTATTAGCTAAAAAGGAGTCCAAACCAAGACTTATACGTTGGATACTGCTGTTACAAGAATTTGATTTAGACTGTGGATTCTGGTGGCCTACTCTTTTTAGAGACGCTGCTGAGTTCTGTAAATCTTGTCTCCCATGCCAGAAATTTGGTAATATATCCAGGAGGGATGAGATGCCTCAACAAATTATGCTTTTCTGTGAAATTTTTTATGTTTGGGGCATTGACTTCCTGGGTCCATTTCCAAATTCTAATGGATATTTTTATTTATTGTTAGCTATGGATTATGTTTCCAAATGGGTGGAAGCAATTCCTACCCGCACTGATGGTGCTAACACTGTTGTTTCCTTTGTGAGAAACCATATTATATGTCACTTCGGATCACCACGAGCAATCGTGAGCGATCAAGGCACCCATTTTTGTAACAGGAGACTAACAAGATTAATGAAGAAGCATGGGATAATTCATAAAGTTGCAACAGCTTACCTTCCCCAAACTAATGGGCAAGCCGAGGTGTCAAACAGAGAAATTAAGCGTATCTTGCAAAAGATAGTAAAGCCTCATAGAAAAGACTGGAGCACCAGGCTACAAGATGCACTCTGGGCATATAGAACAGCATACAAGACACCCATTGGGATGAGTCCTTTCCGCTTGATTTATGGAAAAGCTTGTCATCTCCCAGTTGAAGTAGAACATAGAGCTTTTTGGGCAGTTAAGGAGTGCAACATGGGAATTGAGAAAGCCGGAGCTGAAAGGAAGTTGCAACTGCAGGAACTGGAGAGCCTTCGCCTAGAAGCTTATGAAAACTCCAGAATATACAAGGAAAAGATGAAGGTTGTACATGATCAAAACATCAAGAAGAAAGAGTTCCAACCTAGGGATTTAGTCCTCCTTTACAAATCTCGACTAAGGCTTATGCCAAGTAAGTTGAGATCAAGATGGGAAGGTCCATACAGAGTAGAGAAGGCCGAACCGTACGGAGTTTATCACCTAAGCCATCCCTCAAGCTCTGAACTTATTAAGGTTAATGGACAACGCCTGAAGCTATACCATGGCGAGAAGGTGCAGAGAAACAAGGAGCTTGAGATCATCCTCTTGGAAGATCCCCACATAGCAGAAGATTGAGCTAGTGGAGCGTCCAACTTACGGACGTTAAAGTAAAGTGCTAGGTGGGAGACAACCCACCATGGTATCACCGTTCTTTTCTTTATTTTTAGCTTTTCCTATTCAATAACTCTTCTCTTTCTTAGTACTTTTGTGCATCTACGTTTACATGTTTTTATTTCCATAAAAAAAAAATTTCCGCTACGTGACACGATTGCATCAATGACGCATCCGCGTCGTAAGAAGAGTAAAGAAAAATAAAGATGAACAGAAAGTCACGCTGGAGCATGGCTGGAGGCGTGCCAATAGCACAAATCAACCCACGCGACCGCGTCACTAACGCGTTTGCGTCGCATGGGAATCATGGCCTCCCACGCGACCGCGTGCCCTGAGTTTTCGACGTAAAAGGGTGTACAATGAAATATTGTGCGAGAGTGATGCTGGAAGCACAATCCTTATCACGCGACCGTGTCACCGACGCGGCCGCGTCATCCGTTTTCTGATGCACACTCCCGCGATCGCGTGACCCACGCGATCGCGCCACCCCAATTTTGGCAAGTAAATTAATTTGAACAGAGAGTTGTGCTGGCGCGAGGCTGCACTCGCGCCAGAAGCATAATATGGGTCACGCGATCGTGTGACCGACGCGATCGCGTCACCTTACTTGAAGCGCATTCACGCGAACGCGTGCCCCACGCGGCCGCGTCGCCTGCGCCGCACAGCTCAACCTAAATTGCCAAATTATCTTATCTTTCTCTCCTCCAAATCCTAGTTTTTCTTTTCCCTCCTTATTTCTTCCTTCCCCCTTCTATCTCACCTTTCACTCTCTATCTTTCTCACCTACATTAACAAGGTTTTATTTTCTTCTTCCCTCTTTCTTTTTCTATCATTCTTATTATTTTATATGTATTTTCTTTTCTTTTCTTTTTCTTTTCATTATTCATATTTTCTTTCTTTTTCTTTTCCTTTTTACATGGTGTTAGAAATTTTTTGAGTCATTATCCCTCATTTTATGCTTGTGGATTGTTGCAAATTGTTTGACAATAATTTTTATTCTATTTAAGGGATTGCTTGCATGCTCACCTTCTTATTTTCTATACATTATTCACCATGCATGCTATGTGTTTGTGAAAAAGCTTATATGGCATTATGTACTTCTCTATGTTGTTATACTATTCAATGCTTGCTTTTCACAACTTTCCTTTACTATTGCTTGGTTTGTTACAAACGTGATGGTTTGTTACAAAGTATTGCTTGGTCTATGCTACTCATGCCCTTTGCCGGCATGCCAATAAACACCTTGCAGTCACTTGTCTTTATATGCACTAGCTATTTTCCATTGTTGGCTTTTCACATGTACTCGCAAGCATGTGATAATGTCAGTATATCTTAACGTGCATCCATCACCCTCTTTTTCGTTTCCTTCCTTGCTGTATATCTCTTTGAATTTAATTTACCTTCTCTTCCCTTCTTTCAAGATGGCCACCAAGAAAGGAAAAGATAAAGCTACTTCCAAACCACTAGCAAGAAGAGGAACTAAAAGAGCATTAGTAGTAGAGCCTTCTTCAACCGCAGTCAAGCCCTCAACAAAAAGAGTTAAGAGGATAATAAAGGTTGATGAAAAGGAGAAAGCCTTTTCAGCAAAGGACACTGTGCGATTTCCCAATCGCTACTGTGAGCAGATGTTCCCTATCCTGGCAGAAAGAAACTATAACAATGAATACCTTCTTATCCTCCCGTCCAATATTGCTACCTTTTATTGAGCCGCAAATTGAATGAAGACAATGAGGTTTCCTACGGAGACAGCCAAGGCAGGTCAATCTTTCTTGGGTAGTTGAGTTCTACTCTAACTTCTACATGCCATCCCTACCGTCTGTTTATGTCCGGCAGAAGCAAGTCCCCATCACAGAAGAGGCCATTCAGCAAGCTCTGAGTCTTCCCCCTATTCCAGAAGGAATGGATGCCTTCCAAGAAGCCGCACTTAAGCGCCAGAGGTACCAATTTGACTGGGACTCCGTTCTCGTAGTTATCGCATTACCTGGCAGCCGTTGGATCTACGGATACCACCGTACCCGCCCTAAGAGAATCTTGGCTTCAGCACTTACCTTGGAGGCTCACATATGGACACAGATCATGTCCCATTACGTCTTTTCGAGCACTCATGAGTCCTCCTTCACCGCGGACATGGCTGTTCTACTTTGGTGCATCCTTACAGACCAACCTCTGAATCTCTTAAGACATATCCGGAATGCTATGGAACACGTACAAATTGCAGACAACTTACCTTTCCCCGCCTTGGTCTCAGATCTTGTCTCAGCAGTCGGAGTCTCCTACAGAGCTAGAGACACCAAAGCTGTGCTTCCACGGGATGATCAGTATGTCCCTTACAGGAAATACCTCAGACTTCCAGTAGCCACTACAAGTCTTCCTACTACTCCAATTGAAGATAATCCTTCTTCAACACCACAAGTACCTACAACTGATGAATTGCTCTAGCAGATAATCACAAGGTTGGATCGGCAAGAATAGAAAGCAAAGATGAGAGAGCGCCGTAATGAGCGCCGATTCAAACACCTCAAGGAGCTACTCAAGGGACACTTCAGGGACTCGGATACCACGGACTCCAGTTCTTTTACCAGCACAGGGAGCCATCATGGTCCCGACTGTGGAGATACTGCCACCAGCCCACCCCTGTTCCTGACAGACGGCACCGAGGACGGTGCAAAGCCTTAAGTGTGGGGAGGTCGGTCAGTACCTGACTTTCGGAGGTAATTTCTTTTCCCTAGCACCAACAATTAGGATATTTTAGTTAGATTTTCTTTCTTTTATAGAATAGAATAAATTGCATAGGTTAGGATAGTTGCATGCATGTTCTACTTGATTGAAAAGACAATAAGTTTCTTTTAAGACTCTATCTTTGGAACAAAATTTCACTAATTTTTCAAAATTTTTATGATAAATTTGCTTGAGTTGTATTTGGAACATGATTTTTGAGCTAAAGAACACACAACCTGTGAGGATTTGAGCCTTTATGTATAGTTACATTATTTAACCATAATTATTTTATTCTTGTGTGTTTACTTCTCTATGATTGTAATCTATATTTTTATTTTATCTTATATGTCCAATATTTATTATATTTGCATGCTTGCACATGATTGAGGCCATTATTTGTTTAAACTCACTCATCCAAATTAAGCCTACCCTTTTCAATTACCTTTGTTAACCACTTTGAGCCTTTAAATCCCATTTGTTCTATATTTTACCACATTACTAACCTTAAGCTGAAAAACAATTATATATCCCAAATTGAATCTTTGGTTAGCTTAAGATAGAATTGTGTGTGCTAGTTAAGTATGGGAAATTGTGGGAACAAAAGTTGTTAAGGGAATGTGTCATGAGAATTTAATGGGAATTTGGATACCTACTCATGTGAAACTATAAGAATTAAAAATCTATGTGCATTGATAAGCTATATTTATTTTAATGTCAAAAAAAAATAAAATAAATAAATAAATAAATAAATAATATATATAAATAAATAAGGGGACAAAATTACCCCAATGTTAAATTCAGAATTCAAAGATCAATGCACATATGATAGAATCAAATATAAATTTGATACATGAGTATGAATAGAAAAAAGGGAATTCTGGGTAGCTAGGTATGAACTTTAAGATTACATTAAAAATATATAGGTTGGGTTGAAGCTTGGGTTAATTAAAGATTCAATTTATTAGCTCACTTGACCAAATGTATGCCCCTACCTGTACCTTAGCCCCATTACATCTTCGAAAAGACCTCATGATGTTTGCATTGGTATATTAACTGTTGTTGATTGGTTAGGAGAAGAACAAAAGTCAGAAAGCATGATTAGAGAAGGATAGAGTGTTTACCCTATACGCTAGAGATTAGAGCGTACATACATTATCAGTGAGGGTTCAATACTTGAATTTTCATGTTCCCTGCTTTCATGAGCTATCTTCTTGCACTTTTATCTATTTTATTGTACAATGATATAATTAGTGGAATTTGATTTGTAATTGTTTTGAAGAGCTTATTTACTTTTGATCAAGTGGGCAAGAATCATATAGTTGCATTTATTTATATATATATATAGGCTTGCATTGCATTTCATGAGTTTCTACATGTTCATACTATTTTCCTTATCTCCTTCAATTAAGCATGAGGACATGCTAATGTTTAAGTGTGGGGAGGTTCATAAACTACTATTTTATGGTTTATATTATGTTTAATTGTGTGGTTTTATGATGATCCTTACCCACTTATTCATTAAATTAGCATGAAATTATAATTCCTTCCTGAATTTATAACATGTTTGAAAACTGCTTCCTAAAGACTTTAATTATGTATTTTTAATTTTCCTTTATTCTATTCGATGCCGTGATCTATGTGTTGAATGTTTCAGACTTTATAAGGCATGAATGAGTTGGAGATTGGAAAAGAAGCTAGCAAAAATGGAAGGAACACAAGAATTTGAGGAGGTAACCAGCGAGAAGTGACGCGGCCGCATGGCTCATGCGGCCGCGCGGATTGGAAAAGCTCAGGCGACGCGGTAGCGTAGACGACGCGAACGCGTGGCAAGGAAAAGCGCGAATGATGCGTCTGCATGGATGACGTGATCGCGTGACATGTGCGATCTGCATAATCTGCAAAATTCGCTGGGGGCGATTTTGGACCTTATTTCGACCCATTTTTCGGCCCGGAACAGCAGACTAGAGCCAGAGAATATGCAGAAACAAAAGACAACATTCATTCTACACAGTTTTACAGTTTTAGATCTAGTTTTTCCTCTTCTAGGTTTTTCTCTCTAGGTTTTTAGAATTTTAATTTTCAATTGATCTTAGCATTGAAACATTGAGAAGAGTTATTTCCTCATCAAGACTTCGTCATTCTAGTTCGTTCTCTTAACTTGGTTTTATTCTTCCATGTTCTTCGCTTTGTTCAATTTTGTCATTTGAATACTTTCATGATTATTTAATACAAGGATTATTTCTTTCATTTTAATTTATTTTCCATTCCAATAATCATGTCTTCTTTTAATTCTCTTTCATATGTTATGGATTTATTATTTATAACGAGTGAGTAGTTCCCTCACTTGATGGGGAGTTGATTGAAAATAACTCTTGAGTTGGAAGGATTGAAAGAAAATTTGTAATTGGGTTAACTGTTGGATTGTTATCTAATCACTAACACCAATCCCTTTGAACTAAGTGGGTTGCAACTCGTGAACAGATCAATCATTCCAACTTGTTTGACTTTCCTTTAGCTAGTAAAGGATAACTAAACAGAACAACCATTAATTATAAATTAATCTTGAAATCATCCCATCAATAATAGAGATTCCAACTAATCAACTCCCAGTCAAGGCTTTTATTCATATTATTTAAATTTTCTCAATTTAATTTTCCCTCTACTTAACTCAACTTCTTGGAACATCTAATTAATAAAATAACACACTTTTCTGCAACTCGTTCGGAGACGACCTGGGACTTAAACTCCCAGTAATTTTTAATTTAAACTCTCTGTGACATATTTCTAAATTGATAGGCAGATTTTTGGTGAGTTAAGAATTATACTTGCAACGTAACTATTTTAATAATTTTTAATTCACCAACTTCTGTGCTTCATCAGTCGCCCATGTGATCGCGTGGCTGCCAGTTTCTTCAAAAACTCCGTTTTATGCTTTCCTTCCAATTTTGTATGTTTTCTTTCCATCCTTTAAGTCATTCCTGCCTTAGAAGATCTGAAACTACTCAACACACGAATCACGGCAACGAATGGAAATAAAGGGTAATCAAAATAATTATTTTTAAGCATAGGAAACATGTTTTTCACATACATCACATAATAAGGAAGGAAAAGTAAAATCACGCAATTAATATGAATAAGTGGGTGAAGGATTGAATAAATCACTCGGATTAAGCACAAAATATATCATAAAATATGGGTTTATCAACCTCCCCACACTTAAACAATAGCATGTCCTCATGCTAAGTCCAAGATAAAGAGTAAGTTAAGGTTAAAGTGGTGGAATCTCATGCAATGCAATCTACTCTAAAGGCAACTACCTACATGCATCATGCAATTCTTAATTGTTATTCACTTGTATATAAAGCTTACATGTAGTTGAATTAATTCACATTCTCATGGAGTCATATATATATAGCCAAACCTTAGATAATGATCAAGCACTTTTACAGTTAAGATGGGAGAGAAAAACATTTTATAAACTTGCAAGACAATTAATAATTCAAGCAGAGATATATGTTAATGAACTATTGAACCCTCACTGGATTTTGTGTTTACTCTCTAGTCACTCAGTGTTTATTGGGTTAATCACTCTATTCTTCTTTTTATCCTTCCTTTTTATAACTTTGTTCTTCATCTAACCAATCAACAATTATAGAATATAGGCATACAAAAGTCATGAGGTCTTTAATCAAGGTTGTAATGGGGCCAAGGTAAAGGTAAAAGTATATGTATAAGGCTAAGTGAGCTAATTAAGTGAATCCTTGATTAGTCTAAAATCTCACCTAACATACATACTTTGTAAAGCAAAACTTCTTTACCTATTTTCCCACTTTTTCCCACTTTTGATGTTACATGCTCATACTTTAACTTTTGTCCCATGTGCATTTATTTTGCATTTGGGGATTTCTTTTGTATCCCCTTTATTCAAATACTGAAAAATAATATTTTTTTATTTTTTTATTTTTTTTATTGCACATGGTAATTCAATTATTTGATTTTACATGAGCATGCTTCCCAAAATTTTTATTTGAATAATTTTATTCTTTTCAACTTTTCTACCTTTTGTTTTTATCATCCATGTTCCCAATAGGTTTCCCACACTTAAACAATTACACACTTTCTATCTTAAGCTAACCAAGGATTCAACTTGGCATTTTTATTTTGTTTTTCTGCTTAAGGCTAGTATTGTGGTTTATAGAATAAGAGGGGGTTTAAAGGTTCAAGGGGGCTGACAAGGGTGATATAAAAGGTAGGCTAATTTGAGATAAGTGAGCTAAAATCAAACAATGGCCTCAATCACTCTCTTGGTATGTATTTCTATTCTATAATTGGACATATAGATTAAAACAAAGCAAAGAACATCAGAATAAATAAGAAGGGCGGAACACAAAGGAATAAAAATTATGGTTTGAATGTAACCATACAATTAATCTCAAAACTTACAGGCTGTGTGTTCTTTAACTCAAAAATCATATATCAGTTATGTATGTCATGCAAGTAAAATTAAAAGTTCCCATTATTCTCAATGTAAAATTTATTTTGAATGGCTTTAAAGTTTGTGTTTCTCCTTGATGAAATGTTGTTAACTAGCTAACATGGAATGCTATATATACAAGGTGTGGGTTATTTCTATTATGTTCAAGTCTCTAGTTTACTTCCTTTTTTTTATATTTTCAAATTAAACTAAGTTATCTTATGCTAAAAAAAAAGGTAAACTATACTAATCAATCCACAATTTCTATAACTAATAAGTTGGAATTGCAACTAGACTAAATGGTTAAAATATGAACTAAAAATGCAAAATGCAAAAATAGAGTAGAAATACATGAAATAGCAATGTATAAGTACTAAGAAAATAAAAATAAAAATAAAGAGAAAAATACAGAAAAATAGCGAAATAAAATGAAAGAGTCTGTAGTGGTTCACCAAAAAATACGCCAGAGATAGCGACCTCCCCACACTTAAAATGAAGCATCGTCCCTGATGCTCACTCAAGCAGGGTGTGAAGGGGTGTCATCACTGGAAGGGTGGGTAGCTGGAGCCTCTGTGGTGGTGGTTTGAGGATCTGCCTGCTGCAGAGGAGGTACTGACTGGATAGGGATCTTTGGGTCTACAACCTGAATCTGAGGCGGAGCCTCCTGATGTGATGCAGCCTGCTCTGTGCCTGCCTGTACAGCCTCGCTCTATGGATGGGTCTCTGCCTCGTGATCATCCGCCTCCACCTCAGATGGTGTGTCAGGCTCTGAGGGAATGTCGCCGCCAGATCGGATCATCAGCTTCAGGTGCTCATAACGTCGCTTGTTGCGACACTCCATCTGGTCGAGCCGCCGAAACAGGTGGTGCACTATGTGATAAACTGGCTCTGAGGCAGGTGGACGTGCAGTGGTGGTAGCAGGGGTGGCTGGGGTAGCTGTGGAGGAAGAGGGGCCGACAGATGGTGTGGCTGTCTCAGCAGTAGCAGTGAGGAATAGAGGTCTGTAGCCCAAAGCCAGAAAGTTCCTGCTGTGAGGGATAATCTTCTTGCATTCTGCAGTAGGTGGCTTCTCATTAGGATCCTCCCAAGGCACGTCAGCTCGACGGCCTAGCTGTGTAATCAGATAAGGAAAGGGTAGAGTGCCTCGGACGTGGACCCTGGCCATATAGTACCGGATAAAGCGTGGCAGGTACTGATACGCGGAAAACTTGTCTCGCAACAAATTTCCTTCGGCAAGTGTACCGAATTCGTCGTCAAGTAAAAACTCACAATAGAGTGAGGTCGAATCCTACAGAGATTGATTGATCAAGCAACTTTAATTAGAAGAATGTTCTAGTTGAGTGAACCAGAATTTGAGTTGAGAATTGCAGAAAATTAAATGGCGGGAAAGTAAATACCAGAAACAGTAAATGTTGGAATTAAAGAGCTGAATGTAAATGGCGGAAAGTAAATTGTAGAATCTTAAATGGGAATGGGGTAATTGCTCATAAAAGTAAATGGCAGGAATTAAAGAGAATGGGTAAGATCAGAAATGGGGAGTTCATTGGGCTCAGGAGATGTTGCATTCTCCGGATCAAGTTCATTTTCATCTCTTCCTCAATCAATGCATTCATTGATCTCATTGGCTCAGGACTTTTAGCTCAGGACGTTAGTGGTGTTAACGTTAAGTGAAAGTGTGGGTTCGAGAACGTTAGTGACAATCACCTTTTTCACTAACGTTTCTCACCCAAGTATGAGCCACGTTAACCTCAACGTTAGTGGCGCAAATGTTACCACTAACGTTGCCTCTTGGTCCTTCGCACATGTTATTGGGACTTACCTTTCCCAATAACGTTGATAAACCTCCCCCTTCCCTACATTAGAGTCCACGTTAACTTAGTTAACGTGGCTCTTAACGTAAGCTTGCCAATCCTTCGAGAACGTTAGTGACACTTACCTTTGTCACTAACGTTCCAATGTGCCCCTCTTTCTCACGTTAGAGTCTACGTTAACTAAGTTAACATGGCTTCTAACGTAGTCATGCTAGCCATCTCCAACGTTAGTGACAAAGGTGAGTGTCACTAACGTTGGCTCATCATCTCTTTATCCACGTTAGCTTCCACGTTAACTAAGTTAACGTGGGAGTTAACGTTGCTCATGGTGGCTCTTGGTGGTTCACCCTAACATTAGTGACAAAGGTAAGTGTCACTAACGTTGGCGACCAATTGCTCTCTCCAGGTTAGCTTCCACGTTAACCAAGTTAACGTGGGAGTTAACGTGGCTTATGAAAGCTTGGCCAACGTTAGTGACAAAGGTGAATGTCACTAACGTTGGCTTCCCTTTTGCTTCTTAACGTTAGAAGCCACGTTAACTAAGTTAACATGGCAACTAACGTGGCCAATTATGAGCTTGGTCCAACGTTAGTGACAAAGGGGAGTGTCACTAACGTTGGCCTTATTGTCTTCTTCCACGTTAGAGTTCACGTTAACTAAGTTAACGTTACTCTTAACGTGGGCTATGATGGCTTCGAGGGCGTTATTGGCGATTACTTTTCTGATTAACTTTGCAAGTTAGCTCCCATTCCACGTTAGAAGTCACGTTAGTTAGATTATCGTGGCTGCTAACGTGGTTCTTCCTTGCTTCTTTTGTCCTGAAATCAAGCAATAAAGTGCATCAAAGTTCTAATGCAAGTCATGGGAAATGCAACATCCAATTTGTCATTAAATTCATGCAAAATCCTCATAAAATCATGTAAAGTGCACAATGTATTCTTGAATCAAGATGTAAGTGAATATCTACCCAAAAAGAGCTTATTCTCTAAGAAAATACATGAAACTACCCTAAAAACAGTAAAGAAAATGTCAGTGAAACTGGTGAAAATGCCCTGGCATCACAACACCAAACTTAAAGCTTGCTTGTCCCTAAGCAAGTACTGGAACAAGAGAATGATGAATGGAATGCCAAGAGAAATGAGTCATTCTTGTGGAAGTCATGTTTCTGGTTTATGGTGGTTTCATGCCTAGAAACTTAGGTTCATTCCTTCACTGGCTTTCAGACCTTTATCATGTCCTAGAATACTCACTGTGATTGCATCCCATGAGGCTTTTATTCATTGATCCTTTTGTTGTCATTTCAGGGCTTATTTGTGTTCTTAGGCTAAGTGCTTTGTAAGGGGGCAACTCTTTAAAATAAGGTTTCAGCCAACACTCCCGAACCAGTTGGTTCAAGGTGCTAGGTGTTGAAGCACCCCTAAGGACTTACTTCCTCAAGTCTCTCCCCCATACATACACACCACAGGCACATGGTTTGTTTATTTTCTTTCCTTGAGGTCTTGGTGTCCAGCACCTCTTTGGGCTACTAAATGTTCTGTAGCAAAGATTGCTTTTGATGGTGGACTTTCAGCTGATAATCCCGGGTTAGTTAACCCAAGTTACCAGGTGATAAAGCTCCCCTAAGAGCTTAGTAATCCAAGCAGATCCTTAGTACAGGAACACCAGAGACACATCTCTCAAGGCTCAAACCCTTGGTGCCTAGCCTCTTTTCTTGCTATTTTTTTTCTTTTATTCTTCAACTTTGATTGTTGTTTCCCTTTTTCTTATTAGGATCTTATTATTTAGCTAGTCTCATGGGTATGTTCAAAGCATAGTATTCATGACAGATAGTTGTCTTCCCACCTTGTGGTTGAACCAACTTAGCTAACTTATGACCACACCACAAACTCAGGAACTTACTCCATAGTATGAACTCCACTCTGGTCTTTTATAAAACACTCATTCTCTTTTCATTTGATTCAAAAGGACAAGCATACAAGTAAGCAAAGTAAGGATGCAGTGACATAAAGACTAGCAAGCATAGACCTATTCAATAAAAAGCTTAAAAGACAGAATTTAAAAAGGTTCCAACTAACGAGTAACTATTAATCAAAAGTGCATTCGGACTTCCAACTTTCAACATTCTAAGTTTATGGAATTAAGTAACAATACAACCTTCGGGTGATGGTTTTTAGTTGCCTTCTTTTTGTCATCATCCTAGTCTTTGCTACCTCACTTCCTTGGGTGAAGGTGCACCATTTCCTCATAATATTCCTGCAAAGTTATTGGAAGTTGCTTGTTCCCAAAGCACTTGAGAAATAGTTAGCTTGAATATATGCTTGTGACTTTTGAACTTAATTTGGTTTGTGAACACCAAACTTAGTTCTTTGCCCAGTACAAAACCTTGCATATATGCAGAGAACCTCATATCTTGTTATTAACAAAATAATTATTAACTAAAGTCTAACTACATCTAAGTGGTTTCCCTTGATTGGTTGGAGCTAGCAATGTGCTTTGGGAGTGGAGTGTGATTCTAACTAAGATCCTTTGGTGGAACACCAAACTTAGAATTACACTTTCACTTTTGGATTGTTTTGGTGTGGAACACCAAACTTAGCTCCTCGCAATACATGGGAAATAACTTGTGACCTTTATTGAAATAAAGATGAAAAGGAAACTACCTGAGGTTGGGTTGCCTCCCAACAGAGCGCTCTTTTATCGTCGCTAGCTCGACGATTCCTCACTTAATTGAGATGATACTTTACTTTGGGGTTTTCCCCCATGTTGCCCATATAATGTTTGAGTCTTTGTCCGTTCACAGTGAACGTCCTCTCTGAACCTTCATCCATGATTTCTATGTGCCCATATGGAGAGACCTTTGTGACAAGGAAGGGTCCTAACCACCTTGACTTGAGTTTGCCAGGGAACAGTCTCAATTTAGAGTTGTAAAGGAGTACTTGTTGCCCCTTTTCAAAACTCCTTGGTGCCAGATGCAGGTCATGTCTTCTCTTCGCCTTTTCTTTATAAATCTTGGCATTTTCATAGGCTTGAGATCTAAATTCCTCCATCTCTTGCAGTTGCAGGATCCTCTTTGCACCAGCAGCAATGCTGTCAAAGTTTAGAATCTTGAGAGCCCAGAGAGCTTTGTGTTCTAGCTCCAGTGGTAAATGACAAGCTTTCTCATACACCAGTTGATATGGGGACATTCCAAGTGG
The DNA here is from genome assembly GCF_003086295.3 of Arachis hypogaea. Lineage (NCBI taxonomy): Eukaryota > Viridiplantae > Streptophyta > Magnoliopsida > Fabales > Fabaceae > Arachis > Arachis hypogaea. Next base: position 81,598,227 of record NC_092053.1, read on the forward strand.
AGTTTTGAATGTTGTTCTGTATGCCCAAAGAGCATCATCCAGCTTCTTTGACCAATCCTTTCTTGATGCACCCACAGTCTTTTCTAGAATACTCTTTAGCTCTCTATTGGATATCTCCGTTTGCCCACTTGTTTGGGGATGGTAAGGCATGGCCACCTTGTGTTTTACCCCATATCGTAGGAGAAGAGCTTCTAGTGGTCTGTTACAAAAATGACTCCCTCCATCACTGATGAGTGCTCGTGGGACTCCAAACCGGCTAAAGATATTCTTCCTGAGGAAGTTCATCTTGTTATCATTTGTTAGGGTTGCAATAGCCTCTACCCACTTGGAAATGTAATCCACTGCTACCAAGATGTACTTGTTTGAATATGAGGTTGGGAATGGTCCCATGAAATCGATTCCCCACACATCAAACAGTTCCAATTCCAAGATGAAATTTTGTGGCATCTCATTTCTTTTGGGCAAGTTTCCAGATCTTTGGCATTCATTACAGCTCTTTACTAGTTCTTTGGCATCCTTGAAAAGGGTGGGCCAAAAGAATCCGCTTTGTAACACCTTTGCTGCAGTCCTGTCCCCTCCAAAGTGGCCTCCATAGCATGAGCTGTGGCAATTCCATAGGACCTCTCGTCCTTCTTCTTCCGAAACACATCTTCTAGGGATTCCATCTGAACACTTCTTGAAGAGATATGGCTCATCCCAGACAAAGTATTTTGCATCATTCATGAGCTTTCTTTTTTGATGTTTATTGATCTCTGGAGGTAAGGCCCCAGTTGCCTTGAAGTTGGCAATGTCTGCGAACCATGGTGCTTTGTGAACTATCATCAGCTGCTCATCAGGGAAGAGCTCGTTCACACTTGTATCATGTGTTCCACTTTCCTCGTGTGGGATTTTGGATAGGTGATCTGCTACCTTGTTCTCCACTCCTTTCTTGTCTCTGATTTCAATGTTGAATTCCTGCAACAATAAGATCCATCTTATTAGTCTTGGTTTTGATTCTTGCTTGGCAAACAAGTATTTAAGTGCTGTATGATCTGTGAAAACAATCACTTTAGCACCGATAAGGTATGATCTAAACTTGTCGAATGCAAAAACTATTGCTAGCAACTCCTTTTCAGTAGTGGTATAATTTCTTTGAGTATCATTGAGGACTTTTCTAGCATAGTATATCACATGGACTAAGTTATCTTTTCTTTGTCCTATACTGCCCCAACTGTAAAATCAGATGCATCACACATCAATTCAAATGGTAAGTTCCAATCAGGTGGGGAAATGATAGGAGCAGAGGACAACCTTATTTTCAAATTTTTAAATACTAGCATGCATGATTCATCGAAGATAAATGGTGTATCAGATACAAGGAGATTGCTTAAGGGCTTGGCTATCTTTGAAAAATCTTTAATAAATCTTCTGTAAAAGGCAGCATGCCCTAAAAAGCTCCTAATTGCCTTGACATCACTGGGTGGAGGCAGTTTTTCAATAAGTTCCACTTTAGCCATGTCCACTTCAATGCCTTGGTTAGAAACCTTATGGCCAAGGACTATTCCTCTTGTCACCATAAAGTGACATTTCTCCCAGTTCAAGACCAGATTGGTCTCTTGGCACCTTTTCAATACTAAGGCAAGCTGAGTCAGGCAGCTAGTAAAGGAATGTCCGAATACCAAAAAATTATCCATAAAAACTTCGATGAATTTCTCTATCATATCTGAGAAGATAGAAAGCATGCAGCGTTAGAAAGTCGCAGGTGCATTACATAGCCCAAATGACATGCGCCTGTAGGCAAACACTCCATATGGACAAGTAAATAAAGTTTTCTCTTGGTCTCTGGGTGATGCCAGGGCATCTTGGCCAGTTTCACTGACCTTTTCTTTACTGTTTTTAGGTTAGTTTCATGCATTTCCTTAGGAAATAAGCTAGTTTTGGGTAGATATTCACTTACACCTTGACTCAAGCATACATTGTGCATTTTACATTATTTCATGAGGATTTTGCATAAGTTTAGTGACAAATTGTATGTTGCATTGCCCATGACTTGGACTAGAACTTTGATGCACTCTATTGCTTGATTTCAGGACCAAAGGAAGCAAGGAAAGGGAGGAAACTTGCAAGGTTAATGAGAAAAGTGATTGCCAATGACACTCTTATAGCCATCATTGCCCACGTTAAGAGTCACATTAACTAAGTTAACGTGAACTCTAATGTGGAAAAGGGAAGTTGAGCCAACGTTAGTGACACTTAACATTGTCACTAATGTTGGCAAACACTCATAAGTGGCCACGTTAGAGCCCACGTTAACCTAGTTAACGTGGCCTCTAACGTTAAAGGGGGAAAGAGAAGCCAACGTTAATGACATTCAACATTGTCACTAACGTTGGCCTAAGGATGCAACACACCACGTTAACTCCCACGTTAACTTGGTTAACGTGGGAGCTAACGTAAGAAGTGAGAGTTGTCGCCAATGATAGTGACACTCAATATTGTCACTAACGTTGGAAGCAACCACACAACCCCCCAAGGAGCCACGTTAACTTCCACGTTAACTTAGTTAACATGGAAGCTAACGATGAGGAATGAATGATGAGCCAATGTTAGTGACACTCAACATTGTCACTAACGTTGGGATGGCTAAGAATGGCCACGTTAGAAGCCACGTTAACCTAGTTAACGTGGACTCTAACGTGAGATCTAGGGGCACATTGAAACGTTAGTGACAATGTTGAATGTCACTAACGTTCTCGAAGGTTGGCAAGGCCACGTTAGAAGCCACGTTAACCTAGTTAACGTGGAGCTTTAACGTGAAGCAAAAAGTGGCACACTGGAACGTTAGTGACAATGTTGAGTGTCACTAATGTTCTCGAAGTTTGGTAAGGCCACGTTAGAAGCCACGTTAACATAGTTAACGTGGGCTCTAACGTGAGGCAAAGGGGTACATTGGAACGTTAGTGAAAATGTTAAGTGTCACTAACGTTCTCGAACTTATACTTTCACTAAATGTTAACACCCCTAACGCCCTGAGCTGAAGTCTCTGCCCAGTTAGCACATTCTCTCTGCAAGTAAAGCCAAGCCCAAATGAAGAAAAGAACTGCTTCAAACTCAAGATCCAAAGGCCCAAGACTTGAAGAGCAAACTAGAAGCTGAGAAGAGTAGTATATATAGGAGTAGCTTTGAATTGTAAAGGGAGTTCTAGAGGCTGGAAAAAGGGAACTACTCTTTGTATTTTACTTTCTCTGCATTTTCTAGTTTTATGATGTGTTCTCCATCTTTGTTTTTATTTTCAAGAGCTATGAACAACTAAATCCCTTTCATTGGGTTAGGGAGCTCTTTTGTAATTTGATGGATCAATACTAATTTTCATTATTCTTCTTCTATCTTTTCTCTTGATTTTACTTGAAGGATTTCAATTTTCATCCAATTGAGTAGTTATCTTGGAAGAGAAGCTATTCAAACTTGGATCTCTTTTGAACCTTGAAAGAGGAATAAAGAGATCAAGCTAGAAATGCTTTCTCATGCTGGACCAAATTGGGTTTAGATGGGTATGTGACTATAACCCTCTCAATACTTGATTTGGGAAATGCATGTGGTATAATCAGTGACCATACTTCATCTCTTCTCATGAGCAATTGACCAAGGAATTGGCTATTGATCAAGATTTGAGAGGTTGAATTGCAAGAAATTGTAATTCAATCACTTAAGATTGCCAAGGAGATCAATGAGTGCATTAATTGAGGAAGAGATGAAAATGAACTTGATCCGGAGAATTGCAACATCTCCTAAGCCCAATGAACTCCCCATCTCTGATCTTACCCATTCTCTTTAATTTCTGCCATTTACTGTTATGAGCAAATCCCCCATTCCCATTTATAATTCTGCAATTTATTTTCAGTCATTTGCTTCCAGTTCTTTAATCTAGCATTTACTTTTTTGTTATTTACATTCCAGCCATTTTATTTTCTGCAACTCTCTACCCAAATTCTGGATTTGCTCAACTAGAACATTCTTCTAATTAAAGTTGCTTGATCAATCAATCCTTGTGGGATTCGACCTCACTCTATTGTGAGTTTTTACTTGACGACAAATTCGGTACACTTACCGAAGGGAGATTTGTTGTGAGACAAGTTTTCCGTGCATCAAGTTTATGGCGCCGTTGCCGGGGATTGATTGTGCATCAACAATGATTAAATTGGAAGATCACTAGATTGAGAATTTTTATTTTGTGAATTTCATTTTCTGTTTGAGTGATTTACTTTTTGTTTTAGTTAAACTTCTTCCCTTCCCCTCTACTCTTTTGTTCTTCTTTGTTATTTTCAATTCTGTTTGCTAACCCACTAACTGTTTGATATATTGCATCACCCACAACTAACAGTAATTCTGACACAAATACTTTCTACACCTATCTTTTCTTGCTTGCACTTGATGGTTGTATGACAGGGAGAAGAAGCGGGGCTTCAACTTCCTTCGATTCTGAACCTGAGAGGACCTTCCTTAGATTAAGGAGGGAGGCAAGAGGAAAAAAAGTGGTTGGTGCTGAGGAAGAAGAGGAATTCTTTGAAACAAACATGGAAGACAACATGGAAAACCATCATGAAGAAGAAGATCACAACCATGGGGGAGGAGGTAGAGCAAATCATGCTGGGGAGGATAGAAGAGTTTTGGGCTCTTACATCAATCCAAACCTAGGCAATTGTGGAAGTAGCATCCAAAAGCCAACAATCCAAGCCAACAACTTTGAACTTAAACCACAGCTCATCACCCTTGTTCAGAACAACTGTTCATTTGGAGGAAGTGTTCAAGAAGACCCCAATCAACATTTAACCACCTTCCTGAGAATATGTGACACAGTGAAGTCTAATGGTGTTCATCCTGACGCCTATAGACTACTCTTATTTTCATTCTCACTCAGGGACAAGGCAGCCAAATGGCTAGAATCTTTCCCAAGGGAAAGCTTGACAACTTGGGAAGACGTGGTGAACAAATTCTTAACAAGATTTTACCCTCCTCAACGAATCAATAGGCTGAGAGCTGAGGTCTAAACTTTCAGGCAACAAGATGGTGAGACTCTATATGAAGCATGGGAGAGGTTCAAGGACTTAACAAGGAGGTGTCCACCTGACATGTTCAACGAATGGGTGCAGCTGCACATTTTCTATGAAGGGCTCTCTTATGAGTCAAAGAAGGCCGTAGACCATTCATCTGGAGGATCTTTGAACAAGAAGAAGACCATTGAGGAAGCCATAGATGTTATTGAAACAGTAGCAGAGAACGACTACTTTTATGCTTCCGAAAGAGGGAACACAAGAGGAGTAATGGAGCTAAACAATGTAGATGCTCTATTGGCCCAAAACAAGCTCATTACCCAGCAGCTGGCCGACCTCACCAAGAAGATGGAGATGAACCAAGTAGTAGCAATTTCTACTTTATCAACAATCCAAGAAGGAGTGAATGAAGAAGCAGAGGGGAGTCAGGAGCAAGCCAACTACATTGGGAGTTCACCAAGGAAAAACTATGATCCATACTCCAAGACCTACAATCCTGGATGGAGAAACCACCCAAACTTTGGGTGGAGAGGTGAGCAAGATCAAAACCAAGACCAGAGACGTTACAACTCCAACAACAATGCAGCTCACCAGCAATTCACACAGAGGACGTCTCAACACCCCCACAACAACACTTCTTCATATGCTTATCAAAACCAAAATAGCACATCTACTCCGAATCACCCATCAATTGATGACAAGCTCTCTAAGATTGAAGCCCTACTTGAAGGAATATGCCAAGAGATTCAAGAAAATAAGGTGTTCAAAGAGGAAGTGCAAGCCAATATTAAGAACCAGGGAGAGACCATTAGGAAGCTGGAATTCCAGGTGGTATATTTAGCTGAGAAGATTCCCAAACCTACCGATAGCTTCCCAAGTGACACGGAGAAAAACCCAAAGGGAGAAGCAAAGAAAGTAAGATGGAAAGATTGCAAAATGGTCACTACGAGTGATCAAGAGACTGAAGACAAGCAAAGCAAACTTTGCAAACAACCTGAAGACAACTCAACAAATGAGGAGGATAGAGATCACCAAGGACTAGAAATCTCACAACAAGAGTTGCTGAAGCTCTATGCTCCCTTCCCTCAACTGCTCAATGGTGCTGTGGGAAAGAGAATATACTCAAGGTTCCTAGACTTGTTTGCATCTCTGCATGTAAACATACCATTCATCAAGGTAATTCAACAAATGCCTGCATTCATCAAGTATATGAAGGAACTTCTTCCCAGGAAAAGCTTACTCAAAGGAGGCCAGACTATAGTGATGAACAAAGAATGTAGTGCCCTTATTCAACCTGAGCTGCCTACAAAAAGAAGAGACCCAGGGAGTTTTCACATCCCTTGTGCCATAGGTGAAACTATGTTCGATAGAGCGCTATGTGATTTGGGGGCCAGCATCAACTTACTGCCTTTATCCCTGGTGAAGAGGCTGCAGATTAATGAGATAATGCCCACAGATGTAATCATCAGACTGGCTGACAAAACTCAAAAGCAAGCAATAGGAGTTGTGGAAAATGTGTTGCTAACGGTTGGGAAATACTTTCTCCCAACAAACTTTGTTATTCTGGACATGGAAGAGAGTCACACTCACCCAATCATATTGGGAAGACCATTCCTAGCTATGGCCAGAGCACTTATCGATGTAGAGAAAGGGGAGCTAATATTGAAAACCCATGATGAACGACTCAGCTTCAATGTCTTCAAACTATCACAAGAAACAGATCAAGAGGACAAGGAACTAAGCACAAACAATAAAGAGACACTGAAGGAGGAGACAAGCACTGAAGCACAGCCAGTTCATTCTGAAACCCCCTCAATTGATAAACAAGGAAAACAGCAATTGCCACAGCTCAAAGAAAAGTTGGAGGAACCTAAACCTCTAGAGGCATGTGAAGACAACATCACAACTCCTTGGAGAAAAAAGGTCACCAAGGGGAAGGCAACCTTAAAAGAAACCAAGAAGAAGGTTCCAAGGAGATAGAGGAACAAGAAGATCCCTACGGAAGATTTCTCTCCAGGGGATAGAGTTGTCTCAGCTTACTTCCCAGATATTCCCCCTAATCTACCTACTGTACCATCTCAGTTACCTAAGGTCTTCACTATCAACAGAGTTCTTTCCCTGGAACATGTGGAGATCATTGATCCAACCAATGGATATAAGTCCACAGCAAGAGGGGAGGACTTTAAGCACTACCAACCACCCTGATGAAAAAAAAATGTCAAGCTAGTGACGCTAAAGAAGCGCTTCATGGGTGGCAACCCATGTTTTATATGTTTTTAAAATAATGAATAAATCAATGTTTACGAATTTCAACCCAAACTTGACAAACATTTGGTGAAATCTTTATCATGCAGTATATAGTGAAGAACAAGTTTGGTGTTCAAAGCAAACCAAGATGCATGCTAGTCTTGGGAGCTTTGAACAAAACTTTTCATCACATTGCTTCAAACTAAGTTTGGGGTCACCCCATGGTGCCACCAAAATGCATATAAGGACCCACCAATAGTTAGTTAGTTAGTTGGAATTCATAAATAAACAATCAAATCCTTTCTTCCCTTTTATTCTAGCCGTAGAGTTTGATTTTTATGATATTAATTTCCTTATTTTAAATCTTTATAGGAAAGGAAAAGAAGCATGAAAAGGGATTGATTGGACAATTAAATGGGGGAGATTTCACCACTTAATGAAGAGCACTACACACATGTCCCAAGAGGGAACGCATGGGAAACGCTGCCATGCAACATTGGAGAAAGAAGACCCTTGAAGACCGAACCAATCACTCTCATTAAGTGATGATCCTTGTCTTTCCTTCATACACAATCCCAACCGTCCATCAAGTAACAATCCTTGCAATCCACACCTTTCATCCACTCATGACCCCCTATATAAGTGAACCGTAGTGCATGATCATTCCTCACACTCAAATTCCCACTCTCCACACTTCATACTTTCGGCTTGCTCAAACCCCTTCATCACACTCTGTCCTAGCCAACCTATTCCTCATCTCTCCGTATCCTCCAACCTCCACTTCAAAACAGCAACTCAATTCATGGCATCATCAAGCTCAAAGAGGCAAAAGAGGAAGGAACCCATGGAGAGTGTTCCTTTCGATGAGAAGAAATTCAAAACTGCCTTTTATGAACGTGAATTCGAACGGATAAGGGTGAGAAAGATATTGCCAGAGTTAATCTTCCAAATCAATGCAGATGAGTCACCACAAATTCTGGAGAAAATCGAACAGAGGGGGTGGCAACTACTCACAAGTCCAGAGGGGAAGATCAATGGAAACCTCATCAAAGAATTTTATGCGAATGTAGTAAGAGAGGATAAAACCAAGGCCCTAACCTTCAAAAGTTACGTAAGAGGAAAAGAGGTGGACTTCAGCCCAAATGCCATAACAAGAGTTCTTCACCTGAAATCACCTCGTTTTGATGAGGAAAGTTATCAAGCAAGGATAAGTAGAAGCCCTGATAATAATGAGCTCTCAGAGATAGTGGCAGACATCTGTGTTATAGCAGCTGACTGGGAGAGGTACACAGATGGGAGACCCAAGTTCATCAAGAGAGGAGACCTGAGCCCTGAAGCCAAGGGGTGGTTTGAACTTATGAGGAGGTCCATTCTACCAGCTGCAAATAATTCAGAGGTAAACATCAATCGAGCTACTATGGTGCATTGCTTAATACAAGGTGGGGAAATCAACATGAATGAGCTCATCGTCGAGGGGATTCAAGATTCGGCTGAGAAGGTTGATTCAGGTGCCAGGCTTTGGTACCCCAGCACCATTCTCCGCTTATGCAACAAGGCCAAGGTAGTATTTGAGGACAGCAACCCAGACTGGGTGAACCCAGGAAGGCCAGTTACACTCGAACGATTGGTTTATACTACACCTGCTCAGCAACAAAGAAGGCCACAAATAGGGAAACCAAAAGCAAAAGAAAAAGTTCACCAAGAGGAACATCATCAGGAAGAATACCAGCAAGAAGAGCATCATGACCCAGACAACTTGAATATGACTTACCTTCTAAGAGCCATTGAAGATTTGGGACATAGGCATATGGAAGGACAAGAGCAAATACTGAACCTTCAAACCAACTGGCTGAGCCAACAGGAAGCATGGCAAAAACAACAAATGGAGCAGCAGCAGGAACACTACTCCAGGCTCACTCAAGCCATCAACCAAGTGAACGAGAGGCAAGAGCTCCAAGAGAAGCACTTGCAAGAACTCAACCAGCGGCAGATAGCCCAAATGAATACTTTCAATGAGTTCAGTGTAATCAATGAAGGAAGACAACTACATAGGGAAGAGTTCTATGTGAACACTCAAGCCAAGTTGAACTATATGACTAGTAACATGCATCAGCTACACTATGCCATCCCTACATATGATGAGGTCCAAAAAGATTTTGTAGAACAAGAAGAGAGGAAGGTAAAACAGCAAAAGGAGACACTCAAGAAGAAGATGGAAGATGGTGGTTTCTAGAAGAAGCTGCTTGGAAAAGGCAAAGGAAGTGGGAGCACAAGCACTCAAGAGAGACACAATGAGGACAAGCAAGGAGGGGAGCATGGGCATCCACATGAATGAAAGGTGGTGGAGCTCCTTTTAGTCCATCGTTTTCTATGCATTAAATAAGGAAGATCTTGTATGAAATAGAACCTGCTTCCATGTTATGTTTAAACTTTTTAAATTCTGTCTTTTAAGTTTTCTTTCTGAATAGGTCCATGATTTCTGGTTTAAATGTCACTGCATCTTTCCCTTATTTACTTGTAAGCTTGTCCAATTTAAATCAAATGAAGAAGAGAATGTTTATGTTTTTAAAAGACCAGAGTGGAGTTCATATTGTGGAAGTGCATTCATGAATCTTTGGGGTAGTCATAAGTTAGCTAAGTTGGTTCAACCACAAGGTTAGGAGGACAACTATCTATCCTAAATACTTGACTTTGGATATACCTATGAGACTGAGTATATGACAAGATCCTAATAAGAGAAAAGGGAAAGAATAATGGAAGTGAAAAAAACAAAAGAAAAAGAGTAAGCAATAAGGCTAGGCACCAATGGTTTGGACCTTGAGACAAGTGTCTGTGGTGCTCCTGTGTGAGGGATCTACTTGGATGAATAAGCTCTCAGGGGTTCTTTATCACTTGGTAACTTGGGTTAACTAACCCGGGATTATCAGCTGAAAATCCACTATCAAGAGTAACCCTCACTACAGAGCATTTAGTAACCCAAAGAGGTGCTGGACACCAAGGTCTCAAGAAAAGAAAATAAACAAACTATATGCCTGTGGTGTGTATGTATGGGGGAGAGACTTGAGGGAGTAAGTCCTTAGGGGTGCCTCAACACCTAGCACCTTGAACCAACTGGTTCGGGAGTGTTGGCTGAAAACTTATCTTAAAGAGTTGCCCCCTTACAGAGCACTTAGCCTAAATAACACAAATAACCCTTGAAATAACAATAAAAGGATCAATGAATAAAAGTCTCATGGGATATAGACAAAGTAAGTGTTTAGGGACATGATAAAGGTCTGAAAGCCAGTAATGGAATGAACCTAAGTTGCTATGCATGAAACCACCATAAAATCAGTAACATGACTTCCACAAGAATGACTCATTCCTCTGGATCTTCCATTCATTATTCTCTTGTTCCAGTACTTGCTTAGGGACAAGCAAGCTTTAAGTTTGGTGTTGTGATGCCAGGGCATCTTGGCCAGTATTACTGACCTTTTCTTTACTGTTTTTAGGTTAGTTTCATGCATTTCCTTAGGAAATAAGCTAGTTTTGGGTAGATATTCACTTACACCTTGACTCAAGCATACATTGTGCATTTTACATTATTTCATGAGGATTTTGCATAAGTTTAGTGATAAATTGTATCTTGCATTGCCCATGACTTGGACTAGAACTTTGATGCACTCTATTGCTTGATTTCAGGACCAAAGGAAGCAAGGAAAGGGAGGAAACTTGCAAGGTTAATGAGAAAAGTGATTGCCAATGACACTCTCATAGCCATCATTGCCCACGTTAAGAGTCACGTTAACTAAGTTAACGTGAACTCTAACGTGGAAAAGGGAAGTTGAGCCAACGTTAGTGACACTTAACATTGTCACTAACGTTGGCAAACACTCATAAGTGGCCACGTTAGAGCCCACGTTAACCTAGTTAACGTGGCCTCTAACGTTAAAGGGGGAAAGAGAAGGCAACGTTAGTGACATTCAACATTGTCACTAACGTTGGCCTAAGCATGCAACACACCACGTTAACTCCCACGTTAACTTGGTTAACGTGGGAGCTAACGTAAGAAGTGAGAGTTGTCGCCAACGTTAGTGACACTCAACATTGTCACTAACGTTGGAAGCAACCACACAACCCCCCAAGGAGCCACGTTAACTTCCACGTTAACTTAGTTAACGTGGAAGCTAACGAAGAGGAATGAATGATGAGCCAACGTTAGTGACACTCAACATTGTCACTAACGTTGGGATGGCTAAGAATGGCCACGTTAGAAGCCACGTTAACCTAGTTAACGTGGACTCTAACGTGAGATCTAGGGGCACATTGGAACGTTAGTGACAATGTTGAGTGTCACTAACGTTCTCGAAGTTTGGCAAGGCCACGTTAGAAGCCACGTTAACATAGTTAACGTGGGCTCTAACGTGAGGCAAAGGGGTACATTGGAACGTTAGTGAAAATGTTAAGTGTTACTAACGTTCTCGAACTTATACTTTCACTAAATGTTAACACCCCTAACGCCCTGAGCTGAAGTCTCTGCCCACTTAGCACTTTCTCTCTGCAAGTAAAGCCAAGCCCAAATGAAGAAAAGAACTGCTTCAAACTCAAGATCCAAAGGCCCAAGACTTGAAGAGCAAACTAGAAGCTGAGAAGAGTAGTATATATAGGAGTAGCTTTGAATTGTAAAGGGAGTTCTAGAGGCTGGAAAAAGGGAACTACTCTTTGTATTTTACTTTCTCTTCATTTTCTAGTTTTATGATGTATTCTCCATCTTTGTTTTCATTTTCAAGAGCTATGAACAACTAAATCCCTTTCATTGGGTTAGGGAGCTCTGTTGTAATTTGATGGATCAATACTAATTTTCATTATTCTTCTTCTATCTTTTCTCTTGATTTTACTTGAAGGCTTTCGATCTTCATCCAATTGAGTAGTTATCTTGGAAGAGAAGCTATTCAAACTTGGATCTCTTTTGAACCTTGAAAGAGGAATGAAGAGATCAAGCTAGAAATGCTTTCTCATGCTGGACCAAATTGGGTTTGGATGGGTATGTGACTATAAGCCTCTCAATACTTGATTTGGAAAATGCATGTGGTATAATCAGTGACCATACTTCATCTCTTCTCATGAGCAATTGACCAAGGAATTGGCTATTGATCAAGATTTGAGAGGTTGAATTGCAAGAAATTGTAATTCAATCACTTAAGATTGCCAAGGAGATCAATGAGTGCATTGATTGAGGAAGAGATGAAAATGAACTTGATCCGGAGAATTGCAACATCTCCTAAGCCCAATGAACTCCCCATCTCTGATCTTACCCATTCTCTTTAATTTCTGCCATTTACTGTTATGAGCAAATCCCCCATTCCCATTTATAATTCTGCAATTTATTTTCAGTCATTTGCTTCTAGTTCTTTAATCTAGCATTTACTTTTCTGTTATTTACATTCCGGCCATTTTATTTTCTGCAACTCTCAACCCAAATTCTGGATTCGCTCAACTAGAACATTCTTCTAATTAAAGTTGCTTGATCAATCAATCCCTGTGGGATTCGACCTCACTCTATTGTGAGTTTTTACTTGACGACAAATTCGGTACACTTGCCGAAGGGAGATTTGTTGTGAGACAAGTTTTTCGTGCATCACTGGGATCAACCACTATTTGGTTATATCCTGAATAACCATCAAGAAAACAGTAATATGCGTGTCCTGCGAGTCTTTCCAACATCTGATCCATAAATGGGAGGGGGAAATGGTCCTTTTGTGTAGCCTCATTGAGTTTTCGATAGTCTATGCACATCCGCCATCCTGTGACGGTCCTTGTAGGAATTAGTTCATTCTTCTCATTGGGAACTACAGTGATTCCTCCCTTTTTGGGCACGACATGAACGGGGCTGACCCAGGTGCTGTCTGAGATCGGGTAGATTACCCCTCCCTGCCATAACTTCATAACTTCTTTCTGTACCACTTCCTTCATGATTGGGTTCAGCCTCCTTTGGGATTGAATGGATGGTTTGGCATCATCTTCCAGTAGTATCTTATGCATGCATATGGCTGAACTTATTCCTTTCAGGTCAGCAAGAGTCCATCCAATGGCATCCTTGTGCTTTCGCAATACTTTGAGTAGTTCATCCTCTTGATCTTGGCTGAGGCACGAGCTTATGATCACTGGGTAACTTTCATTCTCTCCTAAGTATGCATATTTGAGAGTGGGTGGCAGTGCTTTGAGTTCAAGTTTGGGTGCTTCTGACTTTTCGTTATCTTCTTTTGATGCCCCTTGTATATGAATCTCTGCTGTTGCAACTTCTTCACTAAACGTTGACTCCTCCTCTGTTAACCCTTCAGGTTCTTCTCCTTCAAAACTCTCCTGCACTGCATCTTCAAGTGAGTCCAACCTCATACATTCTCCCAATTGTTCTGGTGGGTAACTCATGGCTTTGAACACATTGAATGTCATCTTTTCATTGTGTAATCTCAGGGTGAGGTCCCCCTTTTGTACATCAATGACAGCTCCAGCGGTGGCCAAGAACGGCCTTCCCAGGATAATGGAAGCCTTGGTTTCCTCCTGCATGTCCAGCACTACAAAGTCTGCTGGGAAGATGAAATCTCCCACTTTCACCAGCAAATCTTCTACTACGCCATAAGGGAACTTGAACGTTCTGTCTGCCAGTTGTAGGGCCATCTTTGTTGGTTTAGCCTCTTCAATCTTCATTTTTCTCATCATGGCTAGCGACATCAAATTTATGCTGGCTTCTAAGTCACATAGAGCCTTTTCTACTATGATTTCCCCTAATGATACAAGGGATCTGAAAGCTCCTCGGATCCTTCAATTTCTGGGGTAGTTTATGCTGAATGATAGCACTACATTCTTCGGTTAGTATCACAGTCTTGCTGTTCTTCCAGCTTCTCTTCTTAGTCATTAGCTCCTTTAAAAACCTGGCGTAGAGGGGGCATTTGCTCTATTGCTTCAGCAAAAGGTATGTTGATTTGTAGTTTCTTGAAGATTTCCAAAAATCTCAAGAACTGGCTGTCATCCCCCTTCTTCTTTAATTGCTGAGGGTATGGGACTCTTGGGATGTCTGGCTTCAGCACTCCTTCCCCTTTTTGTGAACTCAAAGTGGGAACTCGAGCTCCATCCTGCTCTTCTTCCTTTTCATTTGAGTCCTTTTCTTGTGGTTTCTGGGTGGTTTCCTTCAGTTCCTTCCCACTCCGAAGGATGATAGCCTGACACTCCTCCCTTTGGGTTGAGTTAGTATTGCTGTGAAGGTTGTGGCTGGGAATTCACTTGAATAGGTAGCCAATTTGTGTCTCAAGTTTCTTGATGGCAGCATCCTGATTCTGCATATTGGACATCACTTCTTCTTGGAGCGCTTTACTGTCTTGAATCTCTTTGCATATACCTTCAAGTAAGTTTTCAATCTTCGAGAGTCTGTCATCAAATGATGGTGGATTGGGATTAGAGGTAGAAGGACGAGGAGTGTTATTTTGGTTTTGAAATGGATGTGGAGAGGTGTTGTCATGGTGGTGTTGATATGTTCTCTGTGTGAATTGTTGGTGAGCTGCATTGTTGTTGGGGTTGTGATGTCTCCGATCTTGGCCTTGATCTTGTTGATTCCCCCACCCAAAGTTTGGGTGATTCCTCCAACCAGGGTTGTAGGTCTTGGAGTATGGATCATGGTTTTGCCTAGATGAATTCCCAATGTAGTTGGCTTGCTCCTGACTACCCTCTGCTTCTTCATTCACTCCTTCTTGGGTTGCTGATGAAGTGGTGATTGCTGCTACTTGGTTCCTCTCCATATTCTTGGTGAGGTCAGCCAGCTGCTTGGTAATGAGCTTATTTTGGGCCAGCAGAGCATCTACATTGTTTAGCTCCATCACTCCTCTAATGTTCCCTCTTTCAGAAGCATAGAAATAGTCATTTTCTGCTACAGTTTCAATGACATCTATGGCCTCCTCAATGGTCTTCTTCTTGTTCAGAGATCCCCCGGATGAGTGGTCTACTGCTTTCTTTGATTCATAAGAAAGGCCTTCATAGAAAATGTGTAGCTGCACCCATTCATTGAACATATCTGGTGGACACCTCCTTGTCAGGTCCTTAAACCTCTCCCATGCTTCATATAGAGTCTCACCATCTTGTTGCCTGAAAGTTTGGACCTCAGCTCTCAGCCTGTTGATTCTTTGAGGAGGATAGAATCTTGCTAAGAATTTGTTCACCACATCTTCCCAAGTTGTCAAAATCTCCTTCGAAAAAGATTCCAGCCACTTGGCTGCCTTATCCTTGAGTGAGAATGGAAATAAGAGCAGTCTATAGGCGTCAGGATGAACACCATTAGACTTCACTGTGTCACATATCCTCAGGAAGGTGGTTAGATATTGATTGGGGTCTTCTTGGACGCCTCTTCCAAATGAATAGTTGTTCTGAACAAGGGTGATGAGTTGTGGTTTTAGTTTAAAATTGTTGGCGTGGATGGTTGGCTTTTGAACGCTACTTCCACAGTTTCCTGGGTTTGCATTGATGTAAGAGCCTAAAACTCTTCTATCCTCCCTATGGTTGTAAGCCTCTTCTTTACGATGGTTTTCCATGTTTTCTTCTATGTTTGGTTCAAAGTATTCCTCCTCTTCCTCAGCACCAACTACTCTTTTTCCTCTTGCTTCCCTCCTTAATCTAAGGAAGGTCCTCTCTGGTTCAGAATCAAAGGAAGTTGAAGCCCTGCTTCTTCCCCCTGTCATACAACCAACAAAGCACAAGCAAGGAAAATAGATGCAGAAAGTATTTCTGTTAGAATTACTGTTAGTGTGAGTGATGCAATATATCGAACAGTTAGTGGGTTGGTGAACTGAATTGTAAATAACTAAAAAAAATGAAAAAGTAGGGGGAAGGGAAGAAATTAACTAAAACTGAAAGTAAATTACTCAAACAGAAAATTAAATCAAACGAACTAAAAATGCTCAATCTAGTTATCCTCCAATTTAATCATTGTTGATTCAAAATCAATCCCCGGCAACGGCGCCATAAACTTGATACGCGGAAAACTTGTCTCGCAACAAATTTCCTTCGGCAAGTGTACCGAATTCTTCGTCAAGTAAAAACTCACAATAGAATGAGGTCGAATCCTATAGAGATTGATTGATCAAGCAACATTAATTAGAAGACTGTTCTAGTTGAGCAAACCAGAATTTGAGTTGAGAATTGCAGAAAATTAAATGGCGGGAAAGTAAATACCAGAAACAGTAAATGCTGGAATTAAAGAGCTGAATGTAAATGGCAGAAAGTAAATTGCAGAATCTTAAATGGAAATGGGGTAATTGCTCATAAAAGTAAATGGCAGGAATTAAAGAGAATGGGTAAGATCAGAAATAGGGAGTTCATTGGGCTCAGGAGATGTTGCATTCTCCGGATCAAGTTCATTTTCATCTCTTCCTCAATCAATGCATTCATTGATCTTCTTGGCAATCTTAAGTGATTGAATCACAATTCCTTGTAATTCCATCTCTCAAATCTTGATCAATAGCTAATTCCTTGGTCAATTGCTCATGAGAAGAGATGAAGTATGGTCACTGATTATACCACATGCATTTCCCAAATCAAGTGTTGGAAGGATTATAGTCACATATCCATCCAAACCCAATTTGGTCTAGCATGAGAAAGCATTTCTAGCATGATCCCTTCATTCCTCTTTCAAGGTTCAGAAGAGATCCAAGCATGAATAGCTTCTTTTCCAAGATAACTACCCAATTGGATGAAGATCGAAAGCTTTCTAGTAAAATCAAGAGAAAAGATAGAAGAAGGAGAATGAAAACTAAAATTGATCCATCAAATTACATCAGAGCTCCCTAACCCAATGAAAGGGGTTTAGTTGTTCATAGCTCTGGAAAATGAAAACAAAGATGGAGAATACATGCTGAAAGTAAACTAGAAGTGCAAAAAAAGTAAAATACAGAGAGTAGTTCTAGGCCAAAGGTTCCCTAAAGTTTCCAGCCCTCTCAACTAATTCAAAGCTACTCCTATATATACTACTCTTCTGATCTTCTAGTTGGCTCTTCAAGTCTTGGGTGTGGGCCTTTGGATCCTGAGTTTGAAGCAGTTATCTTCATCATTGAGCTTAGCTTTGCTTGCAGAGAGAAAGTGTGAAGTAGGCAGAGACTTTTAGCTCAGGACGTTAGTGGTGTTAACGTTAAGTGAAAGTGTGGGTTCTAGAACGTTAGTGACAATTACCTTTTTCACTAACCTTTGCTCACCCAAGTATGAGCCACGTTAACCTCAACGTTAGTGGCACAAACGTTACCACTAACGTTGCCTGTTGGTCCTTCGCACACGTTATTGGGACTTACCTTTCCCAATAACGTTCATAAACCTCCCCCTTCCCTACGTTAGAGTCCACGTTAACTTAGTTAACGTGGCTCTTAACGTAAGCTTGCCAATCCTTCGAGAACGTTAGTGACACTTACCTTTGTCACTAACGTTCCAATGTGCCCCTCTTTCTCACGTTAGAGTAGTTAACGTGGCTTCTAACGTAGTCATGCTAGCCATCTCCAACGTTAGTGACAAAGGTGAGTGTCACTAACATTGGCTCATCATCTCTTTATCCACGTTAGCTTCCACGTTAACTAAGTTAATGTGGGAGTTAACGTTGCTCATGGTGGCTCTTGGTGGTTCATCCCAACGTTAGTGACAAAGGTAAGCGTCACTAACGTTGGCGACCAATTGCTCTCTCCACGTTAGCTTCCACGTTAACTAAGTTAACGTGGGAGTTAATGTGGCTTATGGAAGCTTGGCCAACGTTAGTGACAAAGGTGAATGTCACTAACGTTGGCTTCCCTTTTGCTTCTTAACGTTAGAAGCCACGTTAACTAAGTTAACGTGGCCAATTATGAGCTTGGTCCAACGTTAGTGACAAAGGGGAGTGTCACTAACGTTGGCCTTATTGTCTTCTTCCACGTTAGAGTTCACGTTAACTAAGTTAACGTTACTCTTAACGTGGGCTATGATGGCTTCGAGGGCGTTATTGGCAATTACTTTTCTCATTAACTTTGCAAGTTAGCTCCCATTCCACGTTAGAGGTCACATTAGTTAGATTATCATGGCTGCTAACGTGGTTCTTCCTTGCTTCTTTTGTCCTGAAATCAAGCAATAAAGTGCATCAAAGTTCTAATCCAAGTCATGGGAAATGCAACATCCAATTTGTCATTAAATTCATGCAAAATCCTCATGAAATCATGTAAAGTGCACAATGTATGCTTGAATCAAGATGTAAGTGAATATCTACCCAAAAAGAGCTTATTTTCTAAGAAAATGCATGAAACTACCCTAAAAATAGTAAAGAAAAGGTCAGTGAAACTGGCCAAAATACCCTGGCATCAGGTACAGGTACTTACCCTCCATCACACACCATAGGAGGGTGATCATAGCGGCAGGGATTTCTGTCTCATGGGTACTCAGCATGACAAAATTGCTCAGGATCTGGTGCCATAGCCGAGCCTCATCATTTAAGTAAATCCGCTTAATTCCCTTAGGCATGGTGGTGTTCTGACCCATGATCCATGGAACGGTCGGGTCAAGTGCTATCCTGGCCTTGACTGCATCCCAGTCAAATCTCATGAAGCGCATGTCCTCCTCAGCTTTTTGATAACCATCCAGCTGATCGGTTTTAGGCAGAAGCTTCAGAACATCCTCTATGGCCTCTTCAGTGACTAGAATCTGCTTCCCTCTTAGGTTCACTGCATCTGGGAAAGTCTTGAAGTAATTGCAGTAAAATTCCCTTATCCAAGATGTATTGACCTCAGTCAGGTTTCTTTCCAGGAAGAACCAGCCTCTTTGTTTGATTTGATCAGAGGTGTATTGCTGGAGTTCTTCTGGGATTTTCAAAGTCCTCTCCAGGTACAGGTTCCTGGAGGTTGCAAACACCAGATACTTCAGCTCACAGTATCGGTTTGCAAACTTTACTGGATCAGTAGCAGGGAGTAGCTGGTCGGCCTTCTCATGCGAGTTAAAGTTTTTCTCCCGCCAGGAGTCATCGTGCATGATATCCAGGATGGACATGGAGAATTCTCCTCTTTTACGTTTGCCAGTAGTTGCCTTTCCTTTTCCTTTTCTTTGGTTGGCAGACATCCTGAAAAATAGAAAACCAGGATATAATAAAAATAGGAAAACAAGTAGGTAAATAATCAAAAGAAGCACAAAGTTGCAAAGGAGGAATAGAATTAGGAAAATGAGCTAAGTAAATTTGCATTAAGGATTGTATAAGATTTAGAATACTGAGACGAAAAATGGAACAATCCAAAATGTAATTGAATTCATGTTAATTAAAAAAAATTATCATCAAGCCTAGGTTAGAAGGTCAAAAGAAAGTGAAAAAAAAATAGAAGAGATGTTTGGAAAGGTTAGGTTGGTTAGAATTGAAAAAGAGTTTAGGAAGTTAAAATAGTGAGGCAGCAAAAAATGGTTTAAAGTAAGTGGCATAATGATAATATTTCAAGTAACAGGCATTCACAAATAGAAGCTATAGGTAACTCATATCCAAACAAGGAAATTAAGTTAATGATGATTCAGATAGATATAGAAATAGCAAAAATTGGAATCTAAACATCAAAAATGCAGATTAAGAACCAGGAAATCAAAAAGGATAAGAAAGCTTGCCCTGGCATTCATGAATTAGTTTGGTAAAAGCAGAGTGAAGCAGAATTTAAAAGTGCTAAAACCAAAACATGAATGAAAGCAGAACAGTTTTACAGAAAATTGGACAGCATTCAGGCTAAAATTGGATTGTCCCAGAAAATAAACAGCAGTCATAAGCGTTTATATGAGTTAAAAATATAGCTGCAGTTACATATAAGGAATATGAACATGGAAAAGTAGTGTAAAGAGCAGCATGAAACAGGAAATTACAGCATATGAACAATACTAACAGTAACAGCAGAATTGCAAAAAGTAGAAAACAAGAAACACAAACAGCGCAATTAATCAGGCCTAAATCCACTAACCACATCCTAGGCTATCTAACAACCTAAAATCCACTACAACATGCTTCTCTAACTAGCCTAATGATGAACAAAATCAGAAAAAATATGGAGTTAACTACGAATGATAGAAGGGTGGCGTTAAGCGGAACCTGGAAAGTGCAGGAAAAAAAAGTGGGGTAGAGAGGTAGCTGGGAGATGGTGGTGGCGGCGTCCGACGCGGCGGTTGGGGGTGGCGCGGCGGCGGCGGGTACTATTCGGAGGCAGGGACTTCGGGAAGGGTAATGGGGGTAGGGGGAAAGGGAAGGAAGGGAAGGGGGGCGTGGGTGGCAGATGGGGGCGCGGCGGTGACGGCGGCGCGGTGGGGTGGTGATCGCGGAGGGGGGCAGTGGCGGTGGAGGGAGGAGGAAGAAGGAAGAAGAAGAAAGAAGGGGAAGGAGGAAGGGGCTGGCGTGGCGGCAGGGTCTGGGTGGTCGGCGGGATGGCGGTGGTTGGTGATGGTTGCTGGGTGGTGGTTGGGTGGTTGGAGAAGAAGAGAGGAAGGAGAAGGGGTTGGGGGGCACGAATGGTAGGGTTCGCGTGACTGGGGGGGTTATGGAATTTGAATCAACGCGATCGCGTGGGGCACGCGGTCACATGGTTGGGCTGAAATGGTGGTTGATGCGATCGCGTGGGGCACGCGGTAGCATAGAATGGATCGAGGAGTGAATGACGCGATCGCCTGAGGCATGCGATCGCGTCGCTGGAAATTGTGCTAAACGCACGATTCCAGCATCATTTCAGCGCAACTCTCTGTCTCCTTTTGGGGTGTTGTGCAATCCATGCGACGCGATCGTGTCGCTCACGCTGTCACGTGGGATTGATGTTGTGCAAGGGACGCGATCTCGTCAGGAACGCGACCGCGTGGGTCGTTTTGTGCGAAATGCACAGTAGCCGCACGATTCCAGCTTAACTTTCTGGACGTTGGATGTTTACGCTGATCTCCAGATCACGTCGCCGCGTGAATGATGCAGACGCGTGGGGAGTGTTTTCGCAACTTGACGCGATCGCATGAATGATGCGGTCGCGTCGCGCACCCTTTTTTTTTTTGCAGTATGCAGAATGCAATGCTTAATATGAATGCTATGCAAACTCCAGGTTCAATATAATAAAATAAAATAAACTTGAAAACAAGTAAAACCAAATAAAAAAAATGAAAAAAAGGAACGATCATACCATGGTGGGTTGTCTCCCACCTAGCACTTTTAGTTAAAGTCCTTAAGTTGGACATTGGATGAGCTTCCTGTTATGGTGGCTTATGCTTAAATTCATCCAGAAATTTCCACCAATACTTGGAATGGCAATAGCCTCCGGGGTCCCAAACTAGGCATGTAAAGCTTCTGAGCAGCTTCAAATAGATTCTCAGGCTCCCGGGGTGACGAGTGTCATAATAGATTCCAGGATCCCAAACTTAGCTTTTAAATCCGTCTTCGTCTTGATCTATAATTTTCCATCTGGGCGGTTTAGAAATTAGATTCTCACCAGAATAACCAAACGTTTTCTGAGATCCATTCGATTGATTATGATGCCAATCCGTGCACTTTAAGTTGAAGCATAGAACCTTGTTGAACCTTGTGCACCAGCTCTGAGTACGAGCCATTTCCCGTTTACTCTTAAAGCCGCAGAGAGCTCTGAGCTGGCCATATGTTTCAAGCAAACCATATTCAAGGGGAAAAATAAAGCTGAAGGTTAAGAATTGTACCCACTTGAAGCTTGTATTGGGTGGTAATGGCCTTAGGATAGGTGTTTCCAGTGGTTCTGTGAGCTCTACTCCCTTGGGCTCTTCTATGAATTTCTCCACTTCTTTGCAGAATTCTTCAAATGTAACTTCTTCCTGATCAAAGTCTTATATGTCTTCCTCATCACTCAAGTCATAAGCGGGAGGTTGGGAGAAATCTACCTCCGCATCATCTTCGTATTCACTTGGGGAAGATTCTTCGATCTCAGAGAATTCACTTGCGGATGCAAGTTCATTACTAGGAGAACTTGACTTGTGACTGTCATCATGAAGGAAACTTGCTTCTTGGATTATTCCGTCTAGTTCTTCATAAAAGACTTGCTCTGGGGGTTGTGTACTATCCTCCTTAGTATCAGTTGTAACGTTCTTGACAAAATTCTCCACCACTCTGGATTCCCATGGAAGTTCAGCGTCTCCTAAGTCTTCAACCAACTCTTCTTCTTGTATAATGACAGCTTCCTCTACTTGTTCTAGTATAAAGTCATGCTCTGTCTTGTCCACTGGAGTTTCTAATATCTCTTTCATGCTACGCCCTTCATTATATTGTCCACATGGGGCTCTGGGAGGCCCTTGAATGTTCAAACGTCTAGAAGATAATTGACTTATTGCTTGCTCCAGTTGATGAAGGGTTGTTTGAAGTTGATCTACTATTTCCTTGAGGCAAACATCTAATTCTCGGGGTGATGGATTTAGACGTGGTACATTGGGAAGTGGTGGTGTTTGGGAGTAATTGGATTGGAATCGGGGTAAATAAGGATCATATGGTGGCAAATGGTGAAGAGGAGCTTGTGAGTGTGGTGGTTCAAAGTTGTGTTGAGAGGATGGCCTATAAGCATAGGGTGGGGCTTGTTGGTAACTACGAGGTTGTCCACCATGTCTATTGCCTTGGTATGCATTGCAGAATGGTCTTTGTCCATGATATCTTGGAGGGTATTGCTGCCTAAAGGGTTGATTAGATCCTCTTGGTTCTATCCATCTTTGATTGCTCTGACCTTGATACATGTTTCTGTTATAACTTTCATTCCTTTCAACAATATTAGAACCAAACTCAAAGCGAGAGGGGTGAGAATTCATAGTAGCTTGATAAACCCATATTTCATGAGTTCTTTTCTGCTTAATTAGAGTGATTTATTCAACTCTTCACCTACTTATTCACATTAATTGCATGGTTTTACTTTCCCTTCCTTATTATGTCATGTTGTGAAAAACATGTTTCCTAAGCTTTAAAAATTAATTATTTTAATTACCTTTATTTCCATTCGATGCCGTGATTAGTGTGTTGAGTAGTTTCAGATTTTCTAAGGCAGAATGACTTAAAGGATGAAAAAGGAAACATATTAAAATGGAAGGAGAAACCAAAATGGAGCTTTAAAGAAACTGGTATCCACGCGATCGCATGGATGACGCAATCGCGTGCCAAGCACGAATCAGCAGCGACGCGGCCGCATGACTGACGCGACCGCGTGGCAAGGAAAAGCTCCGAATGACGCGACCGCGTAACCCACGCAGACGCGTGACAGAGGCCACGCACCAGAAATTACAGAATACGCCCCCAGCGAATTCTGAAGCCCTTTTTGGCCTAGATCCAAGTACAGACAGCATAGACCAGAGGTTATAAAGTGTGGGAATGCTTCCATTCAAAGGGAGCTCGCATATTTTTACCTTTCAATGATTTAGATTTAGTTGAGAGGGAGATCTTTTCTCTCTCTTTTTTAGGATTTAGGATTTCTTCTTCTTTTAAGAGTAACTCTGGATCCCAGGTTTAATGTTCTTTTAGTATTACTTCTATTTATTTATTCCAACATTTGAATTGATTATTATAATTTGATTTATGAATTCTCTCATGTTACAAACTATTATTTGAATTAATGATAATGAGGTATTTTCAGTTTATGATTGTTCTCTTTGATTTAAGTTACCATTGCTTCCCATCTAAGGACCTCTTTATCATTCCAGCAATTTTACTTTTCCCCTTTTGGTTCTGGTTAAGAATTTAGTAACTCAACAGTTATTAAACTCAACATAATTGATAATCGTTATCTTGCTAATTGAGCTGAACTTAAATAATCCCAACCTTTTCTGAGGAAATAATTAGGATTCGAAAGTCAATTTAATTAGTCCCTTGACTTTCCTTTGCCCTGGTGAAGGTTGACCAAATGGAGTTTAGATTCAACTTTCATTATTGTTGAGAGAGATAACTAAGTTGGACCTCTAATTTCTCTACCTTGCTAAAAGTTGCTTTACAGTTATTATTTATTCTTAATTTCCATTTAATTCACTCGTCATTTAAATTACTTGCTTCTCACCTTCTAAACCCCGATTATAACCTTTATAGCCAATAATAAGAACATACTTCCTCGCAGTTCCTTGAGAAGACGACCCGAGGTTTGAATACCCGGTTAACAATTTTTAAAGGGGTTTGTTACTTGTGACACCCAACACGTTTGTACGAAGGGATTTTTGCCGGTTTAGAAACTATATCTACAACGCAACCATTTCTATGAATTTCTTTACTGGTAGAAAACCCGACGTCATAGCTAATGAAGATAAAAGAAGAAAATAAAAACAAATAAACACGTAAAAGAAAAATATTTACAATAACCAATAATAAGGCACATGATGCCAGGGCATCTTGGCCAGTTTCACTGACCTTTTATTTAATGTTTTTAGGTTAGTTTAATGCATTTCTTTAGGAAATAAGCTAGTTTTGGGTAGATATTCACTTATGCCTTGATTCAAGCATACATTGTGCAATTTACATAATTTCATGAGGATTTTGCATAAGTTTGGTGACAAATATTATGTTGCATTACTCATGACTTGGACTAGAGCTTTGATGCACTTTATTGCTTGATTTCAGGACCAAAAGGAAGCAAGAAAAGGGGAGTTAACTTGCAAGGTTAATGAGAAAAGTGATTGCCAATAACACTCTCAAAAAGCCATCAATGCCCACGTTAGAGAGTCACGTTAACTAAGTTAACGTGAACTCTAACGTGGAGAAGAGAAGTTGAGCCAACGTTAGTGACACTTAACATTGTCACTAATGTTGGCAATTACTCATAAGTGGCCACGTTAGAAGCCACATTAACCTAGTTAACGTGGCCTCTAACGTTAAGGGGGGAAGAGAAGCCAACGTTAGTGACACTCAACATTGTCACTAACGTTGGCCTATGGTGCAAAGTACCACATTAACTCCCACGTTAACTTGGTTAACGTGGGAACTAATGTAAGGGATGAAGAGTTGTCGACAACGTTAGTGACACTCAACATTGTCATTAACGTTGAAGCAACCACACAACCCCCAAGAGTCACGTTAACTTCCACGTTAACTTGGTTAACATGGAAGCTAACGATGAGGAATGAAGGATGAGCCAACGTTAGTGACACTCAACATTGTCACTAACGTTGGGATGGCTAAAGATGGCCACGTTAGAAGCCACGTTAACCTAGTTAACGTGGACTCTAACGTGAGACCTAGGGGCACATTGGAACGTTAGTGACAATGTTGAATGTCACTAACGTTCTCGAAGGATGGCAAGGGCCACGTTAGAAGCCACGTTAACCTAGTTAACATGGGCTTTAACGTGAAGCAAGAAGGGGCACACTGGAACGTTAGTGACAATGTTGAGTGTCACTAACGTTCTCGAAGGTTAACAACGCAACGTTAAAAGCCACGTTAACCTAGTTAACGTGGGTTCTAACGTGAGGCAAAGGGGTGCATTGGAACGTTAGTGACAATGTTAAGTGTCACTAACGTTCTCGAACTTATATTCTCACTAAATATTAACACCCCTAACGTCCTGAACTAAAGTCTCCGCCCACTTCGCACTTTCTCTCTGCAAGTAAAGCCAAGCCCAAATAAAGAAAGGAACTGCTTCAAACTCAAGATCCAAAGGCCCAAGACTTGAAGAATCACACTAGAAGCTGAGAAGAGTAGTATATATAGGAGTAGCTTTGAATTGAGAAGGAGTTCTAGAGGCTGGAAAAGGAGAATTACTCTCTGTATTTTACTTTCTTTGCAATTTCTAGTTTTATGATGTATTCTCCATCTTTGTTTTCATTTTCAAGAGCTATGAACAACTAAACCCCTTTCATTGGGTTAGGGAGCTCTGTTGTAATTTGATGGATCAATACTAATTTTCATTATTCTTCTTCTATCTTTCCTCTTGATTTTACTTGAAAGCTTTCGATCTTCATCCAATTGAGTAGTTATCTTGGAAGAGAAGCTATTCAAACTTGGATCTCTTTTGAACCTTGAAAGAGGAATGAAGAGATCAAGCTAGAAATGCTTTCTCATGCTGGACCAAATTGGGTTTGGATGGGTATGTGACTATAACCCTCTCAATACTTGATTTGGGAAATAAATGTGGTATAATCAGTAACCATACTTCATCTCTTCTCATGAGCAATTGACCAAGGAATTGGCTATTGATCAAGATTTGAGAGATTGAATTGCAAGAAATTGTAATTCAATCACTTAAGATTGCCAAGGAGATCAATGAGTGCATTGATTGAGGAAGAGATGAAAATGAACTTGATCCGGAGAATTGCAACATCTCCTAAGCCCAATGAACTCCCCATCTCTGATCTTACCCATTCTCTTTAATTTCTGCCATTTACTTTCATGAGCAAATCCCCCATTCTCATTTACAATTCTGCAATTTATTTTCAGTCATTTACTTCCAGTCCTTTAATTCTAGCATTTACTTTTCTGTTATTTACATTCCCGCCATTTTATTTTCTGCAACTCTCAACCCAAATTCTGGATTCGCTCAACTAGAACATTCTTCTAATTAAAGTTTCTTGATCAATCAATCCCTGTGGGATTCGACCTCACTCTATTGTGAGTTTTTACTTGACGACAAATTCGGTACACTTGCCGAAGGGAGATTTGTTGAGAGACAAGTTTTCTGCGCATCAGCACACGATTGCAATTCCCCGGCAACGGCGCCATTTTGAAAGAACCGAAGATTGATGGTTTAGAAGTTATAGTAAACTCTCGTTGCAAGTATAGTTACTAAACCAAGCAATCAACCTTTCTTACAAATATTTTGGTTGTCACAAGTAACAAACCCCTAAATAAATTGATAACCGAAGTATTCAAACCTCGGGTCGTCTTCTCAATTAGCAAAGATAACGATTATCAATCATGTTTTGAGTTTGATGACTCCTGAGTTACTGATTTCTTAACCAAGACCGAAAGGGGAAAAGTAAATCTACTGGAATAAAAATGTCTTTAGATTGGGGATAAAAGTAACATAAATAAAAGAAAGCAATATCAAACTGAAATACCTCAATTAACATTAATTCAAAGAGTAATCTGTAACATAGAAGAATTCATAATTAAATTGAGAACATAATAAAAAGGAATATTGAACATGTTAAAGAGATAATCCGGAAAGCGAATAAAATCCTAAATCTAAATCCTAATCCTAAAGAGAGAGGAGAGAACCTCCCTCCAAGCTACATCTAATTCATAAATACTAACTAATTGGAGTGTCTCCCTGAATGGATGCATTCCCCCACTTCATAACCTCTGGTCTATGCCTTCTGGACTTGGAGTTGGGCCAAAAAGGGCTTCAGAATTCGCTTTGAGCGTTTTCTGCAATTTCTGGTGCGTGGCCTCTGTCACGCGTCCGCGTGGATCACGCAGTCGCGTCATTAGGAGTTTTTCCTTGTCACGCGGTGGCGTCAGTCATGCGTCCGCGTCATATGCGTTTCGCTCAAGACGCGCGGTCGCGTCAGTCATGCGGCCGCATTAATGTCTTTTCGCGCTGGCATGCGGCCGCATCGCCCATGCGATCGCGTGGCTACCAGTTTCTTCAAAAACTCCATTTTATGCTTTCCTTCCAATTTTGTATGTTTCCTTTCCATCTTTTAAGTCATTCCTACCTTAGAAGATCTGAAACTACTCAACACACGAATCACGGCATCGAATGGAAATAAAAGGTAATCAAAATAATTATTTTTAAGCATAGGAAACATGTTTTTCACATACATCACATAATAAGGAATGAAAAGTAAAATCATGCAATTAATATGAATAAGTGGGTGAAGGATTGAATAAATCACTCAGATTAAGCACAAAATATATCATAAAATATGGATTTATCAATACATTCATGCAAGATTGCTCCCCAGGGCCACAAAATGATCCATATTGTAATGAATTCAACAATTACTCAAGTTATGGGTGGGAGGATCAAAACCAAAGAGCATTTAATAGTCCATACTCCACTTATCAAGAGCCATCATCACTTGAGCATACCTTTAATTTATTTATGTCAAATTATCCAACCTCACCTCCCAGTTTCTCATTTGAAAATTCTTCGTCACTTGACTATGCCTCAACAAAAAGTTCATTTCAAGATCCATACAACTCATTTCACCAACCACAAATTTCATTACACTACACAGAAAAGTCATTTCAACATTCACAAAATTCATTCCATAATTCACAAAATTCATTCCATACCCCTCAAAACAACATCCATGTCCACAAAATTACTCTCAACCTTCATCTTCGGAGCTAGCAGCTGAGGATCACCTCCTATGGTCTAGAGAATTCTTGGAAAGCCAAGAACAATTCTTGGAAAGACAAAAACAATCCTGAAAAGAACAAGAAATCATCTTCAAGAAGATGGATGGGCACTTAGAGCAAATAAGGAAAAATATTGGATTGCCAAGTATTGAGGATGAAGACCAATCTGTAAGTGAGGAAGTGGAAGAAGAGGCCCCTGTACCAAGTGAAATTTCAATGAAGAATGAGGTGGTGGAGGTATATGATCCCAGGATCCTATATCCACAGAGGCTAATTGAGATGAAAGAGGGACATGAAAACTTTCTCCCAAAGGACTTAATGGAAGATCATGCAGAAGAAGGGGAGGAAGTCAATCAAGGAAGTCCACACTCAATTGAATCAGAGAGCTACATAGAGGAAGAGTTCATTGAACCACTAATTCAAAAGGCTTTTGATGAAGAGAATACTCCTACAATCACACAACACTCAAGTCTTGATATCCAAGAAGTGAAGGCAACTAACAAGAGCACCGAGAAGAGGACTGTGACCAAGATACCAAGAACAATATTCATGAAGAAGAAAAGGTCAACTGCAAATAATCCAACCCTTGCCCCAACAAGCAAATCAAATCAATTAAATAACAAATGAAAGCTTGTTGGGAATAGGCCAAAACAGGGGACATCAACTTGCTCTTCTCTCCCCTTGAGGTCATTCCTCTTAACAAACTGGAAGAAGAGAAAGAAAGTTGAGAATAACATGTCAAGCTAATGACATTAAAAGAGCGCTTGTTGGGAGGCAACCAAACCGTAGGTAATATTTCCTTTCTTTGCTTTGTTTACTTTCAATAATTTGGCATATGATTGCATTCTAAGTTTGGTGTTGCCATGCAACAATTTGATTTCCAACTTTCACTAGGTACTTGCATCATCCTAAAATGAAAGTGTCACACTAAGTTTCTAAGTTTGGTGTGCCACTTAATTTTCAATGCAATGAATCCAGCAACACCACTGGTTTGTAGAATCATATTACCTTTGCTTCTTAGGCCTGCAGTGTTATCTTTCTTTTAGTCATCCCTTTATTTTTAATACTTTCTTTTATTTTTCTCTTTAACTATTTTTGTTAATACCTCACCATGAAATCTTACTCGTGACAAATTCTTCGCTTGGTGATTGTGTTAGTAGCATAAAACAGTTTTTTTTTGCTTCGTTTTAGTTCAAATAAATTGACATGTGATTGCATTCTAAGTTTGATGTTGCTATGCAACAAAATTTATTTCTAATATTTACTGGATATATACTTGCATGAATTCCAAGTGAAAGTGTCACATTAAGTTTGGTGTGCCACTTATCCTTCATGCAATGTATCATGCACATCCCACTTCTTTTTGCAATCACAATATCTCTGTTTCCTGTGCCTTCATTGTTATTTTTAATTTGGCTTGCTTAAACACATGTACTAATGACACTCCATTGTTTAAGACACTCATGACCCATCATAGACCCCATCACCACTGTTTTAATTGTTGCTTGAGGATAAGCAAGCATTCTAATTGACACATGTACTAATGACACTCCATTGTTTAAGACACTCATGAAAACAATAGTGAAGATGAACTACAAGGAGGTAAAGTTCTTTTTCCTCTTATTAGTTTTCAGTAAATTCAAATTGCATGATTGTCTCTTATTTTTTCTATACATGTGTATTGTGAATAAGCATAGCTTAATTGCTGAATTGTAACATGTTGCTGTGACATTATGACTACCAACTTGAGTTTTGTGACTTCAAAACAATTAAGCATCATGATCATAAACAAACAAGGTAATTAAAGAAGAACTTAGCATGAGCTTATAAGTATTGGGAAGCTAGCATGACTATTGTTGCTCAATTGCATTTGAATTTGTTTAATTGAAGTTTTCATCTAGGATATTTTATGACATTTTTGAAATCATAAAAACCTTGAAAAAGCAATTGTAAATAAGGTAAATAAAGAAAAAGGGACAAAATGAGAAAGCTGAAGGCTCTCAGTAGCAATGACAATTCAATTGTTAAGTACTTGTGGTGTTTATGTATCAAGCAAAAAGCTTGAAAACAAAATGCTTAGAGTCAAGGCTAGGTCCAAGTGCAAAAGCACTCCCTCAAAGCTCAATGCTCTGAGCATCAATGATTAGAGAGTAAAGAAAAGAAACAAATGAGCTTAAAGAAGTCCTCTAATTAAATGCTTGTGGTGCTTATGTATCAAGTGATAATACTTGAAAACAAATCATTTAGAGTCGTAGCTTTTTTTTCAACTCATGGTGCAAAGCACCCAAAAGGAGAAGCTAATAAGAGAATGGAAAGCTTGTTTCAAGGAAGAAACATAAAGAAAAGATTTCATAAAATGAGCTAGATAGAAACATCAATCATTTGAATTTCTTTTGTGATTGTTGCATGCATAGAAAACTAGCTTACCATGAACATCAACTTGCTATTCTTCTCACCTTGGATTGTCAAAATTTACTGCATGATTCTTTGTTTGCTTGAGGACAAGCAAAGTTTAAGTTTGGTGTTGTGATGACTACGCATCATGTTATATTTTTCTATGCTTTTTCATACAAGAAATTAGTAATGAATGCTTAATTATTAAGTGTCTTAGTGCTTAAATAGTATATTGCTTTGATCTTTTGATTTGATAAATTTTGTAGGAAATAAGTGGAAAAAGAAGCAAAAAGCACAAAATAAGCTTAAAAGAAGAAAAGAAGAATTTTGGACACACTTTGAAGTTTGAGCACGCTTTGGAACGTAAGGCCACGCTTTTAAAAGCGTGGACCAAGACTCATCAATTGGAAACAAATGAGCGCTCTTGGCGCGAGAGTGCTACGTTATTCTTCAAGAGCGCTTGCGATAGTGGAGGTGGAAAAATTCACAAGTGACGCGTACGCGTCGAACTGACAATTCTGGAAGACCATGCATACGCATGGATGACGCGTACGCGTGAGTGTGGCATTTTGAATGGTCACGCGTATGTATGGATGATGCGTACCCGTGGAAGAGCGTTCTTGCTGCGAGCGGTACGTTCTCCTAGAGAGCGGTGGGGGCGACGCATACGCGTGGATGACGCGTACGCGTCACAAGTGCAGATGTTGAAGGCCACGCGTACACGTGGATGACGCGTACGCGTGGATGTGCCGAAATGAAAAATTGCGCACACGCGTGGGAGACGCATGCACGTGGGTGTAAAATCATTCCACTCTCCAAAAGAACGCTATGCTCTCCTAGAAGCCTCATTCTGGTTCAATTAATCTCATTCCAAGCCCATTTGAACTACAAGCAAGCAAGCCCACTCATATCACTCAATGAAGACTACAAGAGTCATCTAGAATAGTTTATTTTCATTTAATTGTAATTTATTTCATTTCAATTTGTAATTTAGGAAAACCTATATAAAGGCTTTATTTTCATAGTTTTAGGGGAGTTCAAGGAGCACTAAAGTACAGTAGGAGTAGGAGTAGAATAGAAGGCTAGAGTATTAGAGACTCCAGAGCTCTCTTGGAGGATTAGAGACTCCAAAGAGCTTAGCATAGTTTGATACACTTTTTCTTTTTTGCACTTTTACATATCAGTTGTATTGAATTTAGCTTAGTTTATGCAGTTCCAAATTCGTATACTTATTGATGAGCGGATAATTTATACCCTTTTTGGCATTGTTTTTACATAGTTTTTAGTATGTTTCAGTTACTTTTTATTATATTTTTATTATTTTTTATGCAAAAATCACATTTCTGGACTTTACTGTGAGTTTGTGTCTTTTTATGTAATTTCAGGTATTTTCTTGCTGAGACCTGAGCAAAAATCTGATTAAGAGGCTGAGGAAGGACTACAGATGCTGTTGGATTCTGACCCTCCTGCACTCGAAGTGGATTTTTTGGAGCTACAGAAACCCAATTGACACGTTCTTAATTGTGTTGGAAAGTAGACATCTTGGGCTTTACAGCAATATATAATAGTTCATGCTTTGCCCGAGATTTGATGGCCCAAACTGGCGTCTAAACGCCAGCCAGAGACCCTTTTCTGTAGTATAACGCCAGAACTAGCACAAAAACTGGACTTAAACGCCCAAACTGGCACCCAAGCTGGCGTTTAACTCTAGAAATGGCCTATGCACGTGTAAAGCTCAATGCTCAGTCCAAGCACACACCAAGTGGGCCTCGGAAGTGGATTTCTGCACTTTCTGCACTTAGTTACTTATTTTCTGTAATCCCTAGTAACTAGTTTAGTATAAATAGCACTTTTTACTATTGTATTCGGAGACTTGTATGGGTGGAACCCTCTTTTCACATTTGGGAGGCTGGCCATTCGGCCATGCCTAGACCTCTTTTCTCTTATGTATTTTCTACGGTGGAGTTTCTACATCTCATAGATTAAGGTGCGGAGCTCTGCTGTTCTTCATGAATTAATTGTTCTCATAGATTAAGTACTATTGTTTCTCTTTCAATTCATGCCTACTTCTTCTCCAAGATATACTTTTGTACTTAATTCAGTTAAGTCAGAATGAAGGGGTGACTCGTGACAATCACCCACTATCTTCGTTACTCGCTTAGCCAAGATCCGCGTGCCTGACAACCACAAGCGGTCTATATGATGTTCAACGTAGTCATTAGATGATAGCCGGAGTATATTCTCTTGGGTCTATAATCCATGATTTGCATCACCTCTCCTGACAACAGAGCATCTGAATCCGTGTGATTAGAACCTTTGTGGTATAGGCTAGAACCAATTGGCAGCATTCCTGAGATCCGGAAAGTCTAAACCTTGTCTGTGGTATTTCGAGTAGGATCTGGGAAGGGATGACTGTGACGAGCTTCAAACTTGCAAATGTTGGGAACAGTGACTGTGTGCAAAAGGATAGAGAGATCCTATTCTGACGCTAGTGAGAACCGACAGATGATTAGCCGTGCGGTAGCTGTACCTGGTATTTTTCATCTGAGATGAGAAATCCGACAGTTGATTAGCCGTGCAGAAACCGTACCTGGTATTTTCATCCGAGAGGATCATACAACTTGCCATGGAAGGGAGCACACATGATTGGAAGAAGACAATAGGAAAGCAGAGGTTCAGATGCAACAAAGCATCTCCAAATGCTTATCTGAAATTCCCACCAATGAATTACATAAGTATCTTATTTTATTTTATGTTTTATTTATCTTTTAATTATCAAAACCTCATAACCATTTGAATCCGCCTGACTGAGATTTACAAGATGACCATAGCTTGCTTCAAGCCGACAATCTCCGTGGGATCGACCCTTACTCACATAAGGTATTACTTGGACGACCAAGTGTACTTGCTGGTTAGTTGTGCGGAGTTGTGAAAAGTGTGAATCACAATTTCATGCACCAAATTTTTGGCACCGTTGCCAGGGATTGTTCGAGTTTGGACAACTGACGGTTCATCTTGTTGCTTAGATTAGGTAATTTTATTTTATCTTTACGCTTTTTATTTTTATCTTCGAAAAAAAATTAGCTTCGGAAAAATTCAAAAAAAATGTTCTTCAGAATTTTTAAGAATGAATTATAGAGTTTCATGAGATATGTTGAAGCCTAGCTGGCTGTTAAGCCATGTCTAATCTTTTGGACCGAGGTTTCCACTTTCTATTGTAGAAAGGACATGTCTGTAATTGTTATGCTAAAGCTTGGCTGGCCATTTGGTCATGTCTAATTCTTTTGAACCGAAGCTTTAGACTAACATTGCACGAATCCTGGAATTCTTATTAAAAATTTTGAATTTCTTTATTTTCTTGTTCGAAAATAATTTCGAAAATATGCAAAATTTTAATAAAATCAAAAAAACCAAAAAAATTTTGTGTTTCTTGTTTGAGTCTTGTGTCATGTTTTAAGTTTGGTGTCAATTGCATGTTTTTAATTTTTCTTGAATTTTTGAAAATTCATCATGTATTCTGTCTTGATCATCAAGTTGTTCTTGATGATTTTCCTTGTTTGATCTTTAATTTTTTTGTTCTGTGTTTTTTGTTGTTTTTCATCTGCATTTTCGAATTCATAGTGTCTAAACATTAAAAATTTTTAAGTTTGGTGTCTTTCATGTCTTTCTTTTCTTAAAAATTTTCAAAAATATGTTCTTG
Source organism: Arachis hypogaea (assembly GCF_003086295.3). NCBI lineage: Eukaryota > Viridiplantae > Streptophyta > Magnoliopsida > Fabales > Fabaceae > Arachis > Arachis hypogaea. Next base: position 81,632,848 of record NC_092053.1, read on the forward strand.
ATGTTCATCATGATCTTCAAAGTGTTCTTGGTGTTCATCTTGACATTCAAAGTGTTCTTGCATGCATTATTTGTTTTGATCTTAAATTCTTATGTCTTGTGTCATTTTGTTGTTTTTTCTCTTTCTTCATTAATTCAAAAAAATCAAAAATAATATCTTTCCCTTATTTTACTCAAAAATTTTGAAATTTTTGGTTGACTTAGTAAAAAATTTTTAAAAAATTAGTTGTTTCTTGTTAGTCAAGTCAAAATTTCAATTTAAAAACTTTATCTTTTAAAATCTTTTTCAAAAAAATTCAAATCTTTTCATTTTTCTTCTTAATAATTTTGAATTTCTTAAATAAATTTTCAAAATCTTTTTCTCAATTTTATTTCATATTTTCGAAAACTTTACTAACAATTAATGTTTTGATTCAAAAATTTCAAGTTTGTTACTTTCCTGTTAAGAAAGGTTCAATCTTTAAATTCTAGAATCATATCTTTTTTTTTCTTGTTAGTCAAGTCATCAACTTTAATTTTAAAAATCAAATCTTTTTAATTTTTTTCAAATCTTTTTCAAAATAAATTTCAATCATATATTTTTCAAAATTAATTTCAAAATCTTTTTCTAACTTCTTGTCTTTTCAAAATTTAATTTCCAATCTTTTTCAATTAACTACTTGACTTGTTTGTTTTAATTTTTAAAAAAAAACTTTACTATTTCTTATTTTTTTAACCACCTAATTACTTTTCCACTTCTCATTTTTGAAAATCACTAACCACTTTTTCAAAATTCTTTTTAATTAACTAATTATTTTAAATTCTACTTTTATTTTATTTCTTTTTAATTTCGAATTCTAACTTAATTAATTAAATAAAAATAAAAATATTTTTCTTCTCCCTCTTTTTAAAATTTGAATACTCTCTCTCTCATCTCTTTTTATTTATTTTATTTATTTACTAACACTTCTCTTCTACTCATAATTCGAACCCTCTCGCTCTCTCTGTGTTCGAATTCCTCTTATTCCCTCTCTACCTCATTCTTCTATTCTTCCATTCTTCTACTCACATAAAGGAATCTCTATAATGTGACATAGATGATTCCTCTTCTCTCTTTGTTCTCTTCTTTTTCATATGAGCAATAACAAGGATAAGAACATTCTTGTTGAAGCTGATCCTGAACCTGAAAGGACTCTAAAGAGGAAGCTAAGAGAAGCTAAAGTACAACACTCCGTAGAGGACCTTACAGAAATTTTCGAAAAAGAAGTACACATGGCAGCCGAACCCAATAACATTGGTAGAGATGCAAGGAAGATGCTTGGTGACTTTACTGTACCAACTTCCGATTTCTATGGAAGAAGCATCTTAATTCCTGCAATTCGAGCAAACAACTTTGAGCTTAAGCCTCAATTAGTTTCTCTAATGTAGCAGAATTGCAAGTTTCATGGACTTCCATTGGAAGATCCTCATCAATTCTTAGCTGAATTCTTGCAAATCTGTGACACTGTAAAGACCAATGGGGTTGATCCTGAGGTCTACAGACTTATATTTTTCCCCTTTGCTATAAGAGACAGAGCTAGGATTTGGTTGGACTCACAACCTAAAGAAAGCCTGAACTCTTGGAAAAAGTTGGTCAATGCTTTCTTGGCCAAACTCTTTCCACCTCAAAAGATGAGCAAGCTTAGAGTGAAAGTCCAAACCTTCAGACAGAAGGAAGGTGAATCCCTCTATGAAGCTTGGGAAAGGTACAAGCAATTGATCAGAAGGTGTCCTTCTGACATACTTTCAGAATGGAGCATCTTATGTATATTCTATGATGGTCTGTCTGAATTGTCCAAGATGTCATTGGACCACTCTGCTGGTGGATCTCTTCATCTGAAGAAAACCCTTGCAGAAGCCTAGGAACTCATTGAAATGGTTGCAAATAACCAGTTCATGTATACTTCTAAAAGAAATCATGTGAATAATGGGATGACTCAGAAGAAAGGAGTTCTTAAGATTGATACTCTGAATGCCATATTGGCTCAGAATAAAATATTAAGTCAGCAAGTCAATATGATTTCTCAAAACCTGACTTGAATGTAAGCTGCATCTGGCAGTACTAAAGAAACCTCCTCTGAAGAAGAAGCTTATGACCCTGAAAATCCTGCAATGGAAGAGGTGAATTACATGGGAGAATCCTATGGAAACGCCTATAATCCTTCATGGAAGAATCATCCTAATCTCTCATGGAAGGATCAATAGAAGCCTCAACAAGGCTTCAATAATAATAATGGTCGGAGAAATAGGTTTGGCAATAGCAAGCCTTTTCCATCATCTTCTAAGCAACAGATAGAGAATTCTAAGCAGAGCCTCTCTGACTTAGCAACCATAATCTCTGATCTATCTAAGACCACTCTCAGTTTCATGATTGAAAAAAGGTCCTCCATCAGAAATTTGGAGGCACAAGTGGGTCAGTTGAGTAAAAAAGTTACTGAAACTCCTCCTAGTACTCTCCTAAGCAATACAGAAGAGAATCCCAAAAGAGAGTGCAAGGCCATAAATATATCCAACATGGCCGAACCTATAGAGGAGGAAGAGGCAGTGATTTCCAGTGAGGAAGACCTTGATGGACGTCCACTGACAACTAAGGAGTTCCCTATTGAGGAACCAAAGGAATCTGAGGCTCATACAAAGACCATAGAGATTCCTCTGTACTTACTGTTGTCATTCATGAGCTCTGATTAGTATTCTTCCTCTGAAGAAGATGAAGATATTGTTGAAGAGCAAGTAGCTCAGTATCTAGGAGCAATCATGAAGCTGAATGCCAAGTTATTCAGTAATGAGACTTGGGAGGATGAACCTCCATTGCTCATCAATGAATTGAATGCCTTGGTTCAACTGAATTTATCTCAGAAGAAACCGGATCCCGGATGGTTCTTAATACCTTGCACCATAGGCACCATGACCTTTGAGAAGGCTCTGTGCGACCTGGGATCAGGAATAAACCTCATGCCACTCTCTGTAATAGAGAAACTAGGGATCTTTGAGGTACAAGTTGCAAGAATTTCACTAGAGATGGCAGACAAATCAATGAAACATACTTATGGACTTGTAGAGGATGTCTTAGTGAAGGTTGAAGGCTTGTACATCCCTGTTGACTTCATAATCCTAGACACTGGGAAGGATGAGGATGAATCTATTATCCTTGGAAGACCCTTCCTAGCCACAGCAAGGGCTGTGATTGATGTGGACAGAGGAGAGTTAGTCCTTCAATTGAATGAGGACTACCTTGTGTTTAAGGCTCAAGGATCTTCTTCTGTCACCTTGGAGAGAAAGCATGAAAAGCTTCTCTCAATACAGAGTCAAACACACACTCAACTTCTAAGTTTGATGTTGGGAGGCCACCATTAAGCTCTGAGTCTCTGTGAAGCTCTCTAAGAGCTCACTGTCAAGCTATTGACATTAAAGAAGCACTTATTGGGAGGCAACCCAATGTTATTTAATTATATTTATAGACATTTATTTTCCATTGCCATGTTATGTTTTCTTTAGGTTGATGATCATGTGGAGTCATAAAAACAGCTGCAAAATTAAAGTGAAATAAAAAACAGCATCAAAAATAGTGCACCCTGGAGGACAGGCTTACTGGAGTTTAAACGGCAGTAAGGATAGCAGAATGGGAGTTTAACGCCCATGCAGGCAGCATTCTGGGTGTTAATGCCAGAAATGGCAGCATTCTGGGCGTTTAGAAAAATGCCTAATAAAGAAGGATTCCTCCCGTTTAACGCCAGCTAGGGTATCTGGCTGGGCGTTAAAAAGAGGCAGACAAGTGGGCGTTAAACGCCAGAATGGATAGCATTCTGGGCATTTAATGCCAGGATGACTCAAGGGAGCTAATTTTGTTTCCAATTCGATTTTTTTTCAATTTTTCATGTTTCAATTCATAATTTTTTGCATCAAACATATTTTAAACGTTCATCTTTCAATTTCTACTTTCAAATATTAATAATCTTTCCAATTCTTTTTAATTCTTTTTTTTTTCAATTCTTTTCAATTCCTTCCAAAACGTTTTCAAAACTTACATATCTTTTCATATCCTTTTTAACTCTCTTTAATTTTTTTTTTTGCATACAGTAATAAGTTTTCAGAATTAATTGCATCATTCTTCTTCTACTCCCTTCTATCTTATTTTGCTCGAGGACGAGCAAACCTTTTAAGTTTGGTGTGGAAAAAGCTCTGCTTTTTGTTTTTCCATAACCATTCACTACAAGAAAATGAAACATTTGTAACAAAAACTTTGCAACAAATTTAAAATTGTTACAAAAAATTATTTTTTTGTAACAAAAATTAGTAATTGTTACATAATAATAATGTTTTGTAACAACAATATAATTTGTTACAAAATATTTTGATATTTTGTAACGACTTGATTTTTTTGTTACTTGATTTTTTTGTTACAAATTATATTAGTTTTCGTAACGAACCAGTGTTTTGTTGCAAAATTTTAAAATATTTTGTAACAAAAGATGAAGTTGTTGCAAAAGTTTAAAATAATTTGTAACAAAATATCCATGTTTCAAAAACTCCAATTATTTTGTAACAAAAAATTAATTTGTCACAAAATTCAATATTGTTTGTAACAAGTTATTTGTTTGACACAAAATACAAAAATTTTTGTAACTGGAAAAAATTATTTTAAAATATTAAAATCTTTAAGATAATTTTATTTTATTTTAAAAATTTTATTTTTTAAAATATTATTTGTGTTAATTAATTATTTTTTAAAAAAATTAAAGATTAAATGATTTATTTTTAAAAATGATATATATTATTTTATATTTTTTTATAAAATTAATATATAATTTTACTAATAATTATGTTTTAAATATTGATTAAAAATTAATTTTTTAAATTAAAAAATTAATTATTAAACAAAAATAAAAATAATTAAAATTTAAAAATAAAAACAAATATAAAAAGTAAAAATTCTAATTCTATCCCTCACCGTTATTTTTCATTATGCTGTTTGCCGTCCTCGTCTATTTAAATAAAATTTTGAAAAACTCCCTTAAGAAAAAAATATAGAGCTCTGGTTTTTTTCTCTCTCTCTACTAGTCCTAAATCCACCATAACCCAACTATAACATCTCAAGTTTTTTGATAATTAAATTTATTATATTTGTTGAAGATTTTATTTTAAGAAAATTATTTTCCTGAAAGAAATTAAATAAAGTTTTATAATTAATTAGAATTTTTATATAATTTTTATTGGATATTTGGTATAATTGAAATTATAATTTTGGTATTTGAAAAATAAGAATGAATTATATAATTTATTTTAAATAAATTCTATCATTATTAATTTGAACTCGTAGAAATTAATTTTTTAGAAATGATTAGATTCATTTTTATAAATTCCTTAAGTTTAAGTCAGTTAATATTTATGTACAATTTTTATTATAATTAATTATTTTATAAATTGAAATTAAAGTTTCGATGATAGAAAAATAATGAAAAATTATATCATTTAATTTAAATAATTAATATTGAGTTTAAACTACATTTTAGAATGTGATTAATATGTTCATTTTATATTTTAAATTAGAAATAATTAATTAAATTTAGCAATATATTGATAAATAATGTTCTTAAATATTTTGAATGGGGTATATTTGATGTTAAAATTACTCTACTATCTAATTTTATCAAAATATCTATTCATATCTATCCTTATTCTTTTATAAAATCCTAATTTCTAACTCTAATTCCCAAATTAATTCAAAAACCTAATTTTCCCAATTTTTATCCCTAACAGCCGTAGCCTCACCCTCTTTTAGTGTAAGAAACACACACGCAACATATCATTGCACACAGACACGCGAAACAGAGAAGAAGAGAAGGAGAAGAAGAAGACCGCGCCGGCGTTGCGCCTCACCACCATGGAGCCGCTGTCCCATGCGTCGCCGTCGACGTTGATGAAGAGGGGAGAGAGTGAGACGTTGAAACAGAGAGCTGCTGTTGCGGGAAACGCGATAGAGGAGAGGACGCTGCTAGCTCTGTCGCACCTGGTCGCTACCAAGCTCGCCGTTGAAGATCGCTGTTCCTTCACCACTGATGCGTCGCCGTTGGGCTACTCTGCTTCGTCTCGTGACTCTCGCGTCGGCCCCTGTGCATCTCCTTCCTGGTTCATCACCTCCTCTGCGTGACAGCGTCTCGCGTCGTTGTCGTTGTTGTCACGCCCTCGTCCGGCGTGGCTCACCGTTACTACTGCCTTCCCCTTGCCAGACTCTGCTTCGCTGTGCTTGGTCTCCCTCTTCTCAGGTATTTTTTTAATTTTTTTATTTATTCAGTTATTGACTTATTGCCTCATTGGGTTATAATTTGATTAACTAAGGAACTGATTAATCTGTCGATTCTGTAAGGGTTTTAGGGTTTAGGAGTCAAGCAATTTTGCCGTGTACTAACAGATTCTTTATTGTTGTTGATTATATTTGGTTGATTGTAATTTTGTTGATTCAGGAAGATTATTCAATAGTGTAATATATTGTTGTTTTATATTATTGTTGTTCTAGATGGCTTTATCAAATATACCATCAGAAACACCATCCTCCCAAATTTTGTTGACTAATCATTCAAATTTTGTTGATACATTGTAATATATGTAGGTTTAGTGGTTGATTGATGCTTTTGTTTTTCTGATTATTAGTGTTTAGGGTTGATTTATTGCTGTTTTTATACCATTATGGTGAATTGCAGAAGCAGACGAAACCATCATCTACTCCCTTGAGTGGTGGTGGTGGGGGTCTTCTTGTTTCGACCATTAGTTCAGTTGGTCAGCTTCCCAGGTGAGCTCCCTTTGACGCAGTTCTTTCAGGCTTTCAGTGTCAATTTCAGAGTTGAAAGAGAATCATCCTGAGTTTGCACTTGTTCTTGACACTAGTGGTGATAAGCTTCTAATACATTTAACTTGGCGTACAAAAGTGTTCCTGTGCATGATGTAACTGTAGGATCATATATCCTTGTTGGTGCTGGTGAGGTAAGTTATGATAGAATCTATTGTTTACCTGCCTTGCATTAATGTTGAAGTTTGAATTGGTTGAATATAATTATACCTGCAACCAACGGCTGAAGTTCTTTAGAATTTCTGGGGTTTTAATATATAGTGAAACCTGGTGTGTTTGGTTTTTTACTTAATAAGCCCAAACTGAATTAATAATGTAATAATACAGTTGATATCCAAAGATAGAAGAATTAAAGAGTGAACAGAGTTAAAATTTAATTGCCTTCAGCTTATCTTTCTCTACAGTAACAAGTGTACCTATAAGTGTGTGTTTTACTGTTCTTCAAATTAAGAGGCATAAATAATTTTGGGTAGGATGAATGTCTTTAATGGCCTTAATAGTTAGTCTAAGGACATTATTATCATTCAAACAGCATGTGGATGATTATGAAGGTTTTAATTTTTATTTTTTATTTAAATATCACACATATTATTGTTATATAAAAATTACAGTAGATTATCCATATATATTTTGTTTTGGACGGGTCTTTTTCAAAATTTACCCATAGAGAACAGTAATTCTATTAGTCCCTTGCAATTTCTTGTCTCGCTCTTCTCTGTTTTAGAAAATAATAAATTATAATAATTTCATAGCATTATTATCTATTTTTTTCACTAATAGTGTATGAAATAATGAAAATGAATTATTTAGTTATTGAAATGCTTTCCTTTTGAAAAAAAAAATGAGACGTGTATGTAAAGACTTTAATCAGACAAGAGAGAGATAGTAAAGAAAAATATCTTTTCCTATATATAGAGGGACAAATTAATAACAAAGTATTTAAGTAATGACTTATTATGCCACTCTCACGGGTTTGAAATTAGAATTTTATGATGGTGGACTGGTGGTTGTTGTTGTTGTTGTTGTAGTATTTGGTATTTTAGAATTATTGCTGAACCTGAGCAAATTTTTTTGTTGTTGGATAACATCATTGAGTTGAATTCCGTTGCTGGATAACATCACAGGGTTGAATTTTGTTGCTGGATAACATCACTGGGTTGAGTTTAATACTTGAATAGTTGAATTTGTTGTTGTGTTACTTAAAAAATCACTTACCTATATCTTTTGTTGCTGTAAATTTTTTTGTTCCTTTGCCAAGTATATTGATTTTTTTTGTTGAATGAAAAATTTAGGATGGGTGTATAGTTTGTGTGATGAGGATATTGATGCTTTGATAAGCATGTGCTTATGCCTTTGGTTGGTAATGCAATAGGGTTTTGAACTTCAGCAGATTGTTGATATTGGCAAAACTCTGCCATTGTTCATAGAGCTTCAAACCTTAGGTGACAGGACGTGAAGAACCATGCTCTGCAAAGTGTCTTGTTTTCAATGTTGCAGGTCCCATTTAATTTGAGTTGAACCGTTTGGTTATGTTGGCTGTGTGATTTCCTCACATGTTTGTGCTAACTGAACAATTTGAAACTATAGGTACTAGAGATAGTAAAGCTCAAATTTTCTAGACAATTTTTTAGATTTGCATTAATTGACATTATATTGTTATTGTTGGTCGTCTTTTCAGGTGTGTGGCACTTATTAGAAGCTTCTCCATGAGAAAGATGTATAAACATGATGGAGTTTGTAATTTGTAGTTTATATTTTGGAGATTTATAATTCCTTATTTTTCTTGTCCTATGTATCTATCTAGTTCATTAGGGTTCTTCAATGTATCTTATTAGTTTGTACTTTAAAGTTTATATGTTGAAGATTTATAAAACAATCTTAGTTAAATGAAAGATATTTTAACTATCTATGTTATTATATATTATATGAATGTTGACTTGCAGAGTAAATTAGTTAATATATTAATTAATTAAAAAATAATATAATTTGGCAAATTATGCGTATAATTTGTATTAAAAAAATTATTACAAAATAAATAGTGTTTTGTAACTATAGAAAAAAAATGGTACAAAATCAAGTTACATTTTGTAACAAAATTTTATGATAGGAAAAAATATATTGTCACCAAATATATTTTGAAGATCAAATTTTGTTATCACTTTTGTAAACGACTTTTGGTTTTTTGTATCAGAAAAATTTGTTACAAAATATTACCTTGAATTGTAACCGTTCTATTTTTTGTTACAAAAACTTTTTGTAACGGGACATACTGCAACAGCCCTTGATAAACCACTATTTTATGGTTTATAATGTGTTTAATTGTGTGGTTTTATCATGATCTTTACCCACTTATTCATAAAATCAGCATGCATTTATATTTCCTTCCTAAAATTATTACACGATTGAAAACTTGATTCCTAGAGACTTTTAATTATATATTTTAATTCTCCTTTATTCCATTCGATGCCGTGATCTATGTGTTAAGTGTTTCAGGCTTTATAGGGCACGAATGAGTTGGAGATTGGAAAGGAAGCTTGCAAAAAAATGGGAGGAACACAAGAAATTAAGGAGATGACCAGCGAGAAGTGACGCGGCCGCATGGCTCACGCGACCGCGCGAAAGAGAGGAAGTCGCAGTGACGCGGCCGCATGGCTCATGCGACCGCGCGGAATGGAATAGCATAAGTGACGCAGAGGCGTGGACAACGCGTCCGTGTGGAGAAGCAAAACGCCGAATGAAACGTCTGCATGATTGACGCGATCGCGTGACGTGCGCGATCTGCATAATCTGCAGAATCGCTAGGGGCGATTTTGGGCCCTGTTTCGACCCAGTTTTCGGCCCAGAAAAGCATACTAGAGCCAGGGAACATGCAGAGACCAACACCAACATTCATTCTAGATATTTTTAGTTTTTGAGATCTAGTTTTCCTCTCCGCTAGGTTTTCTTTTCTCTCTACACATTCATAGTTCTTAGGATTTTTATTTCTATTACTTTTTGCATTGGGATTTTGAGAAGACTTATTACCTCATCAAGACTTCGTCATTCTAGTTCGTTTTCTTTACTTGGCTTTACTCTTCCATGTCCTTTAATTTACTTAATTTTACTATTGGATTATTTTAGAATTTATTAATACAAGAGTTATTTTTATTTTTTAATTAATTCCTTTGAGTTTTATTTATCATGTCTTTCTTTAATTCCCTTTCCTTTGTTATGAATTCCACAATCACAATGAGTGAGTAGTTCCCTAACTTGATGGGGAGTTGATTGAAAGGAACCCTTGAGTTGGAATGCTCAAAGGAGAAATTGTAATTTTGTTTATTATTGGATTGCTCTCTAATCACTAACGCTAGTCCTTCCAAGTAAGCGGACTGGGACTTGTGAATAGAAATAGCTTTCCAACTTATTTGACTTTTCCTTATCTAGTAAGGGATAACTAAACAGAACAACCCCCAATTATCAATTAATCTTGAAAGTACTGCAACAAGAATAGGGCTTCCAACTAATCTACTCCCAGTCAAGGCTTTTATTTAAATTACATTAATTCTCTGATTTAATTTCCTGTCATTCAACTCAAATCTTTTTGAAAACCATCTGATTAATAAAATAGCACACTTTCCTGCAACTCGTTGGGAGATGACCTGGGATTCATACTTCCAGTATTTTAACTTTAATTTCTGTGACACCCTTTTTAAATTGATAGGCGGATTTCTGGTTGGTTGAGAACTATACTTGCAACGCATATCTTATAACAATTCTTAACTCGCCAATTTCTGCCACCATCAATTTTGGGCGCCGTTGCCGGGGAGTTGCAATAGAGTGCTAAAGTTATTGATTGAATTTTATTTATTTGCATTTTATTTTATTTTGCTACTATGAGCTGCTTGTTTCTTTCGCTAGATGACGCGTTCACTTCCTGATCTAAGCTTGCCAGTATTCGATCCTGAGATTGAAAGAACTATTTCACGAATAAGGCAAGCTCGGCGTTGGTTAGTCCTCTCTGAGGGCGGATCTGAAACGTCATTTGAGGAAGAAACCAGCCCCCGTTCTACTGATTCGGTTGATTTACATATAGGTGACATGGCAGCACCTAGGAGAGTTACTATCCAGGAGGCTGGAGCCCCTGATTTTACAATGCAACCGTTTCAAGTGCATCATCCAGCGGTGGCTACAGACTTTGAAATAAAGACCGCACTGCTCAATTTGATGCCCAAATTTCATAGCTTACCTGCTCAAGAGCCTATCAAGCACCTGAGAGATTTTCAAGCAGCCTGTTCTACTGTCAGGCGTGATGGTGTAGATGAAACTTCAATTTTGCTGAAAGCCTTCCTGTTTTCTCTTGAGGGAAAGGCAAGAGAGTGGTACTACACTCAACCCGCCGTAACTGTATCCAACTGGGATACACTCAGAAGAGAATTTTTGGAAAAGTTCTTTCCAGCTGAAGTTACTGATAAACTGAGGAAAGACATTTCCATGATTGTTCAGGATGAATCTGAAACTCTCTATGAGTACTGGGAGTGCTTCAATAATCTTCTGGAAGCTGCCCCCACCATATGATTGACAAGATAGTGTTACTCGGCTACGTCACACAGGGCATGAGGCCCCAAGATAAGACCACATTGGAAAGTGCTAGCAATGAGTCTATGAAAAAGTACAAGACCACTGATGAGGCATGGCAATTGATCAGCGACTTAGCTGAATCTACTAGGAATCACAGGCAGAAACAAGGCCGTACAAAAACCATTGCAGAAGTATCCTCTAGCAGAGAGACTGCTGCTTTAACTCAGAGTATCTGTGAAATGACCAACTTGCTGAAGCAGATGCAATTGAACCAACAACAAGTTCAGCAAGCTCAACCTTCTCCACCACAGCAAAACCAACAGTTAGTCCCACAGAGAGTTTGCAGAATCTGTACTTATTATAGCCACTATACTGATGAATATCTGCAGCTCCAGCAGGAAGACAACACCGTGGCAGCCACTCATAACTTCTATGACTGCCCCAACCAAGGGTACAATCAAGGTGGCAATTACAACCATGGATGGCAGGACAATTCTAACCAGAATTGGAGGGACAACAACAATAGAGGAGGCAGAGATAATCAGGGAAATCAGAGGTGGAATAATAACAACAACAGACAGCAGAACCAGTACCAGCCTTACAGAGCACCTCACCTGAGGCAATCCCAAGGACCACAGAATACCCAACAGTAGACCTCTCAAATTATCTATCCTTCTTCTTCTGCTAATGATGACTTACTACAATCTATTGATCGGAGACAGCAGACCATAGAAAATAACATTAATGCCACTCTAAATGGTCTGAACGCTACTTTGCAAGCTCTTGTCTCCCATATTGGATCAATGAATAACTCCAATAACCAACCTTTGAGTTCCAGTGGAATTCCCTCTCAACCATTACCCAATCCTAAGGGTGGTATTAATGTCATCACCCTAAGGTCCGAAACCACACTGCAGGAGAGGAACCAAGAGGAGCCAAGCCCACCAGAACACACCTCAGCTGAAGGGGTAGTGGAAATAGAAGATGTTGAAGAGGAAGATGACATACAGGATATAGCTGAAAAAGAAGAAGCTCAACCACAGGAGGAAGCATCAAAAGGCACAGACACTGCAAAAGACACCACTCCTATTCTATTTCCACAACTTGCAAGGAAGCCCAGGAAGCAGCTGGAACCTGATCCAAAAATGGTAGAGATATTCAAAAAGGTTGAGGTAACTGTTCCTCTATTTGATGTTATTCAACAGGTACCTAAGTATGCAAAGTTTCTAAAAGATTTATGTATACATAAGGACAAAATTAATGAATTAGAAACTATTCCTTTAGGAAGTTCCATATCTGCTTTAATGGGTGGTTTACCTAAAAAGTGTAGTGAACCAGGTCCTTGTATGGTTAATTGTACTATTGGTGGTGTAGTATTTTCTGATTGCATGTGTGATTTAGGAGCATGTGTGAGTATAATGCTTTTGTCTATATATGATATTTTAAGGCTCCCTCCCTTAAAAAGGTCGGCAGCTCGTTTTGTGTTAGCAGATAAAAGCATTATTACAGTGGCTGGAGTTGCTGAAGATGTATTAGTGGGCATTAAGGGACTCACGTTCCCCACTAATTTTTATATCCTGGAAATGCCCCAAAATGACTCAGACAAGCCATCATCAATCCTACTCGGAAGGCCATTCCTGAAGACCTCAAGGTTTAAATTAGATGCTTTTTCAGGAACATACTCTTTTGAAATAGATGGCCAAGTAGTGATCTTCAATCTGAATGGAGTTATGAAGCATCCTCCGGAGGATCACTCTATCCTCAAGTGTGACATTATAGATAAAATCGTGGCTGAAGTCTATCAGGAGGAATTTGAAGATAAGCACACAGGACAAACGTCCAAGTATGGGGACATTCTCAGAGGACAATGACAGTGCTTTGCCATTGTTACCAGCTCCAGACAACCCAGAGCCTGACCATGATCAGAAGTTAGAATTAAAACCCCTTCCTCCACACCTCAAATATGCTTACCTTGAAGATGAGCAGAGGTTTCCAGTTATCATTGCAAGGGAACTTACTTCTCAACAAGAAGAGCAGTTACTTAGTGTGCTGAGGAGGCACAAGAAGGTGATTGGTTGGAGTTTGGTAGACATAGTAGGCATTAACCCTCAAGTCTGTGAGCATAGAATATTTTTAGAAGATGGAGCAAGACCTGTCTGTCAACCCCAGAGAAGACTGAACCCACTATCTTAGAGGTTGTCAAAAAGGAGGTGACCAGACTACTAAAGGCAGATATCATCTATCCCATCTCAGACAGTGAATGGGTAAGCCCAGTACAAGTGGTGCCAAAGAAGTCTGGAGTCACTGCAGTGAAGAATGAGCATGGAGAGCTCCTGACAACCAGATTTCAGAACGCCTGAAGGGTCTACATTGACTACAGACGCCTCAACCAAGCAACCCGTAAGGATCACTATCCTCTTCCATTCATTGATCAAATTCTGGATCGCCTGTCAAGTAAATCACATTATTGTTTTTTATATGGGTATACAGGTTATTTCCAGATTCATATAGCTCCTAAGGATCAGGAAAAGACCACTTTTACATGTCCTTTTGGGACTTATGCTTACAAAAGAATGCCCTTTGGCTTGTGCAATGCACCAGCTACTTTTCAGAGGTGCATGATGAGTCTTTTCTCTGATCCTATTGAGGACTGTATGGAGGTTTTTATGGATGATTTTAGTGTATACGGCGATTCCTTTAGCCTTTGCTTAGATGGATTATCTAGAGTGTTAGATAGATGTGTCAGTACAAACCTTGTATTAAATTTTGAGAAATGTCACTTTATGGTAAAACAAGGTATTGTACTAGGACATGTTGTGTCTAATACTGGCATTTCTGTAGATCTAGCAAAGGTGGATGTTATTTCTAGTTTACCTTACCCCTCTTCTGTGAGGGAAGTCCGTTCGTTTCTTGGCCATGCAGGTTTTTACAGGAGATTCATTAAGGACTTCAGTAAGGTAGCACTTCCCTTATCCAGACTACTGCAGAAAGATATTGAGTTCGAGTTCAGTGAAAATTGCAAACAAGCGTTTGATAAGCTGAAAACCTCCCTGACTCAAGCTCCAATTGTGAGAGGACTAGACTGGAGCCAACCATTTGAAATAATGTGTGATGCTTCCAATCATGCCGTAGGAGCAGCACTGGCTCAGCGTGAAGGTAAGGATCCATTTGTTATTGCTTATGCGTCTAAAACTTGAGATGCCGCTCAGTCTAATTACACTACCACCGAGAAAGAGCTTCTTGCTATTGTTTTTCCTCTGGATAAATTCCGAGCCTATTTACTTGGTACTAAAGTAGTAGTGTATTCAGACCACGCAGCTATAAAGTATTTTTTAGCTAAAAAGGAGTCCAAACCAAGACTTATACATTGGATACTGCTATTACAAGAATTTGATTTGGAAATTAGTGACAGGAGTGGTAACCAGAATTTAGTGGTAGACCACTTGAGTCGCCTTGAACATATTACAGATGACTCCACTCCTATAGCTGATAATTTCCCATTTGATAACCTGCAAGCAGTATCTGAGATAGTCCCTTGGTTTGCACCTGTAGCTAATTATCTAGTTAGCCGCACCTTTCCTCCAAACTTTTCTAAGCATCAAAGAGACAAGCTGAAAAGCGAGTCTAAATATTATATATAGGATGACCCATATTTATGGAGATATGGTGCTAACCAGGCAATTAGATGGTGTGTGCCTCAATCAGAATTCTAGTCCATCTTAGAGGCCTGTCACTCATGTGAGAGTGGAGGACATTTTGGCCCTCAAAGGACTGCCAGAAAAATCTTAGACTGTGGATTCTAGTGGCCTACTCTTTTTAGAGATGCTGCTGAATTTTGTAGATCTTATTTCCCATGCTAGAAATTTGGTAATATATCCAGGAGGGATGAGATGCCTCAACAAATTATGCTTTTCTGTGAAATTTTTTATGTTTGGGGCATTGACTTCATGGGTCCATTTCCAAATTCTAATGGTTATTTATATATATTGTTAGCTGTAGATTACGTTTCCAAATGGGTGGAAGCAATTCCTACCAGCACTGATGATGCTAACACTGTTGTTTTCTTTGTGAGAAACCATATTATTTGTTGCTTTCGATCACCACGAGCAATCGTGAGCGATCAAGGCACCCATTTTTGTAACAGGAGACTAATAGGATTAATGAAGAAACATGGGATAATTCATAAAGTTGCAATAGCCTACCACCCTCAAACTAATGGGCAAGCCGAGGTGTCAAACAGAGAGATAAAGCGTATCTTGAAGAAGATAGTCAAACCTCATAGAAGAGACTGGAGCACCAGGCTACAAGATGCACTTTGGGCGTACAAAACCGCATACAAAACACCCATTGGGATGAGTCCTTTTCGCTTAGTTTATGGAAAGGCTTGTCATCTCCCTGTTGAAGTAGAGCATAAAGCCTTTTGGGCAGTAAAGGAGTGCAACATTGGAATTGAGGAAGCCGGAGCTGAAAGGAAATTGCAACTGCAAGAATTGGAAAGCCTTCGGTTGGAAGCTTATGAGAACTCAAGACTATACAAGGAGAAGATGAAGGCTGTACATGATCAGCACATCAGGAGTAAAGAGTTCTAACCTGAGGATTTAGTCCTCCTTTACAAATCTCGACTGAGGCTCATGCCAGGCAAGTTGAGATCAAGATGGGAAGGTCCATACAGAGTAGAGAAGGCCGAACCGTACGGAGTTTATCAACTAAGCCATCCTTCAAGCTCTGAACTTATCAAAGTTAATGGACATCGTTTAAAGCTGTACCATGGCGAGCAGCTGAAGAAAAACAAGGAGCTCGAGATCTTCCTCTTGGAAGATCCCCACATAGCCGAAGACTGAGCTAGTGGAGCGTCCAACTTACGGACGTTAAAGCAAAGTGCGAGGTGGGAGACAACCCACCATGGTATGATCGTTCTTTTCTTTACTTTTAATTTTCTTATTCAATAACTCTTCTCTTTATTAGTACATTTTGTGCATCTGCACTTGCCTATTTTTATTTAAAAAGAAAAAATGTTATGCGACGCGACTGCATCATTGACGCGTCCGCGTCGCAAGGAGATGGGAGAAAATAATAAACAAACAGAGAGTCACGCAGGAGTGTGGCTGGAGGTGTGCCCGTGGCACAAATCGTCCCATGCGACCGCATCGTTGATGCGTCCGCGTCGAATGGGAATATTGGCCTACCACGCGACCGCGTGCCCCACACGGCCGCGTGACCTGGATTTTGACGTAACAAGGGTGCATGACCGAAGTTGTGCTAAAGTGGTGCTGGATTGGGGCTGAGCGTATAATCCTTCCCACGCGGCCGCGTGAGCGACGCGACTGCGTCATATCCTTCTAAAAGCCCACTCACACGATCGCATGCCCCACGCGATCGCGTCACCCAAAATTTGGCACTAATATGATTTTGAACAGATAGTTGTGCGAGTGCGAGGCTACCCTTGTGCCATTAGCCTAAAACGGGTCACGCGACTGCATGACTGATAAACCCCGATTTTGTGGTTTATCTTATGCTCATCTTAGGGGATTTTATCATCTTTTCCCACATTTATTCAATGAAATAGCATGGTTTTGTAATTCTCCCTTGGATTTTTGCTTAAATGTGAAAACATGCTTTTTAGGCCCCAAAATTGGTGATTTTAATCCACTTTAATTCCATTTGATGCCTTGATGTGTTTTCTGAGTGATTTTAGGTTCATAAGGCAAGTATTGGATGGAAGACGTGAGGAGAAAAGCATGCAAAGTGGGAGAACGCATGAAGAAATGAAGGAACCGTGAAGCTGTCAAGCCCGACCTCTTTACACTCAATCGACCATAACTTGAGCTACAGAGGTCCAAATGAGGCAGTTCCAGTTGCGTTGGAAAGCTAACATCCGGGGCTTTAAAATGATATAAAATTTACCATATGTTACTTCGCGCTGAGGGGCGCGTTCGTGCACTTTGCGTACACGCGCCGATTCTGCCATGGCCCACTAAAGTGAATTCGCTCCCAGCGAATTCTGAAGCACTTTGGGCCCAACCCAACTCATTTCTGATGCTATTTCAGCCAAGGATTGAAGGAGAGTCAGCACACTTAGTCATAATTTAGTTATTCAAGCATGTTTTAGGGTAGAATTCTAGAGAGAGATAGTCTCTCCTCTCTCTAGATTTAGGATAGCAATTAGGATCAAATTAGGTTAATCACTCTCAAATTTCTCTTTCAATTCTTGTTTTGATTTCAATTCTCTTTATGTTTTAGTGTTCTATTGTCTTAATCTTCTTAGTTTCTCTTGTTAATTTCCCTTATTTTACTCTCTTTTATGTTGATGAACATTGTTGGATCTTGATTTTTCTTTAATGCAATTTTATGTTTCCATATTTCTTTTATGTTGATCTTGATTGTTATTATGATTTCTTGCTTATGTTAGTTGTGGTCTCTTTTTAATTCTTGCATTTTGTGATGTTTACTTTTCTTGCACTCTAGGTGTTTGTTAAAATGCTTCCTCTAGTTTTTGAGTAGTGTTCTTGACTCTTGGCCTAGGCTAAGGGAATTGAGTGACCTTGAGTCATTGGGTCTCATTGAATTGGTGATTTGAGAACCCTTGGTGATCAATTTGATACTCATTGACGCCAACCCACTACTAATCTAGATTAGTAGGTAGGTTGGGACTTATGGGTTGATGTGATCAAAGCCATTTGATGTACTTCAAGCCTAGGAGTAGACATGACGTACTTAAGGTTTTGGAAGTAGACTTAATGAGCTTGGCCTCTCATAATTATCAATATATGGTTTGTTGACAAGGATGGTGATCTCAATTACCTATGTCTAGCCAAGAGTTCTTTTCCATTTATTTTGTTAGTTCATTGTTCATTTACTTTTCTTGCCATTTACTTTTCTTGCCCTTTTACAAACAAACCCCCTTGATCCCCATAGCCAATAATTGAGCATTTCATTGCAATTCCTTGTGAGATGACCCGGAGTCTTAATACTTCGGTTAATTCTTATTGGGGATTGTTAATTGTGACAACCTAAAATTTAATTTGATGCGAGAGTTGTTTGCTGGTTTGGAGCTATACTTGCAACGTAAATATTTTGTGAAATTCCTTACCCACAATAATTTTTGTGTCAAATTAATGGCGCCGTTGCCGGGGAGTTGCAATGGTGTTACATTATTGGTTATTGTATATATTGTGAATAGCTTTATTTTTGGTTTGTTTGTTGATTTTTGCTAGTTGTAGGACTTAGTTTTCTTTATTTCTTGTTAGCTTTTGTTTTTATTTTCTCTTTCACTATGAATTCTCACTTTGGCTATGAGTGTGATTACAACTATGTTGTAGGAAATGGGAACTTCAATGAAGATGTGCATCAAGGATGGGATGACCAAAGGTGGGAGGAGCCATATGCATATGATCAATCCTCTTGGCAACAACCTCCACCAATGCACTATGAAGAAGAGCCATTCTATGATGCATACCAATCCAATGGTTATGGTGAATCCCCTTGTGACTTCCAAGAACCACCACCATACACCTATGAGCCATATCCCCAACATAACCATCAACCATACTCACAAGCCACCTTTCACCAACCATCTTCATATGACCCTAATCCATATCCACCACAACCTCCCATGGAAGAATACTCATGTCCTTCAATCCAAGAGTCATATGATCCTACTCATGATATCCAAGAAGAACAAGAGTCAATGGATCGTTTTAAGGAGACATTGGATCAATTTCAAGCAACCATGGAGTGTTTTGTGCAACAAATAGAAAGAATGGGAAATATTGAACCACCACAACCCTACCAAGAAGAACCACCTTCCAACTACAATACCCTTTCCTCAAACAATGAACCCTCTCTTCCATCATCACCTCCCGATGAAGCCTTCATGCTAGAATTGAGAGATCTTGAATCTCATCTCTCAAGGCGACACAAGGAGGATGAAAAGAAATTTGAGGAGTTAAGAGCAAAAATGGCTATCATGGTAGAAGCCATTAGCAACATAGTCTCATCCCGCCTAAGCCTATGCGATCAAGGCACTTCCATTGTGGAATGTGGAGAAGCAACCAAGGAGCTTAGCGAGGGAGTGAACTTGAAGCTCCAAGGTGAAGAAGAGGAGTTAAAGCAAGACATGCAACAAGAGGAGGAGGTAGGGATTATTGAACAAGAGGAAGAAGTGGTTGAAGACTTAGGATTTTCGGAACCTCCTTAGGAACATAGAGTTGAAGAAAACCCTTCCAAGATGATTGAATTTGATGCTAAGGAGGAAAGTGCACACCTTCCAAGGCATATTCCATATGAAGTCTTGGATGGGATAGACCAAGCATTGAGTTCCCTTGGTGATGGAGATCAAGCATCAAGTCTTAGTGGTGAAGAATCCTTTGAGCATGAAGAACTTTCTCCCAAGGAGATGGAAAGTAATGTGGAGGTAAATCTCCCTTGTCCTCCCATTTGTGATTTGTGTAAGGGAAAATGTTTAGATAAAATTGTTGAACAAAGGATTGAAATTAAGAGATCTTGTGAAGAGGTGGAAGTCCTTAGAAAAAGGAGGATGGGAATTGAATACGCTTTGTCACGACCCTTGGAATCACCTTTGCCTAGATTGCCATCTATACCTTCATTTGAGTGGGTGAAACTCATTTCTATTATCTTTATTGTCCCACTTGAATATGGTTTGCTTGAAACGGATGGCCAACTTAGGGAGCTTTGTGGGATGAAGTGTAAAAGAAAAATGTTTTGTGGTTGGCGTTGTAAGTCTAGGCTCATTATGGTTGAAGCTTCAAAGAGCAAGGGTTGGACTAGTGCTCAATTGGATGGGTCTAGGAGAATAGTTTGGTGCTTTCATGAGAATTCATCTCTCTTGCCACCCGGAGGAAATCACCATGATCAACTCGAGGACGGGTGTGAAAACAAAGTGTGGGATCCCGGATCGCACAAGGAAGATCAACTTTGGGAGCCTACGGTTTGTGAAGAACTCCATCAAAGCTTGGAGTTATTAACTTTGAATGATGAAGCATAATGGAAGTCCAAGCATTGGTGGATGTTCAAGGATGGATTCAAGCACAAGCCACCTTGATGAAGAGCTCCCCATAAGTCCAACTTAAGGACAATAAACAAAAGTGCTAGGTGGGAGACAACCCACCATGGTAAACTCTTTCCATTTTTCTCTTTGTAAATATTGGTAAAATAGGTTTAATTCTTGTTTTGAATTGCTTAGTTGTGTTTAATTGGGAGTTTAGTAGGTTAAATAAGGTTTATTGATGTGATTGGTAGTCGTTTGGAGGTTTGGAATGCTTGGTTTGGTGCGAAAACATAGAAAACAATTTTTGAAAAACAGAGCACCAACCCGCGCGTGCGCGCACCTGGCGTGTACGCGCGCCTCAAGCATTTTCGACCATCCACGCGGATGCGCCATGTACGCGTACGCATGGATTGAGTTTGCCCACCCCTCCATACATTTCCCCGAGAGTTGTGCCTGGAGTGTGCCAACTTTGTGCCCAAAGGCACGCGCACGCGTACCTTGCGCGGACGCGCCACTCTCGAAATAACCCACCGATGCACAGACGTGCCGTACGCGTTCGCGTCGCTTCCATTTCATCCATCCACGCTTACGCGCACATGACGCGCACGCGTAGATTGCCCTGTTTTATTCACTTTCTTTTCTTCTCCTCTTTCTATTTCTTTCCTTCTTTTCTCTTCTCTTATTTTCCTTCCACCCTTCAAACATCATCCAACACTACCAAACACCATATAACACCATTTCTTTTAGTTAGTTAGTTAGTTTAATTTTTGTTTTCTATTATAAGTGTTGGATTACTAATCTTGTTTATTATTTACTGCTGCTTATTGATAGGATGTTAGTTTAACATCATTGTTGTTAATTGTCATTGTTGGATTTCTTTGTTGAGGTCATATTTGGTTACTTGGTTTGGAACTTTTCATGTTTAATGCTTTTGAATACCAAGTACATGTGACGTTGCCTTCATGCATCTTAACTCTTTGAATTGCATGTTTTGGCCACCATGCATTCATCATCCATTGTTAGGCAATTGTACATTATCAATGCATTTTTTTTAGGATGCTTGTTCTAATTGATCATCACCTATTTCATGCATTGAGATTGTGGAATTGTGAAATTGGATCGGAAGCTTACCTAGTGACATATTTTTGAGCTTTTCAAGCTTGGTGGGCCATGCTTGCTATGTGACTGATCTTCACTTCTATCCTCTTTTTCCCAAGTTCCATAGCATCCATGTGTTTCACCTCTATGTCACTTAGGTGTTGCAACAACTTCAATATGTGTCATTGATTGTTGTGTGAGTTTTATATACCATTTTGTTCACTAAATTTACTTACACAACAATCAATGTCCATGCATTATCCAATTTCACAATTGCTTGATTTTTGCTTGAATGCTTTTATGCTTCTTCACTACTTGTTGGGTTGTTTTAACCTATGAGTCTTTTAAAGTATCTCAAGCACACTAGAATGAGTGAAGTGCATGTTTTCTTTTGTGTAGTTGTGACAGAACTTTTTGTACTAGTGTGTGTGTATTCTAAACCACGCGCAATTTTAGAACCCACACACCTATCTTTCATCAATGTCACACTAATTCACTCACTCCATTCTAGTAGGTCTTACCTCATTCCAACAATTCACGCTTCCTTGCTTTTGTATTTTCTCATCTTACGGTGTTTATTTTGTTTTTCATGATTGATGCACCACAAGCAAAAATGAAGCGGAAGGAAGAACGCGTAGCAACCGGTTGACCTACCAACTGAAGGTGGCAACTCGGAAAGTCGCCGTGCCCCCTTGCTCTTTTTTTTTTTTGTGCACCGAAGACGGTGCAAACTTTTAAAGTGTGGGGAGGTCGTCCGACCACTCGGCATTTTCAGTAACAAGTTTCTAATCCCAACACTTTTGCATTTCATTTTAGGATTTTTAGTTGTATTTTCTTATTTTGCATTTGTATATATTAAGCTTAGTCAAAATCATGATATTTTTCAAGGATTTTATCTATAGAGCACCCCACCCCAATTTATTGAGAAAATTTTTTTTTAGAACTTGCTTGAATTATATATTTTGTGGAACATGATTTTTCAGATAAGAACACAAGCATGTGAGGTTTGAGCCTAATTGTGTGGTTACATTATACATAACCATTTTTTTTCATTCTTGTGTGCATTATTCTCTTCCTATGGTTGTAATCTTTTATTTGTTTAATTCTATATGTCCATTATTTTGTGTATACATGCATTTACATGATTGAGGCCATTGTTCAAATAGCTCACTTACCCAAATAGCCTACCTTTTATCTTCCATTGTTAGCCGATTTTGGGCCTATGCTTAACCCATTTGTTCTTAAATATAGCACATTACAAGCCTAAGTGAAAAACAATAAATATCCCTTAATTTGGATCTTTGATTAGCTTAGGCTAGTGAGAGTGTTTATCATTTGATTTTGGGAGAGTTGGGAACATTGGGTAGAGATAAAAGTGTGTTTACGTTTTTATTGAAAAATCATGGGAATTGGGTACATACTCATGTATTAATCATGTGTAAACCATATGCATTGATGTTCTTGTATACATTTTAGTTTGAAAAGAAAAAAAATGAGAAAAACAAAAAGAAAAAAAAAATATATATATATATATATATATATATATATATATATATATATATAAAGAGAAAATATATAAAAAGAAAGAAAAAAAAAGAAAAGCAATAAAAAGGGGACAAAAATGCCCCAAAGTTCAAAGTTCAATAAAAGTTAATGCATATGTGTGGTGACCAAAAATAGAATGCATGAGTGTGTGTGAAAAGTGAAGAATGGGTAGTTAGGTTTGTTTAGAATTGTATAGGTTGTCATAGGATAGGTGGGAAGTTTAAGTTAATCAAAGATTCAAATTTCAAGCCCACTTGACCATATGCATCCTACCTTGACCCTAACCCCATTACAACCTATGGAAAAGCCCTCATGATATTTGTATGCATGCATGAAATAATTGTTGATTGTTAGATGAAAAATAAATCTTGGAAAGCATGATTAGGGGAGAATTGAGTGAATCAATCCCATACACTTGAGTGACTAGAGCGGATACACATCTGGTGAGGGTTCGATTGCTCAATTACATGTTTCCACTCATGATCATCTCTTTTCTTGCAAGTTTGTAAAATCTTTTTAATAATTCAATTCAATTGTGGGTTGAGTGATTGCTATTGCCTTAGCCCTTGTGTTTGTATATGTATTCTTGGAAATTGATTTATTTTGACTAAGTGGATGCATTCATGTAGTTAGATTGCATATAGATAGGTTGCATGTAGTTAGTTTGCATTGAATAAATGTTGATATCCCTTTGCTTCTTTCTTGATTTTAGCATGAGGACATACTTAGTTTAAGTGTGGGGAGATTTGATAAACTCCGATTTTGTGGTTTATCTTGTGCTCATCTTAGGGGATTTTATCACCTTTTCCCACATTTATTCAATGAAATAGCATGGTTTTGTAATTCTCCCTTGGATTTTTGCTTAAATGTGAAAACATGCTTTTTAGGCCCCAAAATTGGTGATTTTAATCCACTTTAATTCCATTCAATGCCTTGATGTGTTTGCTGAGTGATTTCAGGTTCATAAGGCAAGTATTGGATGGAAGACGTGAGGAGAAAAGCATGCAAAGTGGGAGAACGCATGAAGAAATGAAGGAACCGTGAAGCTGTCAAGCCCGACCTCTTCGCACTCAATCGACCATAACTTGAGCTACAGAGGTCCAAATGAGGCTGTTCCAGTTGCGTTGGAAAGCTAACATCCGGGGCTTCAAAATGATATAAAATTTGCCATATGTTACTTCGCACGGAGGGGCGCGTACGCACACTTTGCGCGCACGCGCCGATTTTGCCATGGCCCACTAAAGTGAATTCGCCCCCAGCGAATTCTAAAGCACTTTGGGCCCAACCCAACTCATTTCTGATGTTATTTCAGCCAAGGATTGAAGGAGAGTCAACACACTTAGTCATAATTTAGTTATTCAAGCATGTTTTAGGGTAGAATTCTAGAGAGAGAGACTCTCTCCTCTCTCTAGATTTAGGATAGCAATTAGGATCAAATTAGGTTAATCACTCTCAAATTTCTCTTTCAATTCTTGTTTTGATTTCAATTCTCTTTATGTTTTAGTGTTCTATTGTCTTAATCTTCTTAGTTTGTCTTGTTAATTTCCTTTATTTTACTCTCTTTTATGTTGATGAACATTGTTGGATCTTGATTTTTTTTAATGCAATTTTATGTTTCCATATTTCTTTTATGTTGATCTTGATTGTTATTATGATTTCTTGCTTATGTTAGTTGTGGTCTCTTTTTAATTCTTTCATTTTGTGATGTTTACTTTTCTTCCACTCTAGGTGTTTGTTAAAATGCTTCCTCTAGTTTTTTAGTAGTGTTCTTGACTCTTGGCCTAGGCTAAGGGAATTGAGTGACCTTGAGTCATTGGGTCTCATTGAATTGGTGATTTGAGAACCCTTGGTGATCAATTTGATACTCATTGATGCCAACCCACTACTAATCTAGATTAGTAGGAAGGTTAGGACTTATGGGTTGATGTGATCAAAGCCATTTGACGTACTTCAAGCCTAGGAGTAGACATGGCGTACTTAAGGTTTTGGAAGTAGAATTAATGAGCTTGGCCTCTCATAATTATCAATATATGGTTTGTTGACAAGGATGGTGATCTCAATTACCTATGTCTAGCCAAGAGTTCTTTTCCATTTATTTTGTTAGTTCATTGTTCATTTACTTTTCTTGCCATTTACTTT
This sequence comes from Arachis hypogaea, assembly GCF_003086295.3. Classification (NCBI taxonomy): domain Eukaryota; kingdom Viridiplantae; phylum Streptophyta; class Magnoliopsida; order Fabales; family Fabaceae; genus Arachis; species Arachis hypogaea. Next base: position 81,658,055 of record NC_092053.1, read on the forward strand.
TCTTGCCCTTTTACAAACAAACCCCCTTGATCCCCATAGCCAATAATTGAGCATTTCATTGCAATTCCTTGTGAGACGACCCGGAGTCTTAATACTTCGGTTAATTCTTATTGGGGATTGTTAATTGTGACAACCTAAAATTTAATTTGATGCGAGAGTTGTTTGTTGGTTTGGAGCTATACTTGCAACGTAAATATTTTGTGAAATTCTTTACCCACAACAATTTTTGTGTCAATGACCGACAGGACCGCGTCAATCAGTTTCAACGCAAGTCGCGCGACTGCGTGCCTCACGCGACTGCGTCGCTTGCGCCGCACAGTTTTTCTGATTTGCCAATTATCTTATCTTTTTCTTCCCAAATCCTATTTTCTCTTTTCCCTCCTTATTTCTTTTTCTTCCCTTCTTCATTCTTCCTTCTTTCTCACTTTTTACACACACTATCTCTCTCACCCCCATTAACAAGATTTTTCTTTTTCTCCTTTCCTCCTTACTTTTCTATTGTTCTTCTTATTTTTATATGTATCTTCTTTTCTTTTTGTTTTACCTTCACTATTCATATTTTCTTTTTCCTTTTTATTGGTGTTATAAATTTATGTGAGTCATTCTATGCTTGTGGATTGTTATAAATTTGTTTGACAATTATATATTACTTTTTCAAGGGATGCTTGCATGCTCAATTCCATACTATGAATAACTTAATTATCATGCATGCTACGTTTTTGTGAAAAGGCCCATATGGCATTAAGCATTTTTTCTACTTTATTCTACTTTTCAATGCTTGCTTTTCACAAAACCCTTTTTATATTTTATTAATTTAATATAATTATTATTACAAACAAATTGTTAGTTTGAAAGACTTGGTAATCTCACTTGGACATTGAATGCTTGATCTATGCTACTCATGCCTTTGCCTGTATGCCAATAAACCCCTTGCATTTAATTGTCCCCACATGCACTTGCTATATTTTCATTGAATAACTTTTCACATGTAGTCATGACCATGTGTTCACGTTGTTCTTCTTTATTGTGCATTGATTATCACTTTTTTCGCCCTCTTCCTTGCTCTATCTCTTTGAATTTAATTTACGTTCTCTTTCCTTTTTCAGGATGGCCACCAAGAAAGGAAAGGAGAAAGCTACTCCTAAACAACCAGCAAGAAGAGGAACCAAGAGAGCATTAGTGACAGAACCCTCTTCAACTGCGGTAAAGCCCTCAACAAAGAAAATTAAGAGGATTATAAAAGTTGACGATAAAGAAAGAGCCTTCCCAGCAAAGGACACTGCGCGATTCCCCAATCGCTACTGTGAGCAGATGTTCCCCATCCTGGCAGAAAGGAGTTACAACAATGAATACCTTCTTCTCCTTTCGCCCAATATTGCTACCTTTGTTGAGCCGCAGATTGCCTGAAGACAATGGGATTTCTTACAAAGAAAGCCAAGGCAGGTCAATCTTTCTTGGGTAGTCGAGTTCTACTCCAACTTCCACCTACCAACCCTGCAGTCTGTCTATGTCCGTCAGAAACAAGTCCCCATTATAGAAGAGGCCACTCAAAAAAGTTTTAAGTCTTCCCCCTATTCCAGCAGGATTGGACGCCTTTCAAGAAGCCACACTCAAGCGCCAGATGTACCAATTTGACTGGGATGCTGTTCTCAGAATTATCGCACTACCTGACAGTCGATGGATCTACGGATACCATCGTACCCACCCTAAGGGAATTTCGGCTTCAGCACTTACCTTGGAGGCTCGCATATGGGCACAGATCATGTCCCATTACGTCTTTTCGAACACTCACGAATCCTCCTTCACTGCAGACATGGCCGTTCTTCTATGGTGCATCCTTACAGACCAACCTTTGAATCTACCAAGACATATCCGGAATGCCATGGGACACGTACTAATTGCGGGCAACTTACCTTTCCCTGCCCTGGTCTCAGATATTGTCTCAGCTGCCGGAGTCTCCTTCAGAGCTGGGGACACCAAAGTGATGCTTCCCCGGGATGATCAGTATGTCCCTAACGGGAAGTACCTTCGACTTTCAGCAGCCACTATCAACCAGCCTACTGAACCAGTTGAAGATATTCCTTCTTCAACACAACAAGCACCCACTACTGACCAACTGCTCCAGCAGATACTTGCAAGGTTGGATCGGCAGGAACAGAAAGCTAAGATGAGAGAGTGCCGTAACAAGCGCCGATTCACATACCTCAAAGAGCTGATTATGGGAAAATTCAAGGACTTAGACACTCTGGACTCTACTTTCTTTACCCGCACAGGGAGCCATGATGGCCCCGACGATGGAGATACTGCTACCAACCCACCTTTGTTCCTGACAGATGGCACCGAGGACGGTGCAAAGCCTTAAGTGTGGGGAGGTCGGTCAGTACCTGACTTTCGGAGGTAATTTCTCTTCCCTAAACACCAATAAATTAGGATATTTAGTTAGATTCTTCTTATGTAGAATAGGATAAATTGCATAGTAATAGGTTAGTTGCATGCATGTTCTGCTTGATTGAAAAGACAATAGGTTTCTTCTAAGTCCCTATCTTTGGAACAAAATTTCACTAATTTTAATCAAAACTTCTATGTTAAATTTGCTTGAAGTTGTATTTGGAACATAATTTTTGAGCTAAAGAACACACAACCTGTGAGATTTGAGCCTTTATGAATGGTTACATTATTTAACCATAATTATCTTATTCATGTGTGTTTACTTCTCTATAATTGTAATCTATATTTTGTTTCTTCCTATATGTCCAATGTTTATTATATTTATATGTTTGCATATGATTGAGGCCATTATTTGTTTAGCCCACTTATCTAAATTAAGCCTACCCCTTTCAATTTCCTTTGTTAGCCACTTTGAGCCTTTAAATCCCATTTGTTCTATACTTTACCACATTACTAGCCTTAAGCGGAAAAACAAGTATATATCCTAAATTGAATCTTTGGTTAGCTTAAGATAGAATTGTGTGTGTTATTTATGTATGGGAAATTGTGGGAACAAAAGATAATAAGGGAATGTGTCATGATAATATAATGGAAATTTGGATACCTACTCATGTGAAACTATAAGAATTAAAAATCTATGTGCATTGATAAGTTATGTTTATTTTTATGTTTATGAAAAAAAAATCCAAAAATATTCAATAAATAAATATGGGGACAAAAATTACCCCAATGCTGAGTTAAGAATTCAAAGATCAATGCATGTATGATAAAATTAAAATAAAAAGTTGAAACATGAGTATAGAATGTGAAAGAGATTTCTGGGTAGCTAGGTGTGAATTCTAAAGTTATATAGAATATATATAGGTTATGTTGAAGCTTGGGTTAAATAAAGATTCAATTTAAAAGCTTACTTAGCCATATATATATATCCTTACCCTTACCTTATCCCCATTACAACCTTGAAAAGACCTCATGATGTTTGCATTGGTGTATTAAATGTTATTGATTGGTTAGGAGAAGAACAAAAATTAGAAAGCATGATTAGAGAAGAATAGAGTGATGACCCTATACACTAAAGAGACTAGAGTGTACATACATCATCAGTGAGGGTTCCATGCTTGAATTTCTATGTTCTCTGCTTTCATGAGCTATCTTCTTGTATTTTTATCTGTTCTTACTATATAAGAATTGAATTGGTGGAATTTGATTTGTAATTGTTTTGAAGAGCTTATTTACTTTTGATCAAGTGGGAAAAAATCATATAGTTGCATTTACATATATAGGTTGCATTGCATTGCATGAGTTTCACATGTTCCTACTCATTTATTTCATCTCCTTCAACTAAGCATGAGGACATGCTAATGTTTAAGTGTGGGGAGGTTGATAAAACCACTATTTTTTGGTTTATAATGTGTTTAATTGTGTGGTTTTATCATGATCTTTACCACCTTATTCATATAATCAGCATGCATTTATATTTCCTTCCTAAAATTATTACACGATTGAAAACTTGCTTCCTAGAGACTTTTAATTATGTATTTTAATTTTCCTTTATTCCATTCGATGCCGTGATCTGTGTGTTAAGTGTTTCAGGTTTTATAGGGCACGAATGAGTTGGAGATTGGAAAGGAAGCTTGCAAAAAATGGAAGAAACACAAGAAATTAAGGAGATGACCAGCGAGAAGTGATGTGGCCGCATGGCTCACGCGACCGCGCGAAAGAGAGGAAGTCGCAGTGATGCGGCCGCCTGGCTCACGTGACCGCGCGGATTGGAATAGCATAAGTGACACGGAGGCGTGGACGATGCGTCCGCGTGGAGAAGCAAAACGCCGAATGACGCGTCCGCATGAATTACGCGATCGCGTGACGTGCGCGATCTGCATAATCTGCAGAATCGCTGGGGGCAATTTTGGGCCCTGTTTCGACCCAGTTTTCAGCCCAGAAAAGCAGACTAGAGCCAGAGAACATGCAGAGACCAACAACAACATTCATTCTAGATAGTTTTAGTTTTTGAGATCTAGTTTTCCTCTCCGCTAGGTTTTCTTTTCTCTATACACATTCATAGTTCTTAGGATTTTTATTTCTATTGCTTTTTGCATTGGGATTTTGAGAAGAGTTATTACCTCATCAAGACTTCGTCATTCTAGTTCGTTTTCTTTACTTGGCTTTACTCTTCCATGTCCTTTAATTTACTTAATTTTACTATTGGATTATTTTAGAATTTATTAATACAAGAGTTATTTTTATTTTTTAATTAATTCCTTTGAGTTTTATTTATCATGTCTTTCTTTAATTCCCTTTCCTATGTTATGAATTCCACATTCACAATGAGTGAGTAGTTCCCTAACTTGATGGGGAGTTGATTGAAAGGAACCCTTGGGTTGGAATGCTCAAAGGAGAAATTGTAATTGGGTTTATTATTGGATTGCTCTCTAATCACTAACGCTAGTCCTTCCAATTAAGCGGACTGGGACTTCTGAATAGAAACATCATTCCAACTTGTTTGACTTTCCCTTACCTAGTAAGGGATAACTAAACAGAACAACCCCCAATTATCAATTAATCTTGAAAGTACTGCAACAAGAATAGGGCTTCCAACTTATCTACTCCCAGTCAAGGCTTTTATTTAAATTATATTAATTCTCTGATTTAATTTCCTGTCATTCAACTCAAATCTTTTTGAAAACCATCTGATTAATAAAATAGCACACTTTCCTGCAACTCGTTGGGAGACGACCTGGGATTCATACTCCCAGTATTTTAATTTTAATTTCTGTGACACCCTTTTTAAATTGATGAGCGGATTTTTGGTTGGTTGAGAACTATACTTGCAACGCATATCTTATAACAATTCTTAACTCGCCAATTTCTGCCACTATCAGCCCCTTTTTTTGTTACAAAATCCTTTTGTTTCAAAATTTGAATTTTTTGTAACAAATTTTTTTGTTACAAATATTGCTTTTTTTGTAGTGATTAATGGTACCTAAGGCCGAAAAAACCTCTAGGAAGAGGAAAGGGAAGGCAGTTGCTTCCAACTCCGAGTCATGGGAGATGGAGAAAGTCATCTCAAAAGCCCACCACAAGAAAGAGGATGGAGCAAACAAGAGAGCCCACTCATGGACCTCAACAAAAGCACTCCATTATCCTCCATGAAATCAAAGAGGACCAAAGAGCCATGAGAGAGGAGCAACAAAGGCAAGGAAGAGATATTGAGGAGCTCAAACACTCCATAGGATCTTCAAGAGGAAGAACTAGCCGCCGTCACTAAGGTGAACCCGTTCTTTAATTTCCTTGTTCTTATTTTTTAGTTTTTTGGTTTCTATGCTTTATGTTTTGTCTATGTTTGTATCTTTATTACATGATCATTAGTGTTTAGTGTCTATGTCTTAAAGCTATGAATGTCCTATGAATCCTTCACCTTTCTTAAATGAAAAATGTTTTCTGAAAAAGAAAAAGAAGTACGTGAATTTCGAATTCTATCTTGAAGAAGAAAAACTCATGGTCCAAAGCAAAAAGAGTGTGCTTAAGAGCTCTGGGCACCTCTAACTAGGGACTCTAGCAAAGATGAGTCACAATCTGAAAAGGTTCACCCAGTTATGTGTCTGTGGCAATTATGTATCCGGTGGTAATACTAGAAAACAAAATGCTTAGGGTCATGACCAAGACTCATAAAGTAGCTGTGTTCAAGAATCAACATACTGAACTAGGAGATTCAATAACACTATCTGAATTCTAAGTTCCTATGGATGCCAATCATTCTGAACTTCAAAGGATAAAGTAAGATGCCAAAACTGTTCAGAAGCAAAAAGCTACTAGTCCCGCTCATCTAATTAAAACTACTCTTCATTGATAAATTTGGAATTTATTGTATATTCTCTTCTTTTTATCCTATTTTATTCTTAGTTGCTTGGGGACAAGCAACAATTTAAGTTTGGTGTTGTGATGAGCAGATAATTTATACCCTTTTTGGCATTGTTTTTACACAGTTTTTAGTATGTTTTAGTTACTTTTTATTATATTTTTATTAGTTTTTATGCAAAAATCACATTTCTAGACTTTAATGTGAGTTTGTGTTTTTCTATAATTTCAGGTATTTTCTGGCTGAGATTGAAGGACCTAAGCAAAAATCTAATTCAGAGGCTGAGAAAGGACTGCAGATGCTGTTGGGTTCTGACCCTCCTGCACTCGAAGTAGATTTTCTGGAGCTACAGAAGCCCAATTGGCGCGCGCTCAATTACGTTGGAAAGTAGACATCTTGGGATTTCCAGCAATATATAATAATTCATACTTTGCCTGAGATTTGATGGCCCAAACTAGCATTTAAATGCCAGCCAGAGACCCTTTTATGGAGTAAAACGCGAGATCTGGCACCAAAACTAGAGTTAAAGCTCAATGCTCAGCCCAAGCACACACCAAGTGGGCCCCGGAAGTGGGTTTCTACACTATCTGCACTTAGTTACTTATTTTCTATAATCCCTAGTAACTAGTTTAGTATAAATAGCACTTTTTACTATTGTATTCGGAGACTTGTATGGTTGGAACCCTCTTTTCACATTTGGCAGGCTGGCCATTCGGCCATGCCTAGACCTCTTTTCTCTTATGTATTTTCTACGGTGGAGTTTTTACACCTCATAGATTAAGGTGCGGAGCTCTGCTGTTCTTCATGAATTAATGCAAGTACTATTGTTTCTCTTTCAATTCATGCCTACTTCTTCTCCAAGATATACTTTTGTACTTAATTCAGTTAAGTCAAAATAAAGGGGTGACCCGTGACAATCACCCACTATCTTCGTTACTCGCTTAGCCAAGATCCGTGTGCCTGACAACCACAAGCGGTCTACATGATGTTCAACATAGTCATTGGACAACAGCCGGAGTATATTCTCTTGGGTCTCTAATCCATGATTTGCATCACCTCTCCTGACAATAGAGCATCCGAATCTGTGTGATTAGAACCTTCGTGGTATAGGCTAGAACCAATTGGCAGCATTCCTGAGATCCGAAAAGACTAAACATTGTGTGTGGTATTCCGAGTAGGATCTGGGAAGGGATGACTATGACGAGCTTCAAACTTGCTAATGTTGGGCACAGTAACAGTGTGCAAAAGGATAGAGAGATCCGATTCTGACACTAGTGAGAACCGATAGATGATTAGCCATACGGTAGCTGTACCTGGTATTTTTCATCCGAGATGAGAAATTCGACAGTTGATTAGCTGTGCAGAAACTGTACCTGGTATTTTTCATCCGAGAGGATCTTACAACTTGCCATGGAAGGGAGCACGCATGATTGGAAGAAGACAATAGGAAAGCAGAGGTTCAGAAGCAACAAAGCATCTCCAAACGCTTATCTGAAATTTCCACCAATGAATTACATAAGTATCTTATTTTATTTTATGTTTTATTTATCTTTTAATTATCAAAACCTCATAACCATTTGAATTCACTGACTGAGATTTACAAGATGACCATAGCTTGCTTCAAGCCGACAATCTCTGTGGGATCGACCTTTACTCACGTAAGGTATTACTTGGACGACCCAGTGCACTTGCTGGTTAGTTGTGCGGAGTTGTGAAAAGTGTGAATCACAATTTCGTGCACCACTTATCTCCTGCAATTTTCCTTTCTACAAATTTTACAATTCAGTTTACAGTGAGCTTGATTTACTTTCATGCAATTCAAATTTCCTGCAAGTGTTCTTAGAGCGATGATCGATTAAACCCCAACTCATTAGGGGGAGGAGCTCTATTGTGATTCATATGATTGAGAAGGAAGTTGAGACCCATTTGATTTATTGTGGATTATGATATCTCCAATCCCTGATGAGTCTTTCTTTCTGTTACTTTTCCTTGAGTTCACTTTAATTGCTTTGATTTACTGCTTTCTTTAATTTTTCAGCACCCAATTCCCATTTACATTTCCAGCAATTTACTTTTCATGCAATTTAAGTTTCTTGCCATTTAAGTTTCTGTCAATTTACATTCAGCACTTTACTTTTCCTGTAATTTACATTCTGATAATCAATTGTCACCATTTCATATTCCGCTTAACTAGACATATCACCTTACTAAAGTTGCTTGATCCATCAATCCTCGTGGGATAGATCTCACTCTTGTCAGTTTTATTACTTGATGCGTTCCGGTATACTTGCCGGTAGTTCAACGTGTGAAATCTAATTTTCATGTATCACCTGTGTATTCGCCGTACCCCGTTGCTCATCTTTGAATGCACCTAGGATGGTACAAACTTTTAAGTGTAGGTAGGTCATCCGACCAATCGGCGATTTTTGGGTGACAATTTCTAATTCCAACATTTTTGCATTTTAATTTTTTTATGTTATTATTAGGACTTTTAGAATTTTTCTTTGTTGCATTTTGTTAATTTGTATATATATATATATATATATATATATATAATAATAAGCTTAGTCAAAATAATAAAATTTTCCAAGAATTCTATCTATAGGGTACCCCAATTGATTTGAAAAAAAATTTTCATTGAACTTGCTTGAATTATATATATTGTGGAACTTATTTTTGAGCTAAGAACACATAAGCATGTGAGTTTTGAGCCTAATTGTGTGGTTACATCATATAACCACTATTTTCATTCTTGTGTGTATTATTCTCTTTCTATTATTGCAATCTTTTATTTTTTTGATTCTTTATGTCCATTTTTTTGTGTATGAATACACTTATATGATTGAGGCCATCGTTTTAAATAGATCCCTTACCCAAATAGCCTACCCTTTTACCTTCCATTGTTAGCCAGCTTTGAGCCTATGCTAAACACATTTGTTCTTAATTTTAGCACATTACTAGCCTTAAAGCAAAAAACAATAAATGTCCCTTGATTAGATCTTTGATTAGTTTAGGCTAGTGAGAGTGTTTATCATTTAATTGTGGGATAGTTGGGAACACTGGGTAGAGATAAAAGTGTGTTTTTGGTAGTTTTGTTAAAAATTTTGGGAATTAGGTACATACTCATGCATTAAATGTTTAAACCATATGCATTGGTACCTTTGTATATAATTCATCAAAAAGAAAAAGAGAAAAACAAAAGAAAAATAGAAGAAAAAATGTAGAAAAAAATAATATAAAAATAAGAAAAAAGAAAAAAAGTAAGCAATAAAAAGGGGGACAAAATGGCCCAAAGTAAAGTAATAATAACAATGCATATGGGTTGTGAAGTGAAAGAGAATGCATGAGTGTGTGAAAAAAAAAAGTGAAGAATTATGGGTAGTTAGGTATTGTATTAGAATTGTATAGGTTGTTATATGTGTTAGGTGAGAGCTTAGGTTAATCAAAGATTCAAATTTCAAGCTCACTTGACCATATACAATCCTACCTTAACCCTACCACCATTACAACCTATGGATAAGTCCTCATGATATTTGTATGCATGTATTGAATAATTGTTGATTGTTAGATAAAAAACAAATCTTAGAAAGCACGATTAGCGGAGAATTAAGTGGATCAACCCTATACACTTGAGCGACTAGAGCAGATACACATCCGGTGAGGGTTCGACTGCTCAATTACATGTTTTCACCCATGATTATATCTTTTTTGTTGAAAGTTTATAAATTCTTTTCAATAACCTAAATCAATTATGGATTTGATTTGGTTGTTAATTGATGAGCGGATATTTTATACGCTTTTTGACATCATTTTCAAATAGTTTAATAGTTTTTATTTAGTTTTATTGAGTTTTTATAGGTTTTAGTGTTAAATTCACATTTTTGGATTCTACTATGAGTTTTTGTGTTTTTGTACAATTTCAGGTATTTTCTAGCAGAAATTGAGGAGCTGGAGCAGAAGTTTGATTCGGAGACAGAGAAAGCACTGCAGATGCTGTCCAGATCTGACCTGCCTACATTCGGAAGAGTCTTTTTAGAGCTATAGACGTCCAAATGGAGCGATCTCAACGGCTATGGAAAGTTGACTTCTAGAGCTTTCCAGAAATATATAATTATCTATATCTTGCTTCGGATTAAAAGGCCCAAAACGGGAGTTCAACGCCAGACATCTGATTAGTTCTGGCGTCCAACGCCAGAAAGGGATTCCATGCTGGAGTCCAACGCCCAAAAAGATGCCAGGACTGGAGTTCAACGCCCAAGGAAGCCTAAGCACGTGGATCTCATCAAAACTCAGCCCAAACACTCACCAAGTTGGCCTCAAAAGTGGATTTTCGCACTAGATAGACTGTTTTACCCTTACTAGTCATCTGTTTAGTATTTAAGGTATTATGTTCATGTAATTCAGACCTCTTTTTTCAGACTCTTCGATTTATGAGAGAATCATACACATTTACTTTGTGTTTTTACTTTCAGTATGAGTTTCTAAACCTCCTAGGTTGAGGGGAGGAACCCTGCTGAGTCCTATGAATTAATAAAAGTATTTCTATTTCTTCTTCGATCTGTATTTGATCTATGTCTAAGATGTATATCCCGATCTTCATCGTGATAAGCAGGATGATCTGACAAATTAGCTCTGTTCATCACATTAAGACGAACGTGCCTAACAAACACTCGCATCTACTTGGGTTCGTGTGAATACTTGGCCGGAAAGCACGAGCCAACAACTATGTTTATACATCTCTCAGACGGTTAATTCACAACTTCGTTGGGAACTTCTCGAGACACCAATTCAGCCAATTTCCGGGGAGATTAGGGTATCCGTGGTATAGGCTAGAATCCATAGAAGCAGCGTTCTCTGATTCGGAAGATTCGACCTTGTCTGTGGTGCTTTGAGTAGGATTGCCAAGAGAATGACTGCTAGAGCTTCACCCTCCGTCAGATTGAATGACCATGGGCAATGGCATTTGACCTATAGCAGAGGAAATCAATGACCACGGGCAGTGGCTTTGATCTCTTATAGCCTGCAATAGAAGAAGATCATTCACAAACAAGGAAAACAATAATACCAGAGTTCATTCAGAAAGAAAAAGCAACTCCGACTCTCAACTATATTCTTATTATTTACTATTCCTAGTATATAATTCCTACCCTATTATAATAATCTCACAAATATTTATCTATCAACCTTCAAATCAAACAACAACCTTCTGATTCCGCCTGACTAAGACCTACAAGACAACCATTGCTTGCTTCAAGCCACAATCCTCGTGGGATCGACCTTGACTCGCTCAGGTATTACTTGGACGATGCAGTGCACTTGCTGGTACTGCTGCTGTATGAAATAGTGTGGGTTTTGCGTACACGCGCACTAAGTTTTTGGCACCGTTTCCGGGGATTGTTGAGTTTGGACAAACTGCTGGATTGTCTTGCTCCCTATATCAGGTAATTTTAATTTTGTTAACTTTTCTACTTTTTGCTTATTCTCAATTTTCGAAAATTCTTCAAACTTTTTCAAAAATATTTTTCTTTTCTTTGTTCAATGTATGTTCCTGTTGAGTCTTTGATCTTTGTAAGAGTATAACTTTGATTATAGTCTTTTATTTTTATTTTCTTCTCCTTCAAATTTTCGAAAATTTCAAAAATCTTTTGCAAAATATTTTTCTTTTCTTTGTTTAATTTTTGTTCTTGGTTTGAGTCCTGCTTGTTCATCTTTTCAATTCCAAAAATTTTAAACTCTTTCAAAAATCTTTTTCATATAGTTTATTTTTGGCATCCTCTGAATTGTTTTCTTTGAGTCACAGTGTTAATGTTCCTGTTGAGTCTTGCATTCTCTTTGAGTCTGATTTTCTAAAAATTTTCAAAAATAATTTTTCTTTAGTTTAATCTTGTGTCAAGTCTTTAAGTTTGGTGTTTTCTTTTTATTTTTCTTGTGTTTTTCGAAAATTTAGTCTTGGTTTTCTAAAAATTTTAAGTTTGGTGTTCTTTTTATGTTTTTGTGTTCTTTGAGTCTTTAAATTTTGTTCTGCGTGTTCTTGTGAGTCTTCAAAGTGTTCTTGAGTCTTGTATGTGTCTTGATCTTAAAATTTTAAAGTTTAGTGTCCCTTGGTGTTTTCCTCCAAATTTTCGAAAATAAAGGGTTGCTAGATCTAAAAATTTTAAGTCTTGTGTCTTTTTTGTGTTTTTCTCTTTCATCATAAAATTCAAAAAATAAAAAAATATCTTTTCTAACTTATTGTCAACCATAATTTTTGAAAATCATAAATAAAATTCAGATTGTAATTTTAAAATTTTATCTTATCATATCTTAATTGTCAAGTTTTCAAAAATCAAAATTTTCAAAATTAAAAATCATATCTTTTTCAAAAATCTTATCTTTTTCAACACTTATCATATCTTTTTCAAAATTTAAAAATCTTATTTGATCTTTTCAAAATTCAAATCATATCTTTTTCAAAAACTTTTTAATTTCTTGTCTTATCTTATTTTTAAAATTCAAATCTTTTCTTATCTTATCTTTTATTTTTATTTTTTATTTTTTATTTTTTATCTTTTCTCAATTAATATCTTATCTTCTCTCTCATCTTTTTCAAAACCACCTAACTAAATTTTCCCTCTCTCAAATTTTCAAAAATATTTCTCTTCTCTCTTTTTTTTTAAAACCACCTAACTAACTTTTCTATTCTTAATTTCGAAAAACTAACTCTCATCTTCTCTCTCTTCTTTTTGAAAACCACCTAATTAATTCTCACCTCTCTTAAATTTTCGAAAACTTCTTCTTCTCTTCCCTCCTCTATTTTCGAAAATTCAACAATTAAAATTCAAATCTTTTTAAAAATTAATTTAATCTAATTTTCAAAAATTAATTAACCAAATAAAATATAAATATAAATATTTTAATTCTTATTTACTCATTCTATTTATACTGCTCTTCTTCTCACATCTAAATTATTCAACTCTACTTCCTTCTCTTAGTCTACCTCAACTTCTTTTTCTTCTTTCCTTTCTTCTTCACATCTCACTCGAAGCTCTTTTGTGCAAGTGGTACAAAAATCTTTTTGTGATTTCTTTTCCATCTTTTATTCTATATTCTTTTATCTACTACTTCCAAGGTATTTTTCTTTTACTTCTTTTATTTATTTTATTTTTATTTTTTATCTTTTTTTTCTTTCTCTACTTCTGACTTTAAGAAGGAGCTTCCTATCTATTGGCGTAGTCTCTATTCTTCTTTTTCTTTTTTCTTGTTTATGACAAGGAACAGGGATAAAGAACCCCTCTTGACTCCTGATCCTGAACCTGAGAAGACTCTAAGGAGGCGTTTACAACTAGCTAAAGCACAACACTCCAGAAGAGACCTTTCAGAAAGTTTTGAACAAGAAAAGGAGGATATGGCCGAACCACAAGAGGAGCCTAGAAAGGTCCTTGGTGAATTCACCATGCCTACCTCTGACTTTTATGGCAGAAGCATTGTTGTACCTGCTATTGGAGCTAACAATTTTGAGCTTAAGCCTTAATTAGTCTCTGTTCTGCAGCAGAACTGCAAATTGCATGGACTTCCACTGGAAGATCCACACCAGTTCTTAGAAGAATTCTTACAGATCTGTGATACTGTAAAGACTAATAGAGTTGATCCTGAAGTCTATAAGCTGATGCTTTTCCCCTTTGCTTTAAGACACAGAGCTAAGTTCTGGTTGGATGCCCAGCTTAGAGAGAATCTTAACTCTTGGAAAAAGCTAGTTAATGCTTTTCTGGCTAAGTTTTTTCCTCCTTAAAGGATGAGAAAGATTAGAGTGGAAGTTCAAACCTTCAGACAAAGAGAAGGTGAATCCCTCTATGAAGCTTGGAAAAGATATAAGCAACTGATCAGGAGATGTTCTCCTGACATGCTCTTAGAATGGTCCCTCATAGGCGTGTTCTATGATGGTTTGTCTAAGATATCCAAGATTTCCTTGGATAGCTTTGCAGGTGGATCTCTTCACTTGAAGAAAACACCTGCAGAAGCGAGAAAGCTTATTCAGATGATTGCAAACAACCAATTCATGTACACCTCTGAGAGGAATCTTGTAAATCATGGAACCTCCTAGAAGAAAGGAGTTCATAAAGTTGAGTCTCTGAATGCCATCCTATCTCAGAATAAGATCTTGACCCAACAGGTCAATATGATCTCTCAACATCTCACTAGGATGCAAATTGCACCTGGTAGTAATTAGGAAGCTTCTCTTGAAGATGAAGCTTATGATCCTGATTAAGCCACCATAGAGGAGATGAATTACATGGGAGAACCTTATGGAAACACTTACAACCCTTCATGGAGGAATCATCCTAACCTTTCATGGAAGGATCAACAGAAACCTTAGCAAGGTTTCAATAATCAAGGTGGTAAAAACCAGAATAGGTTCAATAACAGACCACCATTCTCATCTTCTCAAGGGAATATAGAGACATCTAAGTAGAGTCTTTCTGACTTAGCCACTCTAGTCTCCAGCCTCACTAAGACCACTCATAGATTCATTAATGAAACAAGGTCCTCCATTAGAAATTTGGAGGTACAAGTTGGTCAACTTAACAAGAGGATTCCTGAGATCCCTCCTGACACTCTTCTCAGTAATACTGAGCTTAATCCTAGAGAAGAGTTAAAGGCCATAACCATGGAAGACATGGCCGAATTGGAGGAGAATGGAAAGGTGTTGAACGCCAGTAAAGAAGCCTCTACTGTGCGTTCAATGCCCATAATGGCAGCAAGCCAGATGTTTAACGCCCATCCTGGCAGAGAACCTGACGTTGAACGCCAGCAAGGACATCCCTGCTGGGTGTTCAACGCCCAGAATGCTAGAGCGACTGGCGTTTAACGCTAGTCAAGGTAGACAACAAGGGCATTCAACACCTAATAAGCTAACAGAGTTGGCGTTGAACGCCAACCAAAGCACACCATCTGAGTACTTGAATCCCACTCAAGAACCCTCTAGCCCAGAACCAAAGGAAACCATATAAATAATTGAGGTTCCTTTGAATGCTCTTCTGTAGTGCATAAGTTCTGATGACTACTCATCCTCAAGTGAGGATGAAGACACTAGGGAAGAGCAAGTTGCTCGTTTCCTATGAGCTCTAATGAAGCTAAATGCCAAGTTATTTGGTACAAAGCCTTTGGAGGAAGAACCTCCACTGCTTACCAAAGAACTCCATGCTTTAGTTCAGCAAGAGCTACCTCAGAAGCTTCCAGACCTTGGACACTTTCTGATTCCTTGCATTATAGGCACTATGACCTTTAAAAAGGCTCTATGTGACCTAGGATCAAGCATCAACCTCATGCTACTCTCTGTAATAAAAAAGCTGGGAATCGTTGAGGTACAAGATGCATATATCTCTTTAGAGATGGCAGACAAGACCATGAAAAAGCCATATGGCTTAGTAGAGGATGTCTTGGTTAAAGTTGAAAACCATTACATTCCTGCAAGCTTCATTATCTTGGACATATGAGAGGATGAGGATGAATGTGTCATCCTTGGAAGACCTTTCCTAGCCACAGCTGCTGCTATCATTGATGTGGCTAAGGGAGAACTAACCCTAAAGTTAGGGGAGGATCACATCTTATTCAAGATGCCTCTTCCTAATTCTCCCTCCAATAAGAAAAGGACAACTGTGCAACACCTAGTGTGCCAATTCCCTCTTTCTGTGTAGAGCTCTGCAGAGCCCCCAAACTTCAATTCTAAGTTTGGTGTTGGGTAGCCTTTAACAGGCTCTAAGTACAAAGGTACTAAAAAGAAAGTACCTAAAGGCTGGAAGGACAAGAAAGTCCCAACTGAAGGACTCTCACCTGGCATGAGAGTTGTCTTCACTAAGAATCTAGTCCTACCACATACAGTGAATTGTGTCCTATCTCTAGAGCATATAGAGCTCATTCACGAGAGGACAGGAAGAAAATTCACTGTAAGGGGCGAAAATCTGAGCCCTTACTCACCTCCTTCAAGAGCTGAAGGTCAAGCTAGTGACTTTAAAAGAGCGCTTGTTGGGAGGTCACCCAACTTTACTCAACCTTATTTATTTTATTTTTATTTTGTTTTTCCTTCAGTGTCAGAGTCTTGATCATATGCACCAGTCAGGAGACAGAATTTACAGCAGTAAAAATAGAACACTCCAGAAAGAGTGTCAACGTTGAACGCCAGCGAGGGTATCCCTGCTGGGCGTTCAACGCCCCAAGAGGGGAGCATTGTTGGCGTTGAACGCCAGCCAGGGAGCAGCCCCTGGGTGTTCAAATGCCAATGTAGAGAAGCAGGGAATCTAGAATTCCCTAGCCTCTTAGAACTAAGAGGTCCCACAGAAGCTCCACCTACACCACCTTCTTTCTCCCCATTGATCATATTTGCTCGAGGGCGAGCAAAACTCTTAAGTATAGAAGAAGAGGATAGAGCACACTAGAGAACATGCACATGAGCATGTTCAGCCGCCTCAACAAAGACAAAGAAGTGACATAGAAGAGATCAAGCACTACATGAGATCCTCAAAGAGGAGCACTGGCCACCATCATTCAGGTGGATTCTTTCTCTTTTACTCCTTTCCTATTAGTTTTTGTTTTCTGTCTGTTTATTTATCTGCTCTCTTGTCCTAGTTGCATGGTCATTTGCATTGATGTCTTTAAGGTGTAACGTTGGATTGCCAAATAATGCAGAATCTTGCTCTGCTCCCTTCTCAATGTTTGAGGCAACATTGGTGGTCCAACTTGGCCACCAACATTGCTTCTTGTTCATCCTTTCCATGTTCCTTCTTCAACTTCCTTCCACGCTTTCCTTCACCTATCATCCACCAATACATGCATCAAAGCCTTGCTAAAGTCATGAGAATTCTCATCATTCTTAGCACACAAAAAATTATAGTACAATTCTCATGAAATTGTATCAAATTAACCATGGTTGAATGAATCTAGGCATACATGAATTTTTAACCCAATTGCTTACTCATAGCTCAAGAAAGTGCATAAAACCTATTAAAAACAAAGAAAAAGGCTAGTGAAACTAGCCTAAGATGCCCTGGCATCACAACACCAAACTTAAATCTTGCTTGTTCCTAAGCAAGTACTGAATTATTGAGAAGAAAGAATGAAACAGATAGTGATGTTCATATAAGCAAGTCATTATTATTAGTTCATGGTGTTTTATACAGAAAATATTGCAGCTCACTTCTTATTGATCCTTAGGAATAGAATATCTCTTTTAAGTATCTACTAACATACTGCTATGATCTCTTATTATTCACTCATCCTTGATAATTGCTTTTCTTTGTTTTTCTTTTTCTGTGAGCTTATTTCTCACTAGTAGCTTAGTGTCATGTGTTGTAGCAGCTTTTTATCTTATTTTCACTCAACACATA
Organism: Arachis hypogaea; assembly: GCF_003086295.3. NCBI lineage: Eukaryota > Viridiplantae > Streptophyta > Magnoliopsida > Fabales > Fabaceae > Arachis > Arachis hypogaea. The sequence goes on from NC_092053.1 coordinate 81,675,722, forward strand.
TTCACCATAGACACTTGGCTCATAATTCTTCTTAAGACATTGGTGCCCAGCACCTCTTTCGGTCACTAAATGCCTTGTAACTAGGTTGCTCTTGATAGTGGATTTTTGGTTGATAATCCTGGGTTAGTTAACCCAAGTTACCAAGTGTTAAAGAACTCCATAGAACCTAATCATCCAAGCAGATCCTAGTACAAAGACACCACAGGCATATGTCCTAAGGTCCAAGCTATTGGTGTCTAGCCTTATTCTTTGATTTCTTCTGTTTTTGTTGCCACTTTTGGCTTTTCTTTTTCTCTCTTTTATTTGTTTTTCTTTCATCCAAAGACTTTTATTTGCTAAGATTCATAGATAGCATCCTAGTTTTCACTAAAAGGGGGATAGTCTACCCTTTTATTCCTTATAAGCGATCTACTACACAATCAGACATATATACCACCACTTACTGTTATTTCACTTCTTTCCAAAAAGGAACTATTCCACTCTTGTTCAAGCATTTTCTTTATTCAAATTGAAAAGGGCAGGGGACAAGACAAGCATTTAAATAAGTGAAAGTGAAAACACACACACCTAGGCTAGCACACTTATTGCAAAATTAAACATAACGGAATTCAAGATGACTTAAACTAAAAGTTGACTATCAACTAAAACAGACATATTCTTTCTTTATTGAATATGATAAACAAGGAGCAAGTCCACCTTTCATTTTTCATCCTATTTGTCTTTCTTCTTCTTCTCTCCTGCTTGCTTACTAGTTTCTCCCTTGCCTTTCCCCTTTAACTTTGTCCAGAATCCAGCTTTCTTCATTGTTTTTTCCACTCTGTCTTCAAGGCGTAGTGCTTTGTCTACTTCCAACTCACTTCGTTCCTTAAAGTATTGATCATAATTTGGAAATGCTGGGTTCAGACCAGGTAGATGTTCTGCCATATAGTTGAGCTTGATTTGAGCATTTATATTATAATCAGCTTGAACTCCATATCTTGCATCCTGAAGAGTCGTGAATTCCTTGAAAGCTCTCATATTATCAGCTTGATGTTGGGCCAGCTGGTTGAAAGATTCTTTAAATTGTGAAGCTTTTTCTCTTTGCATAACTAGAGATCTTGACTCAAAATCTCTCTGCTGGCTCATCATTCTCAGCTAAAGCTCCTCTTGTCTCTCTTGAGCTCTCATGTATTGTGAATGGTATTCTTCTTGTTTTTCTTGAACTCTCATGTTCTGTTCAGATAGCCTTTCAATTGCTTCTTGCATCCGGCTCATGTCCATATTGGTTTGTGATTGGAATTGTTGCTCTCCTTCTTGTTCTTCTTCCTCTCGTGGTTCCTCTTTCCTTCGCCTCCTTTGTGGTCTTCGACTTTGTTGTGCCTCTGTGACATTCATCATCCTTTCGAGGGTCATAGGCATGCCTGGATGCAACCATTTTGGGTTTGATTCCTCCAGTGGCACTCTGGCCTTCATGCATAACCGCATAATGGTGCTTGGGTAATAGAGCCAAGATTCAGCAGAATTTTTCTCTACAACTATTTGAATATCATTTACAATGATCTTGTGAAATTTTATCTCTCTTCCCACCATTATACAGTGTAGCATGACAGCCCTTTTCTTGTTAACTTCTGAGGTGTTCACTGTGCCCAGAATTGATCTCTTTATAAGCTGATACCAACCTTTTGCTTCAGGGATGAGATCTTCCCTTTTCAAGTACTTGTGCCCTCCTTGATTGTCCCTCTCCCAGTCAGTATTAAACACATTGATATCACTAGAGATTTCATCATAATCTGGGTTCCCATTCACTCTTTCTTGGTACCCTGGTTCATCAAAATGTGTTGACCGTAGTCCTAAGACCTTCATAATGGTCTTTGGACTAAAGTATACTTCCACACCCCGTACATAACTCTTGTAAGTTGGGGCACTGGTCATATCCATCCTTGTAGTGTTAGCATAAAATTCCCTTATGATGTTTGCATTAATCATGGTGATTGGTGAGGTAAGCGTTTCTTATTTCCTCTTCCTGATCTTGGCTCTTATTTATGGGCATCCGTCATCAGGTAGCTGAAAAGGGATCTCTGGATATATTCCTTTTTCTGTCAACCATTCAAGTTGCATTTGGTGATACCATGATCTGAACTTCCATTGATCATAGTCCTTTTCACCTTCCTCAGTAATAGGTTCCTTTCCTCTCCTTCTTTTGAAGCTTGAAGAAGATGACATACTTTCCTTGATGGTTACTTGAGTAGGGGTTGAAGACTTATGAAGAGGGATGGCTAGTGTGATGCACTCTCGGTTGAAAAGTGATTTGAAGGCAAGGTAGTATTATGGAAGCAAGTGAACAAAGATGATTTGTTGCACAAAGAACACGGTTGTTGGATCTTTGGCTTTTGAGAACACAATAGCTGAATTTTTAGAGTACAAGAAGTATGAAAAACTTTAGTTCAGAGGCACGGTTCAAATGAATATACTTATAGCAATCTTTAATGAAGAATGGATGGTTAGGATTCTTTGGGAAAGGTTATGAATGAAGGGTGTGCATGCAAAGTTGAATGAAGACAAAAATTGCCTCTCCATTGGTTATGTATTTTCGGTCTTTTAGGTACCTCTTCCCAAGATGTGCAGATTTTTATTCCCAAGAAGTACCCTTCCAAGCCATGTGTCCTACTTTTGTCCTCATGCTATCCTTATCATTCATTTCCTTATCCCCTTCATTAAATTGTTCTTCTGCATACCTATTCATCATAATAAGGCAAAGGAAGTTAATCTAACAAGTGGCGGCAAGCACAGGATATTTAATATTTAAAGCTAAAAATTTGACTAGCATTCCTTATGATTGTCCAACCAGCTATGACTCCTTTTGTGCTCTTATATAGTCTTGGAGGACACCAAACTTAGTGTTTGGATATATGGTTCAAAATGTTACTTCCTCCAAGTAATGTCATTGAGATCTCAACGGGATTAGTGTCACCTTGGGTTAAACATCATGAGAAACACTTTATTTTTCTATTTCTAAACATGAACTACAATTTATAAACATGGTTGCACTTTCATGAGTTTCAAGACTCAAAAGAAATTTGACTCTCATGACTTGTTCTTACAATATATAGTATACCAAACATAATATTTGGCTATATACTCCAAGAAAACTCTTTGACACATGTCAAAATGGCAATATGATCATCATTTTTGAAAGGTATTTTAGTGTGCCTGTAGGCACACCAAACTTAGAATTGGATCATATGCTTCACAATGTCATGGATAGTTGTCAAATTTGTTTATGAGAGCTTGAATTTATGTTATAGAAATAATTATTATTCATACTAAAGCATTAAAAGCAAGGAAACTAAATCATGGGCTGCCTCCTATGGAGCGCTTCTTTAGCGTCATTAGCTTGACGGTCAGTTAAATGTTAAGGCGGATTGTAATGCCTCAAATCTTCTCCCCTCACTGTGAATTTGTCACCATTTGGTTCTTTAAGAATTTCTACATGTTCAAATAAGAGGATCCTGTTGATTGTGTAGACTAGAGGTAATTGAGATGGTATTACGGGAAGGTGAGGATCTATGAGTGAATGGTGGGCTGATATTACCTTGTCACCCAGTGAGAAACCCTCAGTGGGAATTTTCTTATTCTTCCATCTCCTTGGTACTTTCTTCCCCATTTTTCTTTCTTCTTGAAGTAGTGCTTCAGAAGTTCTTGTGTTGGAGTGATCTTTGTTGATTGATTCCCTTGGTTCCTGTTGTTTCAGCTCCTCCTCTAGTATCCTTGGTTGCTTCATCTCTTGAGCTTCTTGTTTATCCATCAAGGAATGTTCCAGATGCTTGCCTGGTGGTTCATTGCTGTTCTCCTTCAGAGAGCTCTCACTGTATTCTTCCTTTAATTTCTTGCTCTCTTGCTCAGATTCATGCATGGGCTTGAAGGCATGGAAAGTGAGCTGCTCATCATGTATTCTTAGTATCATCGCTCCTTGATCTATATCAATGAGTGCTATTCCAGTAGCCAAGAATGATCTCCCTAAGATGATTCGGTGAAGATGGCTCTCTTCCATTTCAAGAATGAAAAAGTCAGTGGGGAGAAAGTAATTCCCCACTTTGACCAGTACAATCTCGACTACTCCTTCGGCTTGCTTTTGAGTTTTGTTAGTCAATTGGATGATTACATCTGTGGACTTAAGCTCATTGATTTTCAATCTTTTCATGAAAGACAGAGGCATCACATTTATGCTGGCTCCCAGATCGTAGAATCCTCTCTCAATCATGATACCTCCCATAGCACAGGGAACGTGAAAGCTTCCCAGATCCCCCTTTTTCATGGGTAATGCCTTCTGAGTGAGAGCACTGCAGTCCTTGTTCATCACCACTGTTTGACCACCCTTCAGGTTGCTCTTCCTATCTAGTAACTCCTTCATCCACTTGATACATGTAGGCATCTGTTTGAGGATTTCGAGGAAGGGAATGTTGACATGAAGATTCTTAAATTCATCCAAGAATTTGGTTTATGTTCTCCCTTTCTCACTGCCCCTGAGTCTCTGTGGGAATTATGCTTGTGGCACATATGGGTGCGGGTTTTCTTTCTCTTATGATTTTCTCCTTTGGGCAGGATTAGTCCTTTGATCAATCTCTTATTTCCTCTCTTCTGAAAATCTTTGATTATGTGCTGTAGAATTGCTAATTTCTTCTTTCCAAACCTCCTCACTTGCTAGGTTTACTGCTTTACATTCTTCCCATCTCACATTTTGTGTTCCTCCTGATGACAAGTCATCTTATGCTAGTTTCACAAGCATTTTTCATTTGTTTCATTAGGTTTATGCACTTTCTTGCACAATAAGTAAGTGGTTGGAGTGGAATTTCATGATTATTGTGACTCAATCAAACATCATTTATTTTATACAAAATCATGAGATTTATGCAAGAACTAAGTGATTATTATGATTGATGCAAATTCTTGTGATTTTGGTGAAACTTTGATTGCTTGTTTGGTTGATTTCAGGTGAGAAAATGAAGAAAAGAAGAAGCCATGCAGTATAGCGTTGCGTTCAAATAATGAATGCCACACTCACTTGCGACGCGCACACGTAACGGACGCTTACGCGTCAGGGATGGATTTTTGAAGATCCACGCGTACGTGTGCATGATGCGTACGCGTGGTAGTGGTTGGCGCTCATTTTCAAAAAGAGCTCTATGTTCATTTACTCAGCGTTTTCGGGCACGTTCAAATTTGGAGGCAAAGTTTTGAAATCGACGCGCACGCGTGCATGACGCGCGCGCGTCGATAAAGCACTTGTGATGAAGCACGCGCATGCGTGACTGGCGCTGAAGCTTGGAATTGAGATTTCACTACCCACGTGCACGCGCAGAGGACGCGCACGTGTGGAGAGTGCTCACTAAGCCAATGTAGCGCTCACTAAGTTAATGCTATCAACGACGCGTACGAGAAAAAGGGACCCGCGGCCATGTTTGGAGCTGAAGATTGATAGTGACGCGTACGCGTACATGATGCGTACGCCTCAGTGAGCAAAAAGCGCAAAAGGACGCGCACGCGTCAGAGAGGTGCACGCGTGGATGAATGAACGCTGCGCTCACTTTGAGAACGCAACGTTCCCCTAGAAGCAGCAACCAAATGCCACTTTGATCCACTTCATACAAGGCGACAAAGCCCACTCTAATTACTTGAAGACTAAATTGGAAAGTGTATAAAGAGGATAAAATTTGATTTCACAAGGGGCTCTCTTTTAATTTTCATTTTTAGAATTTTAGAATTGAGATCAGATCTAAGTTTTTCCTTCTGTTTTTGTTTTCTTTCTTCTGCTGCAATTTTTGGTATTCTGCTTTTGGTTTTGGAACTCTAATTGGAGAATTCTTCTAAATCTCTTCACCTTGCCGTGTTCTTTTATTTTTCCCATTTCTAGCTTTAAGAATTGGAGATCTGATCTTAAATCTTCTTTCTGTTTTTACTTTCTCTGCAATTTCTTCTTCCTGTTTTGTTAAAAAGGCAATTGAGATCTTAATTTCTTTTTTGTTTTATTATTCTTCTGCAATTGTCAATTTCTCTTTTAGGATTTTAGAATTGATCTAAGTTTTCTTTCTGTTTTATCTCCTTCTACAAAGTCTTCATTTCTGTTTTGGTACTAAAATCCTGATTGATCTATTTTCTGCATTTTTTCATCTAAGAGTTCTCTAATTCACTGTAATTTACATTTTCCAGTTCTGTTTTGATTCCCAATACCGAAATCCCTTTATTCTTCATGCAATTTAAGTTTCTTGGCAATCTAAATTCTGCAATTTAAATTTCTTGCACTTTAAGTTTCAGCCATTTACCTTTCTTACACTTTAAGTTTATGGTCATTTAATTTCTTGCACTTTAAGTTTCTGCAATTTACTCCTTCAACACTTTATGATTATACCAATTTTCATTCTGCACTTTAGTTTACTTGCAATTTCATTTCTGTTAATCAAATTTCACTCAAATCATCAATTATTCGCTTAACTAAATTCATCACCATACTAAAGTTGCTCAATCTATCAATCCCTGTGGGATCGACCTCACTCTTGTGAGTTATTACTACTTGATGCGACCCGGTACACTTGCCGGTGAGTTTGTGTGGAATCGTCTTTTTCTCATCAAATTTTTGGCGCCGTTGCTGGGGATTGATTTAGATTAATAATGATTAAGTAGGTGATAATCTATATTAAGAATTTTTTCTTTCTTTTTGTTGAGCATTTTAACTGTTTGAGATTTTGTTTCAACTAACCTTAACCACACTCTATCAGTAGAGTGTTTTATTTTCAATTTTTTGGTTTTGCTTGTGTTGTATGCCATGAGGGAGAAGAGGTAAATCCACCTCCTTTGATTCTGAGCCAGAGAGAACACTCTTGAGAAGAAGAAGAGAAGCAAGAGGGAAGGGAGTTATTGAAGAAGAAGAATAAGAAGAAGAGGATCAAGAGATGGAGGGTAACATCCTAAATCCACCTGAGGATGTGGCCAACAACAATGGCCAGTCTCAGAGAAGAGTTTTGGCCTCTTACACTATCCCCAACCCAAGGAATTGTGGGAGCAGCATCCTAACCCCCGATGTCCATGCTAATAACTTCGAACTCTAGCCTCAATTGATTATCCTGGTTCAGAATAATTGTCAATATAGAGGAAGTGCTGCTGAAGACCCAAACTAACACGTCTCTGTATTTTTTAGAATTTGTGACATTGTCAAAACAAATGGAGTCCACCCTGATTTTCACTGAGAGACAAAGCCATACATTGGTTAGAAACCTTCCCTAAAGAAAGCATCACCAATTGGGATGATTTGGTTAGCAAATTTCTAGCCAAATTCTATGCACCCCAAAGAGTCCTTAAGCTAAAAACAGATGTGCAAACCTTCAGACAACTAGAAGGAGAATCATTGTATGAAGCTTGGGAGAGGTATAAGTGATAAACCCATATTTTATGATATATTTTGTGCTTAGTTTGAGTGATTTCTTCAATCCTTCACCCTCTTATACATATTAATTGCATGGTTTTACTTTTCCTTCCTTATTATATGATGTATGTGAAAAACATGTTTCCTATGCTTTAAAATTAATTATTTTAATTACCTTTATTTCCATTCAATGCCGTGATTAGTGTGTTGAGTAGTTTCAGATCTTCTAACGCAGGAATGACTCAAAGGATGGAAAGGAAACATACAAAAATGGAAGGAAAGCATAAAACGGAATTTGTGAAGAAACTCGCAGCCATGCGATCGCATGGACGACGCGGCCGCATGCCAGCGCGAAAAGGGCATTGACGCGGCCGCATGTATGACGCGACCGCGTGCCTCGAGCGAAACACATATGACGCGGTCACATAACTGACGTGACCGTGTGACAAGGAAAACTCCGAATGACGCGACCGCGTGACCCACTCAGACGCGTCACAGAGGCCTCGCACCAGAAATTGCAGAAAACGCTCCCAGCGAATTCTGATGTCCTTTTTGGCCCAAAATCCAAGTCCAGAAGGCATAGACCAGAGGTTATAAAGTGGGGGAATGCATCCATTCAAAGAGAGTCTCCACTTTAGTTAGTTTTCATGATTTAGATTTAGTTTAGAGAGAGGTTCTCTCCTCTCTCTTCTCACTTTAGGATTAGGATTTAGAATTAGGATTTTATTCGCTTTCAAGATTATCTCTTTATCAGGTTCAATATTCCCTTTTATTTACTTTTGTAATTTAATTTATGAATTCTTCCATGTTACAGATTACTCTTTTGAATTAATGTTATTTGAGGTATTTCAGTTTAATATTGCTTTCTTTTATTTAAATTATTGTTATTCCCATCTGAAGACATTTTTATCCCAGTAGATTTACTTTTCTTCTTTTGGTCTTTGTTAAGAAATCAGTAACTCAAGAGTTATCAAACTCAAACATGATTGATAATTCTTATCTTTGTTAATTAAACTGAACTTCAATAATCCCAATCTTTTCTTAGGAAATAAATAGGATTTGAAGATCAAACCAATTAATCCCTTGACCTTCCTTTATCTTAATAAAGGTTAACAAAGTGGAATTAAGATTCAATTCTCATCATCATTGATAAGGATAGCTAGGATAGGACCTCTAATTTCTCATACCTTGCCAAAAGTTTATTTATAGTCATCTATTTATTTTACTTGCCATTTAAATTACTTGTTCTTTATTTACTTTAATTGCTAATTAAACTATCCACTCCTCATTCTCAAAACCCTAATTTACAATCTCCATAACCAATAATAAGAACATACTTCCCTGCAGTTCCTTGAGAAGGTGACCCGAGGTTTGAATACTTTGGTTATAAATTTATTTAGGGTTTTGTTACTTGTGACAACCAAAACGTTTGTATGAAAGGACTTTTGATGGTTTAGAAACTATACTTGCAACGAGGATTTATCCGCAAATTTCTAGACCACGCAAAAGTTCTCTCATCAAAATGGCGCCGTTGCCGGGGGAACTGCAATTGTGTGCCTTATTATTGGTTTTTGTAAATATTTTTCTTTTACTTGTTTATTTGTCTTTATTTTTCCCCTCTTTATTTCTTTTTAGCTACTATGAATTTTCACCCCTTCCGCTTTGAGTTTGGTTCTAATGTTATTGAAAGGAATGGAAGTTATAACAGGAACATGCATCAAGGTCAGAGAAATCAAAGATGGATGGAGCCAAGAGGATCTGATCAACCCTTTAGGCAACAACACCCTCCAAGATATCATAGACAAAGACCATTCTACAATGCATACCAAGCAAATAGACATGGTGGACAACGTTGTAATTACCAACACGCCCCACCCTGTGCTTATAGACCATCCTCTCAACATAACTTTGAACCACCACACTCACAAGCTCCTTTTCACCATTCACCACCGTATGATCCTCATTTACCCCAGTTCCAATCCAATCACTCCCAAACACCACCACTTCCCCCCTGTACCATATCCAAATCTATCACCCCGATAATCAGAGGTTCGCCTCAAGAAAATAGTAGATCAACTTCAAACAACCCTTCATCAACTGGAGCAAGCAGTAAGGCAATTATCTGCTAGACGTTCGAACATTCAAGGACATCCCATAGCCCTATGTGTACAATCTAACGAAGAGCGTAGTATGAAGGAGATACTAGAAACTCCAGTGGACAAGACATAGCATGGCTTCGTACTGGAACAAGTAGAGGAAGCTGTCATTATTGAAGAAGAAGAGTTGGTTGAAGACTTAGGAGATGCTGAACCTCCATGGAAATCCAAAGTTGTGGAGCATTCTGTCAAGGATGTTACAATTGATGCTAAGGAGGACTGTGCGCAATCCCCAGAGCAAGTCTTTCATGAAGAACTAGACAGAATAACCCAAGAAGCAAATTTCCTTGATGATGATAGTCACAAGTCAAGTTCTCCTAGTAATGAACTTGCATCCGCAAGTGAATTCTCTGAGATCGAAGAATCTTCCCCAACTAAATACGAAGATGATACGGAGGTAGATTTCTCTCAACCTCCAGTCTATGACTTAAGTGATGAGGAAGACATAGATGGCTTTGATCAGGACATGGACACATTTGAAGAATCCTGCAAAGAAGTGGAGAAATTCACAGAAGAGCACAAGGGAGTAGAACTCACAGAACCACTGGAACCACCTATCCCAAGGCCATTACCACCCAATACAAGTTTTAAGTGGGTACAATCCTTAACCTTTAATTGTATTTTTCCACCTGAATATGGTTTGCTTGAAACAGATGGCCAGCTTAACGCTCTCTGCGGCTTTAAGAGTAAAACGGAAATGGCTCGTACTCAGAGCTAGTGCACAAGGTTCAATAAGGTTCCACGCTTCAACTCGAAGGGCATGGATTGACATCATGATCAATCGGATGGATCTTGAAAAACGTTTGGTTATCCTAGTGAGAATCTAATTTCTAAACCGCCCAGATGGAAGAGTATAGATCAAGACAAAGGCGGATCTAAAAGCAAAGTTTGGGATCCTGGAATCTATGCTGACAATCATCACCCCGGGAGCCTGACAATCTGTTTGAAGCTGCTCAGAAGCTTCACATGCCTAGTTTGGGACCCCGGAGGCTATTGGCATTCCAAGCATTGGTGGAGATTTATGGATGAATTTAAGCATAAGCCGCCATAACAGGAAGCTCATCCAACGTCCAACTTAAGGACTTTAACTAAAAGTGCTAGGTGGGAGACAATCCACCATGGTATGATCGTCCCTTTTTCAATTTTTATTTAGTTTTATTTGTTTTCAAGTTTTATTTTATTGAACCTGGAGTTTTGCATCTCATTCATATTGATCATTGCATTCTGCATACTGCATAATTGCATACCTGCATAAAAAAAAAGGGTGCGCGACGCGACCGCATCATTCATGCGATCGCGTCAAGTTGCAAAAAACACTTCCCACGTGACCGCGTCATTCACGCGGCCGCATGATCTGGAGATCGGCGTAAAGATCCAACGTCCAGAAAGTTAGGCTGGAATCGTGCGGCCATTGTGCGTTTTGCACAAATGACCCACGCGATCGCGTCACTCACGCAATCGCGTCACTTGCACAACCTCAATCCCACGTGACAGCGTGAGCGACGCGATCGCGTCGCATGGATTGCACAACACCCCAAAAGGAGACAGAGAGTTGCGCTGAAACGACGCTGGAATCGTGCGTTTAGCACAATTTCTATCGACGCGATCGCCTGCCTCATGCGATCGCGTCATTCACTCTTTTAGCTATTCCATGCGATCGCGCCACTGACGCGATCGCGTCAACCACCATTTCAGCCCAACCACGCGACCGCATGCCCCACGCGATCACGTGGATTCAAATTTATAACCCCCAGTCACGCGAACCCTATCAGTCGCGCCCCCCCAACCCCTCTCATCCCTCTCTTCTTCCCCAATAACACCACCACCACCCAGCCACCACCACCGAACCACCATCACGCCGCCGACCACCCAGACGCCGCCGCCACCCACCCCCTTCCTCCTTCCCCCTTCTTTCTTCTTCTTCCTTCTTCTTTCCCCTCCAACGCCACTGCCCCCCCTCCGCGACCACCAACCACCGCCGCCGCCCCGTCACCACTGCCCAGCGCCACCCACACGCCCCCTCCCTTCCCCTATTACCCCCTACCCCCATTACCCCTACCTTTTCCTCCCTTCCTCTGAACAGCAGCCCCCGCCGCCGCGCCAGATGCCACCGCCGTCATCCCCATCCACCTCTCTGCCCCACTCTCTTTCTTACGCCAACCAGGTTCCGACGAACGCCACCATTCTATCCTTCGTAGTTAATTCATTTTTTCTGTTTATGTTCGTCATTAGGCTAGTTAGATATGCATGTTGTAGTGGATTTTAGGTTGTTAGGTAGCCTAGGATGTGGTTAGTGGATTTAGGTCTGTTTAATTGCGCTGTTCGTGTTTCTTGTTTCATTATTTTTGCAATTCTGCTGTTGCTGTGATGTTAGTTTTGTTCATATACTGTAATTTCTTGTTTCATGCTGATCTTTACTCTGATTTTTCATGATTCTTATTCCTTATATGTAATTGTAGCTTTATTTTTTATTCATATGAACTATTCTGTTACTGTTTATTTTTCGGGACAATCCAATTTTAGCCGGAATGCTGCCCAAATCTCTGTAAAATGTTTCCATTAATGTCTTGATTTTGGCATTTTCAACTGTGCTTTCCTTAGATTTAACCAAAATAATTCATGAATGCCAGGGTAAGCTTTCTTATTCTTTTTGATTTTCTGGTTCATAATTTGCATTTTTGATGTTTGATTCCAATTTTTGCTATTTCTATATCTATTTGAATCATCATCAACTTGTTTTCCTTATTTGCATATGAGTTACTTATAGCTTCTAACTGTGAATTCTTGTTACTTGGAATATTTTTATTATGCCACTTACTTTAACCCACTTTTTACTAACTCACTAATGTTAACTTCCTAAACTCTTTTTCAATTCTAACCAACCTAACCTTTCAAAACTTCTCTTCTGATTTTCTTTCACTTTCTTTCAACATTCTAACCATGGCATGATGTTAATTTTTCTATTTAACATGAATTCAATTACGTTTTGGGTTGTGAATTCTCCTTTTCGGACTTTTAACTCTTATACAATCCTTAATGCACATTTACTTAACTCATTTTCCTTATCCTATTTCTCCTTTGCCACTTTGTGTTTCTTTTGATTATTTGCCTATTTGTTTTCCTGTTTTCACTATATCCTGCTATTCTATTTTTCAGGATGTCTGCCAGCCAAAGAAAAGGAAAAGGAAAGGCTACTACTGGCAAACGGAAAAGAGGAGAATCCTCCATGTCCATTATGGATATTATGCACGATGACTCCTTGCGGGAGAAAAATTTTACCCCACAGGAGAAGGCCAACCAGCTAATCCCTGCTACTGATCCAGTGAAATTTGCAAACCGATACTGTGAGCTGAAGTATCCGGTGTTTGCAAACTCCAGGAACCTATACCTGGAGAGAACTTTGAAGATCCCAAAAGAACTCCAGTAATACACCTCTGATCAGATCAAACAAAGAGGCTAGTTCTTCCTGGAGAGAAACCTGACTGAGGTCAATGCATCTTGGGTTAGGGAATTCTACTGCAATTACTTTAAAACCTCCCTAGATGCAGTGAACCTTAGATGAAAGCAGATTCTGGTCACTGAAAAGGCCATTGAAGATGTCTTGAAGCTTCTGCCTAAAACTGATCAGCTGGATGGTTATCAAAAAGCTGAGGAGGATATGCGCTTCATGCGATTTGATTGGGATGCAGTCAAGGCCAGGATAGCCCTTGAATAGACCGTTCCTTGGATTATGGGTCAGAACACTACCACGCCAAAGGGAATCAAGCGGATTTACCTGAATGATGAGGCTCGGCTATGGCATCAGATACTTAGCAACTTCATTATGCCGAGTACCCACGAGACTGAGATACCAGCCGCTATGATCACCCTCTTATGGTGTGTGATGGAGGGTAAGGACCTGTACCTACCACGCTTTATCTGGTACCATATGGCCAGGGTCCACGTCCGAGGCACGCTTCCCTTTCCTTATCTGGTTACACAGCTAGGCCGTCAAGCTGATGTGCCTTGGGAGGATGCTGATGAAAAGCCACCTGCTGCAGAATGCAAGAAGAGTATCCCTCACAGCAGGAACTTTTTGGCTTTGGGTTACAGACCTCCTTTCCTCACTGCTACTGCTGAGACAGCCACACCATTTGCCGGCCCCTCTTCCTCTACAGCTACCCCTGCCACCACCAATACTCCTCCACCTGTTTCGATGACTTGACCAGATGGAGCATCGCAACAAGCGATGCTATGAGCACCTGAAGCTGATGATACGCTCTGGCGACATCCCCTTCGAGCCTGACACACCATCCGAGGCATCTGAGGAGGAGGCGGACGATCACGAGGAAGAGACCCATCCCAGAGCGAGGCTGTGCAGGCAGGCACAGAGCAGGCCACTTCACATCAGGAGGTTCCACCTCAGATTCAGGCTGTAGACTCTGATATCCCTATTCAGTCAGCACCTCTTCTGCAGCAGGCTGATCTTCAGACCACCACCACAGAGACTCCAACTGCCCATCCTTCCAGTGATGACACCCCTTCACACTCTGCTTGAGTGAGCATGAGGGACGATGCTACATTTTAAGTGTGGGGAGGTCGCCATCTCTGGCGTTCTTTTTTTGGTGAACCACTACATACTCTTTTCATTTTATTTTGCTATTTTTCTGTATTTTTCTGTATTTTTCTCTTTATTTTTATTTTTATTTTCTCAGTACTTATACAATGCTATTTTTATGTATTTTTACTCTATTTCTGCATGTTGCACTTTAGTTCATATTTTAGCCATTTAGTTTTAGTTGAAATTCTAACTTATTAGTATAGAAATTGTGGATTAATTAGTATAGTTTACCCTTTTTTGGAGCATAAGATAGCTTCGTTATATTAAAAATATAAAAAGAAAGTAAACTAGGAACTTGAACATAATAGAAACAATCCACACACCTTGTATATATAGCATTACATGTTAGTTAGTTAACAACATTTCATCAAGGAGAAACACTAGAACTTTAAAGCCATTCAATATAAATTTTACATTGAGAATAATGGAAATTTTTAACTAAACCTGCATGACATACATAAGTGATAAATGATTTTTGAGCTAGAAAACACACAGCCTGTGAGTTTTGAGCTTAATTGTATGGTTACATTCAAACCATAATATTTTATTCCTATGTGTTCCGCCCTTCTTTTTTTATTCTGATGTTCTTTATTTTGTTTTAATCTATATATCCGATTATAGAATAGAAATACATACCAAGAGAGTGATTGAGGCCATTATTTGATTTTAGCTCACTTATCCCAAAATAGCCTACCCTTTACATCACCCTTGTTAGCCCCCTTGAGCCTTTAAATCCCCTTTTATTCTATCAGCCACATTACTAGCCTTAAGCAGAAAGACAAAATAAAAATTCTAAGTTGAATCCTTGGTTAGCTTAAGATAGGAAATTATGTATGGTTTAAATGTGGGAAAACCTATTGGGAACATGGATGATAAAAACAAAAGGTAGAAAAGTTGAAAAGAATAAAATAATTCAAATAAAAATTTTTGGGAAGCATGCTCATGTGAAATCAAAATAATTGAATGACCATGTGCATTAAAAAAAAGTGTTTTTTTCAATAGTTGAATAAAGGGGACACAAAAGAATTCCCCAAATGTGAAATAAAGCAATGCACATGGAATAAAAATAATAAACATTGAAACATGAGCATGTAACATCAAAAGTGGGAAAATATAAGAAAATAGGTAAAGAAACTTTGCTTTACAAGGTATGTATATTAGGTGAGATCTTAGACTAATTAAGGATTCACTTATTAGCTCACTTAGCCTTATACATATACCCTTACCTTTACCTTGGCCCCATTACAACCTTAATTAAAGACCTCATGACTTTTGTATGTCTATATTCTATAATTATTGATTGGTTAGATGAAGAACAAAGTTATAAAAAGTAAGAATAAAAAGAAGAATAGAGTGATTAACCCAATAAACACTGAGTGACTAGAGAGTAAACACAAAATCCAGTGAGGGTTCAATAGCTCATTAACATATATCTCTATTTAAAATTATTAATTGTCTTGCAAGTTTATAAAATGTTTTTCTCTCCCATTTCAATTGTAAAGGCACTTTATCAGCTATCTAAAGTTTGGCTATATATATATATATATATGACTCCTTGATAATGTGAATTAATTCAACTACATGCAAGCTTTATATACAAATGAATAGAAATTAGAATTGCATGATGCATCATTCATTTAGGTAGTTGCATTTAGATTAGATTGCATTGCATGGCATTCCACCACTTTAACCTAACATTACTCTTGGACTTAGCATGAGGACATGCTATTGTTTAAGTGTGGGGAGGTTGATAAACCCATATTTTATGATATATTTTGTGCTTAGTTTGAGTGATTTATTCAATCCTTCACCCACTTATTCATATTAATTGCATGGTTTTACTTTCCCTTCCTTATTATGTGATGTATGTGAAAAACATGTTTCCTATGCTTTAAAATTAATTATTTTAATTACCTTTATTTCCATTCGATGCCGTGATTGGTGTGTTGAGTAGTTTCAGATCTTCTAAGGCAGGAATGACTCAAAGGATGGAAAGGAAACATACAAAACTGGAAGGATAGCATAAAACCGAGTTTGTGAAGAAACTGGCAGCCACACGATCGCATGGACGACGCGGCCGCATGCCAGCGCGAAAAGGGCATTGACACGGCCGCATGATTGACGCGACCGCACGCCTCGAGCAAAACACATATGACGCGGTCGCATGACTGACGCGACCGTGTGACAAGGAAAACTCTGAATGACGCGACCGCGTGGCCCACGCAGACGCGTCATAGAGGCCACGCACCAAAAATTACAGAAAACGCTCCCAGCAAATTCTGAAGCCCTTTTTGGCCCAAAATCCAAGTCCAGAAGGCATAGACCAGAGGTTATGAAGTGGGGGAATGCATCCATTCAAAGAGAGTCTCCACTTTAGTTAGTTTTCATGATTTAGATTTAGTTTAGAGAGAGGTTCTCTCCTCTCTCTTCTCACTTTAGGATTAGGATTTAGGATTAGGATTTTATTCGCTTTCAGGATTATCTCTTTATCAGGTTCAATATTCCCTTTTATTTACTTTTGCAATTTAATTTATGAATTCTTCCATGTTACAGATTACTCTTTTGAATTAATGTTATTTAAGGTATTTCAGTTTAATATTGCTTTCTTTTATTTACATTATTGTTATTCCCATCTGAAGACATTTTTATCCCAGTAGATTTACTTTTCTTCTTTTGGTCTTTGTTAAGAAATCAGTAACTCAGGAGTTATCAAACTCAAACATGATTGATAATTCATATCTTTGTTAATTAAACTGAACTTCAATAATCCCAATCTTTTCTTAGGAAATAAATAGGATTCGAAGATCAAACCAATTAATCCCTTGGCCTTCCTTTATCTTAGCAAAGGTTAACAAAGTGGAATTAAGATTCAATTCTCATCATTTTTGATAAGGATAGCTAGGATAGTACCTCTAATTTCTCATACCTTGCCAAAAGTTTATTTACAGTCATCTATTTATTTTACTTGCCATTTAAATTACTTGTTCTTTATTTACTTTAATTGCTAATTAAACTATCCTCTCCTCATTCTCAAAACCCCAATTTACAATCTCCATAACCAATAATAAGAACATACTTCCCTGCAGTTCCTTGAGAAGACGACCCGAGATTTGAATACTTCGGTTATCAATTTATTTAGGGGTTTGTTACTTGTGACAACCAAAACGTTTGTATGAAAGGACTTTTGAAGGTTTAGAAACTATACTTGCAACGAGGATTTATCCGCAAATTTCTAGACCATGCAAAAGTTCTCTCATCAATAAGGCTTTGATCAGAAGGTGTGTAGAAGGAATGTTCAGTGAATGGGTGGAGCTGCAGAATTTCTATGAAGGCTTGTCCTTGCCTTCAAAGAAAGCTTTGGATTATTCTTCAGGAGGATTGATGACATGTCATCATGTCATGTTTTTCTATGCTTTTTCATACAAGAAATTGATGATTAGTGCTTAAATATTGAATGCTTTTGTGCTTAAATGGTATATTTCTTTGATCTTTTGATTTGATAAACTTTGTAGGAAATAAGTAGAAAAAGAAGCAAAAACCACAAAGTAAGCTCAATTAAGCTCAAAAGGAGCAAAAAGTATTTGCAACCCTGACCTCTTCACAATCCAACAAGAATAACTCAAGCTACAAAGCTCCAAATGAGGTGATTTTAGTGGCATTGAAAAGTAGGAATCTAGAGCTTTCCAAGCATATATGGCACTACATGGTGGACACTAAATCAAAGGGATAAAATTTACCCCAAAAGTGCAAAGATGAACATATTATCAACCTGCAGTAAGGCCAGCTGACCTCTTCACCTTCGAAGGAGGATAACTTGAGCTTTCGAGCTTTAAATGATGAGCTCCCAAATGAATTGGAAAGTAGACATCCAGAGCTTTCCAACAATATATAATAGTATGGGGTGAACATTAAGTTTGGGCTTCAGAAGCTGACGCTAACTTTGGCCTCCAAAGCAGCGTTCACTAATTGAACGTTTTCGGCCTCCAAAACAGCATGACCAGGCCTTCTTCAAAGGACCATAACTTAGACTACAGATTTCCAATTGATGCGCTTCTAGTTGCATTGGAAAGCTGACATTTAGAGCTTTCCAACGATATATAGCAATCTATATTTGGCATGAAATTGAAGCACAACTGATAGGCATCTTTAAGGCCCAAAAATCACACTCAATAGCCAAACAATGCTAGCGTTCACTTTCAAAGTGAATGCCACGCTCACTTTTGTAACTTTTTCATGGGTTCAATAAAGGAGGGCCAAGGAAGGGGAATGCGCACCAAAGCACCCAAGAGCCAGCACTCAAAGAGTGAACTTAGCGTTCACTAATGCAACGCTAGTAGGAAGCATGCAAGCAAAGTGAACGTGGAGTTCACAAAGTGAACTGAACGCTCCACTGGGAGGAGACCCAAGCCACAAAATGCATCCTGATCCACACTACAAGAAAAAGGCCTATGGCCACGCTTTTTTCTTTCTACACTTTAAAAGCGTGGCCAAAAGTGGTCAATGGCCACGCTTTTTTGAGGGTGGCGATTAAATAGAGATTTGGCTACGTTTTTTCTTGCTACGCTTTAAAAACGTGGTGAAAGGGGTCAACAGCCATGCTTTTATGAGGGTGGCAACTGATTCGAAATTTGGCCACGTTTTTTTTTGCTACGCTTAAAAAGCGTAGCCATAGAGAGAAACAGGCACGCTTTCAAAACATGGCGATATGGTTTTGCTATTGGGACGTTTTAAAAGTGTGGCTGTTTCTTACTACTGTTTTGGCACACTTCAAAAGCGTGGCCAAAAAGTTCCAAAAAAAGAAAATTACAAATTCGTCCCTTGCTTCAAAATTCTAAGATAGAATTGCCCTAGCTTCCAATTACGAAGTCATCTACTACTCTTCCAGATAGACTTAAGTCTTTCTCCTTCTTCCAATTGTCTTAGCTCAGTCGAAAGCCCTCTATGAAGAACCCCCGGACGATTAACCTAGCTAACCTAACCTTGTCTTCATTGTGCCAAACCGACGGAGAAGAGAGAGACCATGGAAGCCAACGCAGAAGAACAAAGCAGCGAGTCAGGAGGACCAGATTGGGCCGAGTTGACTACGAGTGCCTCACCAATATCTTCTCCCAACTTAACATCCAGGACCGATGGCGAGGCACCATGCTTGTCTGCAAGTCATGGCTCTGCGCCTTCAAGGGCCCTTCTCTTCACACCATCTTCAACCTCGACCCTCAATTCGAGCCTCCCCCGGAGCTTCCCAACTGATGGGCCCCTTATTTCGAGCGTAAGATCGATTCCAAGCTTTCTTCCGTGGTCCGATGGAGCCATGGATCTCCAACCAAGATCCGCGTTCGTCACTGCTCCGATCGCTCTCTCGCTTTGGTCGCCAAAAGGTGCGAACTTGCCTCTCAATTTGGATTCCCATTTCCTTCAATTATTTTTCGTTTGGAGAGTCATGGATAATGGTAGCCGTATGCATAGTTCTGTTTTCTAACCCCTCCTCTCTCTCTCTCTCTCAATATTTTGTATTTGGAGGTTCAAATTTTTATGCTTTTAATTGTTTCGTGTGGATTTTTTATTTAATTGTTGGAAACTTGAAATTGGGCATGCTGTAATTTACTATTTTCAATAGTTTCTTACATGGTGGTTTCAAGTTTCTATGTTCAACATATGAAGCCTTACCTTGGTTGTTGCTGCTTTGAATATGATTGAACTGCGTTTCAGTTGCCCAAATCTTGAGGTGTTGTCGATCAGGAGCTGCCCTCATGTTACTGATGAGTCTATCTCTAGAATTGCTTTGAGGTGTCCAAAGCTTAGGGAGCTTGATGTCAGCTACTATTATGAAATATCCCATGTTTTATTGGTATTGGTTGGAAAAAATTGCCCCAATCTTAAGGTTCTCAAGAGAAATCTCATGAATTGGCTTGATCCTCCCAGCACATAGGGATTGTTCTGAATGAGTATCTCAATGCTTATTTCTGTTGATCTATGGTTGGTCCCAGTGAAATTTTTGTAGTTATTATAAGCTGTTTCTTGTAGGAATTATGATCTGTGACTATTTAATTCCTATTATTGGTTCTATTGTATCCCTTCCGTGTTGTGCTTTCTTTAATGTATTATATAGAAGAAAATTGTCTGAAATTGATATAATATATTACCAAATAATGTTGTTCTTGTTTATACTAATTTTTTTCACATATTCAACTTTCATCTTCATAGAATGAGTTTTCTAATTTTTCTCTCACAAGTTAACTTCGCTCACAATATAATACACTAGCTAACAGTAGGAACACATTGTATGACCTAACTGGAATTAAGTGGTGGCTTAAATCCTAAGTAATATTGACTATTGAGGGTTGGCTAGGATTTTTCT
Organism: Arachis hypogaea; assembly: GCF_003086295.3. Lineage (NCBI taxonomy): Eukaryota > Viridiplantae > Streptophyta > Magnoliopsida > Fabales > Fabaceae > Arachis > Arachis hypogaea. The sequence continues at coordinate 81,696,229 of NC_092053.1, forward strand.
TAATTTAATGTTCAGGAGAACATGGAATAAAGAAAAGCAAACACCTTGTTTACATTCATAGCTAATTAGTACCTATTTTGTTACAAATTCAGAATGATTAAATATAATATATGATGCCAGGGCATTTTGGCCAGTTTCACTAACCTTTTCTTTACTGTTTTTAGGGTAGTTTCATGCATTTCCTTAGAAAATAAGCTAGTTTTGGATAGATATTCACTTACATCTTGATTCAAGCATACATTGTGCACTTTACATGATTTCATGAGGATTTTGCATGAATTTTATGACAAATTTGATGTTGCATTTCCCATGACTTGGACCAGAACTTTAATGAGAAAAGTAATCGCCAATAACGCTCTCGAAGCCATCATTGCCCACGTTAAGAGTTACGTTAACTAAGTTAACGTGAACTCTAACGTGGAAGAAAGGAAAGGGAGCCAACGTTAGTGACACTTAACATTATCACTAATAACGTTGGACCAAGCTCATAAGTGGCCACGTTAAGAGCCACGTTAACTTAGTTAACGTGGCCTCTAACGTTAAGAAGTAAAGGGGAAGCCAACATTAGTGACATTCAACTTTGTCACTAACATTGGCCAAGTCACAATAAGCCACGTTAACTCCCACGTTAACCTAGTTAACGTGGAAGCTAACGTGAAGAAAGTAGGTGGTCAACAACGTTAGTGACACCAAACATTATCACTAACGTCGGGATTAACCCACACAAGCCCCAATAAGCCACGTTAACTCCCACGTTAACCTAGTTAACGTGGAAGCTAATGTGAAGAAGGAAGGTGATTGCCAACGTTAATGACACCTAACATTGTCACTAACGTTGGAAGGAGCCCACACAAGCCACAATGAGCCACGTTAACTCCCACGTTAACTTAGTTAACGTGGAAGCTAACGTGAGGAGGAGAGATGATGAGCCAACGTTAGTGACATTCACCTTTGTCACTAACGTTGGAGATGGCTAGCACAGCCACGTTAGAGGCCACGTTAACCTAGTTAACATGGACTCTAATGTGGGAGCTAAGGGCACATTGGAACGTTAGTGACAAAGGTAAGTGTCACTAACGTTCTTTAAGGTTGGCAAGCCTACGTTAAAAGAGCCATGTTAACTAAGTTAACGTGGACTCTAACGTAAGGAAAGGGGAGACTTATCAACGTTACTGGGAAAGGTGAGTCCCAATAACGTGTGCGAAGGACATAGAGGCAACGTTAGTGGCAACGTTTGTGCCACTAACGTTGAAATTAACGTGGCTCTTAATTTGGTGAGGAACGTTAGTGAAAAAGGTAATTGTCACTAACATTCTCGAACCCATATTTTCATTGAAAGTTAACACCACTAACGTCCTGAGCTAACGTCTCTGCCCACTTCACACTTTCTCTCTGCAAGTAAAGCTAAGCCCAATGAAGAAGATAACTGCTTCAAACTCAAGATCCAAAGGCCCATACCCAAGACTTGAAGAGCCAACTAGAAGATCAGAAGAGTAGTATATATAGGAGTAGCTTTGAATTGAAAAAGAGAGTTGAAGATTATAGGGAGCCTCTTGGCATAGAACTACTCTCTGTATTTTACTTTCTCTGCACTTCTAGTTTCATAATGTATTCTCCATCTTTGTTTTCATTTTCCAGAGCTATGAACAACTAAACCCCTTTCATTGGGTTAGGGAGCTCTGTTGTAATTTGATGGATCAATAGTAGTTTTCATTATTCTTCTTCTATCTTTTCTCTTGATTTTACTTGAAAGCTTTCGATCTTCATCCAATTGGGTAGTTATCTTGGAAAAGAAGCTATTCAAACTTGGATCTCTTCTGAGCCTTGAAAGAGGAATGAAGAGATCATGCTAGAAATGCTTTCTCATGCTGGACCAAATTGGGTTTGGATGGATATGTGACTATAATCCTCTCAACACTTGATTTGGGAAATGCATGTGGTATAATCAGTGACCATACTTCATCTCTTCTCATGAGCAATTGACGAAGGAATTGGCTATTGATCAAGATTTGAGAGATTGAATTACAAGGAATTGTAATTCGATCACTTAAGATTGCCAAGGAGATCAATGAGTGCATTGATTGAGGAAGAGATGAAAATGAAATTGATCCAGAGAATGCAACATCTCCTGAGCCCAATGAACTCCCCATTTCTGATCTTACCCATTCTCTTTAATTTCTGTCATTTACTTTTATGAGCAATTACCCCATTCCCATTTAAGATTCTATAATTTACTTTCCGTCATCTACATTCAGCTCTTTATTTCCAACATTTACTTTTCTGTTATTTACTTTCCCGCCATTTAATTTTCTGCAATTCTCAACTCAAATTCTGATTCGCTCAACTAGAACATTCCTCTAGTTAAAGTTGCTTGATCAATCAATCCCTATGGGATTCGACCTCACTCTATTGTGAGTTTTTACTTGACGACAAATTCGGTACACTTGTTGAAGGAAATTTGTTATGAGACAAGTTTTCCGTGCATCAAGTTTTTGTGGCGCCGTTGCCGGGGATTGATTGTGTATCAACAAAGATTAAATTGGAGGATAACTAGATTGAGCATTTTATTTTTGTTTGATTTAATTTTCTGTTTGAGTAATTCACTTTCAGTTTTTGTTAATTTCTTCCCTTCCCCCTACTTTTTCATTTTTAGTTATTTACCATTTATTTCCCTAACCCACTAACTGTTTGATATATTGCATCACTCACACTAACAGTAATTCTGACAAAAATACTTTCTGCATCTATTTTCCTTGCTTGTACTTGTTGGTTGTATGACAGGGAGAAGAAGCGGGGCTTCAACTTCCTTTGATTCTGAACCTGCGAGGACCTCCTTTAGATTAAGGAGGGAAGCAAAAGGAAAAAGAGTAGTTGGTGCTGAGGAAGAGGAGGAATACTTTGAACCAAACATGGAAGAAAACATGGAAAACCATCATGAAGAAGAGACTCAAAACCATGGCGGAGGAGGTCGAGCAAATCATGTTGGGGAGGATAGAAGAGTTTTAGGCTCTTACATCAATCCAAACCCAGGAAACTGTGGAAGTAGCATTCAAAAGCCAACCATCCATGCCAACAATTTTGAACTGAAGCCACAGCTCATCACCCTTATTCAGAACAACTGTTCGTTCGGAGGAAGTGTCCAAGAAGACCCCAATCAACATCTAACTACCTTCTTGAGAATTTGTGACACAGTAAACTCTAATGGTGTTCATCCTGACGCCTATAAACTGCTCTTATTTCCATTCTCACTCAAGGATAAGGCAGCTAAGTGGCTGGAGTCTTTCCCAAGGGAGAGCTTGACAACTTGGGAAGATGTGGTGAACAAATTCTTAGCAAGATTTTACCCCCTCAACGAATCAATAGGCTGAGAGTTGAGGTCCAAACTTTCAGGCAACAAGATGGTGAGATTCTGTATGAAGCATGGGGGAGGTTTAAGGACCTGACAAGGAGGTGTCCACCTGACATGTTCAACGAATGGGTGCAGCTGCACATTTTCTATGAAGGGCTATCTTATGAGTCAAAGAAGGCCGCAGACCATTCATCCGTAGGATCTTTGAACAAGAAGAAGACCATTGAGGAGACCATATATGTCATTGAAACTGTAGCAGAGAATGACTACTTCTATGCTTCCGAAAGAGGGAACACTAGAGGAGTGATGGAGCTAAACAATGTAGATGCTCTGCTGGCTCAGAACAAGCTCATTACCAAGCAGCTGGCTGACCTAACCAAGAAGATGGAGAGGAACCAAGTAGCAGCAATCTCCACTTCAACAACAACCCAAGAAGGAGTGAATGAAGAAGCAGAGGGAAGTCAGGAGCAAATCAACTACATTAGAAATTCACCTAGGCAAAACCATGATCCGTACTCCAAGACCTACAACCCTGGATGGAGGAATCACCCAAACTTTGGGTGGGGAAATCAACAAGACCAAAGCCTTGATCTAAGATGCCCAAATCCCAACAATGCAAGCCACCAACATTTCACATCTAGATCATATCAACACCCCCATAACAACACCTCTCCACATCCACATCAAAACCAAAATAACTTACCTCATCCTTCCACCTCTTATCCCGATCTACAATCATTTGATGACAGACTCTCAAGGATTGAGAATCTACTTGAAAGCATAGGCAATGAGATTCAAGACAACAAGGTGTTCAAGGAGGAAGTGTGAGCCAGTTTCAAGAACCAGGGAGACACAATCAAGAGGTTGGAATCTCAAGTGGGGTATCTCTCTGAGCAAATTCCCAAACCCACAGATGGATTCCCAAGTGACACAGAGAAGAATCTAAGAGGTGAAACAAAGAAAGTAAGATGGGAAGATTGCAAGATGGTCACTATAAGTGATAAGGAGACTGAGGACAAGCCAAGCAAGCTGTCAGAACAACCTGAAGATACCTCAGTAGCGAAGACGGAAAAAGATCATCAAGAACCAGAAATCTCATAACAGGAGCTGCTGAGACTCTATGCACCTTTTCCCCAACTGCTCAATGGTGCTGTGGAGAAGAGAATATACTCAAGGTTTCTAGATTTGTTTGCATCTTTGCATGTCAACATACCATTCATCAAGACTATTCAACAAATGCCTGCATACATCAAGTATATAAAGGAGCTGCTTCCCAGGAAAATCTCACTCAAGGAAGGCCAAACTATAGTGATGAACAAGGAGTGCAGTGCCCTCATTCAACCACAGTTGCCTACAAAAAGAAAAGATCCAGGGAGTTTTCATGTCCCCTATGCCATAGGAGAAACAATGTTTGATAAAGCACTCTGCGATTTGGGAGCAAGCATCAACTTAATGCCCTTATCCCTGGTGAAGAGGCTGGAGATCAATGAGATAATGCCCACAGATGTAGTCATCAGGCTGGCAGACAAAACTCAAAAACAAGCAATAGGAGTGGTGGAAAATGTGTTGGTAAAGGTTGGGAAATACTTTCTTCCCACAGACTTTGTCATCTTGGACATGGAAGAGAGTCACACTCACCCAATCATATTGGGAAGACCATTCCTAGCTACAGCCAGAGCACTCATAGATGTGGAGCGAGGGGAGCTAATATTAAGGATCCATGATGAACGACTCAGCTTTAATGTCTTCAAACTCTCACAAGAAGCAGACCAAGAGAACAAAGAACTAAGAAAAGATAATAATGAGATGCTGAAAGAGGAAGCAAGCACTGAAGCACAACCAGCCCACCTGGGAAAGCCCTTAGTTGATGAACAAGGAAATAAGCAGTTGTCACAGCTCAAGGAAAAGCTGGAGGAACCTAAACCACCAGAGACATGTGAAGACAACAACAAAATTCCCTTAGAAGAAGAAGTCACAAAGAGCAAGGCAACATCAAGAGGGACAAAGAAGAAGGTACCAAGGGGGTGGAGGAACAAGAAGATCCCTACGGAAGACTTCTCTCCAGGGGATAAAGTGATCTCAACTTACTTCCCAGATATCCCCCCTAATCTCCCCACTGTACCATCTCAGTTACCTAAGGTCTTCACTATCAATAGAGTTCTCTCCTTGGAACATGTAGAGATTATTGATACAACCAATGGATATAAGTCCACATCAAGAGGGGAGGACTTTAAGCATTACCAACCACCCTGATGAGGGAGAAACGTCAAGCTAGTAACGCTAAAGAAGCGCTTCATGGGAGGCAACCCATGTTTTATATACTTTTAGAAAATAGTGAATAAGTCAATATTCATGAATCCTAACCCAAACTTGACAAACACTTGGTGAAATCCTTATACTGCAGTATATAGTGAAGAACAAGTTTGGTGTTCAAAACGTGCTAAGAAAGCATGAATGCAACTGAGAGCATGCTAGTCTTGGAGCCTTGAACAGAACTTTTCATCACAGTGCTCCAAACTAAGTTTGGTGTCACCCCATGGTGCCACCAATGTGCATATAAGGATACACAGTTAATTAGTTAGTTGGAGTTCATGAATAAATAATCTAATCTTTTCTTCTTTTTATTATTCTAGCCGTAAAGTTTAAATTGTTTTTTTTTATGATATTAATTCTTACTTTTCTTATTTTATCTTTATAGGAAAAAGGAGAGGAGCATTGAAGGAGATTGATTGGACATTTAAATGAGAAAGGTTCGGCCACTTCATGAAGAGAAACTACATACCTGTCTCAAGAAGGAATGCATTGGAAAATGTTGCCATGCAACATTGAAGAAAGGAGAATTTTGAAGACCGAACCAATAACCCTCATAAAGTGATGATCCTTGTCCTTTCTCCATGCATAACCCCAACCGTCCATCAAGCAACCATTCCATCAATCCACACCCTCCATTCACTCACAATCTCCCTATATAAGTGAGTCCTAGTGCATATTTACCCCTCATACTCAAATTCCCACTCTCCACATTTCACACTTTCGGCGTCCAAAACCTCTTCATCATACCTCATCCTAACCAACTAAATTCCTCATCTATCCTTACCTTCCAATCACCTCACACAGCAACTCAAATTCATGGCATCGTCAAGCTCCAAGAGGCAAAAAAGGAGGGAACCAATGGAGAGCATTCCTTTCGATGAGAAGAGATTCAAAACTGCCTTCCATGAACGAGAATTTCAGCGGATAAATCTTAAAAAGATACTGCGCGAGTTGACCTTCCAATTCAATGAAGATGAGTGCCTACAGATTCGAGAGAAAATTGAGAAAAAAAGGTGGCAAAGGCTCACTGATCCAGAGGGGAAGATCAATGTAAACCTCATCAAAGATTTCTACGCAAATGTGGTTAGAGAAGACAAAACCAGGGCTCCAACCTTCAAAAGCTATGTAAGAGGAAAGGAGGTGGACTTCAGCCCAAATGCTATAACAAGAACTCTTCACCTGAAATCACCACATTTTGATGAGCCCAGTTATCATGCAAGGATAAGTAAAAGCCAAGACAATGATGAGCTCACAGAAATCGTGACTGACATCTGTGTTATAGCAGCTGACTGGGAAAGGTATGGAGATGGGAAACCCCGGTTCATCAAGAGGGGAGACCTTAGCCCGGAAGTCAAGGGGTGGTTTGAACTCGTGAGGAGGTCTATCCTTCCAGCTAAAAATAATTCAGAGGTCAATATTAATCGAGCAACTATGGTACATTGCCTAGTACAAAGTGGAGAAATCAATGTGCATGAACTGATAGCTGAAGGAATTCAAGATTTAGCTGAGAAGCTTGAATCAGGTGCCAGACTTTGGTACCCCAGCACCATTCTCAGATTGTGCACAAAGGCCAAGGTGGTCTTTGAGGATAGCAATCCAGATTGGGTGAACCCTGGGAGGCTAATAACAATCCAGCGTCTGGTCTATACTACACCTGCCCAGCAACAAAGAAGGCCACAAATAGGGAAGCTAAAAGCGAAAGAAGGAGCTCACCAAGAGGAGCTTCATCAGGAAGAATATCAACAAGAAGAGCATCATGACCCAGCTGACTTGAATATGAACCACCTTCTAAGAGCCATTGAAGATTTAGGGATGAGACAGATGGAAGGACAAGAGCAAATACTAAACCTTCAGTCCAACTGGATGAGCCGACATGAAGAATGGCAGAAACAACAAATGGAGCAGCAACAGGAACAATACTCCCAGCTCACTCAAGCCATCCACCAAGTTACTGAGAGGCAAGAACGTCAAGATAAGCACTTGCAAGAACTCAATCAGCGGCAAATAGCTCAGATGAAAGCATTCAATAAGTTCACTGTACTTAATGAAAGACAGCAACTACATAGGGAGGAGTTCAACATAAACACTCAGGCCAAGTTGAACTACATGTCATATGCATCATCTACACTATGCCATCCCTACATATGATGAGGTCCAAAAAGATTTTGAAGAACAAGAAGAAAAGAAGGTGAAACAACAGAAGGAAACACTAAAGAAGAAGATGGAAGATGGTGGGTTCTGGAAGAAGTTGATTGGAAAAAGCAAAGGGAATGGGAGTACGAGCACTCAAGAGGGACACAAGGAGGACAAGCAAGGAGGAGAGCATGGGCAACCACATGAGTAAATGGTGGTGGAGTTCCTTCTTTGGTCCATCTTTTTCTATGCTTTGAATAAGGAAGATCTTGTATGAAATAGAACCTGCTTCCATAATAGTTTGAACCTTTTCAATTCTGTCTTTTAAATTTTTTTTTTTGTCGAATAGGTCTATGTTTGCTAGTCTTTATGTCACTGCATTATCTCTTTACTTACTTGTATGCTTGTACCTTTGAATCAAATGAATGGAGAATGAGTGTTTTAAAAGACCAAAGAAGAGTTCATACTATGGAGTAAGTTCATGAGTTTATGGTATAGTCATAAGTTAGCTAAGTTAGTTCAACCATAAGGTGGGAAGACAACTATCTGTCCTGAATCATATGCTTTGAATACACCCCATGAGACTAGCTAAATAAGAAGATCCTAATAAGAAAAAGGGAAAGAACAATAAAGGTTGAAAAATAAAAGAAAAAGAGTAAGCAATAAGGCTAGGCACCAATGGTTTTAATCTTGAGGCATGTGTTTGTGGTGCTCCTGTGTGAGGGATCTACTTGGATGAATAAGCTCTTAGGGGTGCCTTATCACTTGGTAACTTGGGTTAACTAACTCGGGATTATCAGCTGAAAGTCCACTATCAAGAGTAACCTTCACTACAGAGCATTTAGTAACCCAAAGAGGTGCTGGACACCAAGGTCTCAAGAAAAGAAAATAAGTAAACTATATGCCTGTGGTGTGTATGTATGGGGGAAAGAGACTTGAGGGAGTAAGTCCTTAGGGGTGTCTTAACATATAGCACCTTGAACCAACTGGTTCGGAAGTGTTGGCTGAAAGCTTATCTTAAAAAGTCGCCCCCTTACAGAGCATTTAGCCTAAGAACACAAATAAGCCCTGAAATAACAATAAAAGGATCAATGAATAAAAGTCTCATGGGATGCAATCACAGTGAGTATTCTAGGACATGATAAAGGTTTGAAAGCCAGGAATGAACCTAAGTTGCTATGCATGAAACCACCATAAAACCAGGGGCATGACCTCTACAAGAATGACTCATTTCTCTTGGCATTCCATTCATCATTCTCTTGTTCCAGTACTTGCTTAGGAACAAGCAAGCTTTAAGTTTGGTGTTGTGATGCCAGGGCATTTTGGCCAGTTTCACTGACCTTTTCTTTACTGTTTTTAGGGTAGTTTCATGCATTTCCTTAGAAAATAAGCTAGTTTTGGGTAGATATTCACTTACATCTTGATTCAAGCATACATTGTATACTTTACATGATTTCATGAGGATTTTGCATGAATTTTATGACAAATTTGATGTTGCATTTCCCATGACTTGGACCAGAACTTTGATGCACTTGATTGCTTGATTTCAGGACAAAGGAAGCAAAGAAGAACCACATTAGTGGCTACGTTAGTTACACTAACGCGGGCTCTAATGTGGAATGGGAGTAACTTGCAAAGTTAATGAGAAAAGTAATCGCCAATAACGCTCTCGAAGCCATCATTGCCCACGTTAAGAGTTACGTTAACTAAGTTAACGTGAACTCTAACGTGGAAGAAAGGAAAGGGAGCCAACGTTAGTGACACTTAACATTATCACTAACGTTGGACCAAGCTCATAAGTGGCCACGTTAAGAGCCACGTTAACTTAGTTAACGTGGCCTCTAACGTTAAGAAGTAAAGGGGAAGCCAACGTTAGTGACATTCAACTTTGTCACTAACGTTGGCCAAGTCACAATAAGCCACGTTAACCTAGTTAACGTGGAAGCTAACGTGAAGAAAGTAGGTGGTCGACAACGTTAGTGACACCAAACATTATCACTAACATTGGGATTAACCCATACAAGCCCCAATAAGCCACGTTAACTCCCACGTTAACCTAGTTAACATGGAAGCTAACGTGAAGAAGGAAGGTGATCGCCAACGTTAGTGACACCTAACATTGTCACTAACGTTGGAAGGAGCCCACACATGCCACAATGAGCCACGTTAACTCCCACGTTAACTTAGTTAACGTGGAAGCTAACGTGAGGAGGAGAGATGATGAGCCAACGTTAGTGACATTCACCTTTGTCACTAACGTTGGAGATGGCTAGCACATCCACGTTAGAGGCCACGTTAACCTAGTTAACGTGGACCCTAACGTGGGAGTTAAGGGCACATTGGAACGTTAGTGACAAAGGTAAGTGTCACTAACGTTCTCGAAGGTTGGCAAGCCTATGTTAAAAGAGCCACGTTAACTAAGTTAACGTGGACTCTAACATAAGGAAGGGAGAGACTTATCAACGTTACTGGGAAAGGTGAGTCCCAATAACGTGTGCAAAGGACATAGAGGCAACGTTTGTGCCACTAACGTTGAAGTTAACGTGGCTCTTACTTTGGTGAGGAACGTTAGTGAAAAAGGTAATTGTCACTAACGTTCTCGAACCCATATTTTCACTAAACGTTAACACCACTAACGTCCTGAGCTAAAGTCTCTGCCCACTTCACACTTTCTCTCTGCAAGTAAAGCCAAGTCCAATGAAGAAGATAACTGCTTCAAACTCAATATCCATAGGCCCATACCCAAGACTTGAAGAGCCAACTAGAATATCAAAAGAGTAGTATATATATGAGTAGCTTTGATTTGAAAAAGAGAGTTGGAAATTATAGGGAGCCTCTTGGCATAGAACTACTCTCTGTATTTTACTTTCTCTGCACTTCTAGTTTTATAATGTATTCTCCATCTTTGTTTTCATTTTCCAGAGCTATGAACAACTAAACCCCTTTCATTGGGTTAGGGAGCTCTGTTGTAATTTGATGGATCAATACTAGTTTTCATTATTCTTCTTCTATCTTTTCTCTTGATTTTACTTGAAAGCTTTCGATCTTCATCCAATTGGGTAGTTATCTTGGAAAAGAAGCTATTCAAACTTGGATCTCTTTTGAGCCTTGAAAGAGGAATGAAGAGATCATGCTATAAATGCTTTCTCATGCTGGACCAAATTGGGTTTGGATGGATATGTGAATATAATCCTCTCAACACTTGATTTGGGAAATGCATGTGGTATAATCAGTGACCATACTTCATCTCTTCTCATGAGCAATTGACCAAGGAATTGGCTATTGATCAAGATTTGAGAGATTGAATTACAAGGAATTGTAATTCGATCACTTAAGATTGCCAAGGAGATCAATGAGTGCATCGATTGAGGAAGAGATGAAAATGAAATTGATCCGGAGAATGCAACATCTCCTGAGCCCAATGAACTCCCCATTTCTGATCTTACCCATTCTCTTTAATTTCTGTCATTTACTTTTATGAGCAATTACCCCATTCCCATTTAAGATTCTACAATTTACTTTCTGTCATCTACATTCAGCTCTTTATTTCCAGCATTTACTTTTCTATTATTTACTTTCCCGCCATTTAATTTTTTGCAATTCTCAACTCAAATTCTGATTCGCTCAACTAGAACATTCCTCTAGTTAAAGTTGCTTGATCAATCAATCCCTGTGGGATTCGACCTCACTCTATTGTGAGTTTTTACTTGACGACAAATTCGGTACACTTGCAGAAGGAAATTTGTTATGAGACAAGTTTTCCGTGCATCAATATACCATATTGAATGAATAGTCATCTCTGTTTCTTGACTTGATACTTTCATTTCACACATTGAATGACAAAAGATCATAGTCTGTGTTGTGCATGAAGTGAGTTCTGGTTCCTTGTCCTTGTTGATGTCAACAAGTTTAAATTTGTTATCCATATATAAACTAAAGGATTGACAGTTTCGCATATGCTACTCGAATTATACTATGTATCTTTGATTTCTTGTATAGTTAAAAAAACTTGATTACAGTTTTGAATAGAGTAGTAACTCTTAAATAATGAGAATAATGTAATTTTACATTGTAGGTGAGTTTGAATGGTTATGGCTTCATCAGTTCCCAGTTCATCAGAACTTATTTGTATAATTATACTATCCATATAAGTATTAGCAGGTGCAACTTCAAGGTATGTCCTATTTTCTAATTCTGGAAGGCATAAATTCTACTCTTTGAATTTTTGGTAGAGCTGAGTTGAGATTGTGGAAAATAGTATAATACTTACTTCTCGAACTGATTGTTAATTCGTTCTTCTTTGTTCTCGTTATATCTAACAGTGAATTTTTTGGTTTAATTTTGGATATCCGTAATAGAGGAATTGGCTGTCGACTTTGGTTCAATCATCTTATTGACATGAGGCAATTTAATCAAAGGGGTCAAGACCTTTTCATTAAAGTCCCTAGCTCAGAGTTAGGTAACTATTTTTTCATCCTTCATCTCTTTTTCCATTTTGATTTCTTGTGAAATATGTAAATTAGCTAGTTAGGATTTATCATCGCTGCCTCGAGAAGGTTTTAACTTTTCAAATTAATTATTAAAAAAAAGGTAAGTTTATTAGTAAAGTAGGTTATAAGAGGAGTTACAGAATTTCAGTAATGCAGAATTTTTGAATATGAGCAGCAAGAGAATTGAACGGAATTGAATGGAACTTTTGCTGAGAAAATATGAACAGTTGTATTGTGAGCCTCACTTTAAGGTACAATCAATGTATTTTTCCCTCATTTTCCTGTTAGAAAGGTAAATCAATTTCTTTCTGTTTGATGTGTGTTCTGTTAATTTCTCTCTCTCTCTCTCTCTCTCTCTCTCTCTCTCTCTCTCTCTTAAACTATGAGCAGAAAATGTCAAAGTTGTGGTCAGAAGACAGTGAATTTACCTCCGTTCGGGAAGGTCTCTATTTTCTCACTTGTAGTATTATTATTTTCTGTGGCATTTGCGATTTTTTGGGATGCTACTATAATAAGTCTTTATAATGTTCATTATTTCCTCTGTAGTAAGTACAATTACTCTCCTACTACAAGGACAATAACACAGCCATGGCTACTTCAGTTTCAACCATAGAAGTTGTCAAAGGAACTCCAGTATGATACTTTTACCTTACTTGGTTACTTTCAATTAATTATATTCACTCAATTTATCACTTCTAGTTTTAAACTATGTATAGGATTAGGATAGTAATTGGATTGGATGCAGTGTGAATTAGTAATCAGTTATAGATACCAAATAAGAAAAATAATGATCATGCGGACTATGGATACATACATATCATTAATTTGTGAATTATCAATATATCTAGATGCGGTTCATGATTTCTTGTTGATGCACGGAAACTTGTCTCTGAACAAAATTTCCCTCGGTAAGTATACCAAATTGTCGTCAAGTAAAAACTCACGATAGAGTGAGGTCGAATCCTACAGGGATTGATTGGTCAAGCAACTTTAATCAGAGGAATGTTCTAGTTGAGCTAAGCAGAAATTGAGTTGATATTTGTAGAAACATAAATGGCGGGAAAGTAAATAACAGAAAGTGTAAATGCTGGAAATAAAGAGCAAAATGTAAATGGCAGAAAGTAAATTGCAGAATCTTAAATGGGGATTTGGGGAAATAAACATAAAAGTAAATGGCAAAAAGTAAAGAGAATGGGTAAGATCAGAAGTGAGTGATTCATTGGGCTCAAGAGATGTTGTATTCTCCGGATCAAGTTCATTCTCATCTCTTCCTCAATCAATGCATTCATTGATCTCCTTGGCAATCTTAAGTGATTGGATTCCAATTCCTTGGCAACCCAATCTCTCAAATCTTGATCAATAGCCAATTCCTTGGTCTAATTGCTCATGAGAAGAGATGAAGTATGGTCACTGATTATACCACATGTATTCCCAAATCAAAGTGTTGGTAGGATTATATGTCACCATATCCATCCAAACCCCAATTTGGTCTAACATGAGAAAGCATTTCTAGCATGATCTCTTCATTCCTCTTCCAAGGTCCGAATAGATCCAAGTATGAATAGCTTCTTTTCCAAGACAACTACCTAATAGGATGAAGAGTGAAAGCTTTCTAGTAAAATCAAGAGAAAAGAAAGAAGAAGAATAATGAAAACTATTATTGATCCATCAAATTACAACAGAGCTCCCTAAGCCAATGAAAGGGGTTTAGTTGTTTATAGCTCTAGGAATGGAAAGCATAAATGAAAAGTACATTTCCCAAAATAAAACTAGAAGTTGCAGAGAAAGTAAAATATACAGAGTGTAGTTCTTCCAATGCCAAAAGCTCTCTACTAGTTCAAAACTACTCCTATATATACTACTCTTCTGATCTTCTAGTTGGCTCTTCAAGTCTTGGATATGGGCCTTTGGATCTTTTGAAGCAGTTACAGTTCTTCAGTGGGCTCAGCTTTGCTTGCAGAAAAAGTGTGAGTTAGGCATGGACGTTAGTTAGGACGTTAGTGGTGTTAACGTTAAGTGAAAATGTGGGTTCAAGAACGTTAGTGACGATTACCTTTTTCACTAACGTTCCAAGCCAAAAAATGGTCCACGTTAACTTCAACGTTAGTGGCACTAACGTGACCACTAACGTTGCGTCTTGGTCCTTCGCAAACGTTATTGGCATTCACCTTTTCCAATAACGTTGCTTATTGTCCCTTTTCCCCACGTTAGAGTTCACGTTAGTATAACTAACGTGACCCTTAACGTGGGCATGCCTAAGCTTCGAGAGTGTTAGGGACACTTACCTTTGTCACTAACGCTCCAAACGCCCCTCTTTCCCACGTTAGAGTTCACGTTAGTTGGATTAACGTGACCACTAATGTGGTGGTGATTGCCATCTCCAATGTTAGTAAAAAAGGTGAGTGTCATTAACGTTGGTCCATCAATTCTTCCTCCACGTTAGCTTCCACGTTAATGTAATTAACGTGGCAACTAACGTGGGCAATAGTGGCTTAATCCAACGTTAGTGACAAAGGTGAGTGTCACTAACGTTGGCGATTCCTTGTTCCTTCCACGTTAGAGTTCACGTTAATGTACTTAACGTGACTCTTAACGTGGCCAAGTGTGCCCTTTTTCCAACGTTAGTGGTATTCACTTTTACCACTAACGTTGGAGCTTCCTTTCTCCTCCACGGTAGCTTCCACGTTAATGTAATTAATATGGCAACTAACGTGAGCTATAATGGCTTTCGAAGGCATTATTGGCGATCACTTTTCTCATTAACATTGCAAGCTTATGCCCATTCCACGTTAGTGGTCACGTTAATTAGACTAACATGGCTACTAACGTGGTTCTTCCTTGCTTCCTTTGTCCTGAAATCAAGCAGTTAAGTACATCAAAGCTCTATTCCAAGTCATGAGATCATGTATTATCTAATTTGTCATTCAATTCATGCATAATTCTCATGAAATCATGTAAAGTTCACCATGTTTGCTTGAATCAAGATGTAAGTGAATATCTACCCAAAACTTGCTTATTTACTAGGAAAATGCATGAAACTACCCTAAAACAGTAAAAGAAAAGGTCAGTGAAACTGGCCAAAATGCCTTGGCATCACAACACCAAACTTTAAGCTTGCTTGTCCCTAAGCAAGTACTGAAACATAAGAATGATGAATGAAAGAACAAGAGAAATAAGTTCTTATTATAAAAGTAAAGCTCTAGGTTTATGGGGTTTCATGCATAGCAGCTTAGGTTTATTCCTTTACTGGTTTCCAGGTCCTTATCATGCTTTTGAGTACTTACTTGATTGCATCCTATGAGATCCTTATTCTTTGATAAGATCCTCCCCCTTTTTTTTCTCAAGGTTTATTGCATCCTTAGGCCAAGTGCTCTGTGAGGGGGCGACTCTTTAAAATAAGCTTTCAGCCAACACTCCCGAACCAGTTGGTTCAAGGTGCTAGGTGTTTAAATACCCCTAAGGACTTACTCTCTCAAGTCTCTCTCCCCCATATATGCACACCACAGGCACATGGTTTGTTATTTTCTTTCCTTGAGGCCTTGGTGTCCAGCACCTCTTTGGGTTACTAAATGTTCTGTAGCAAGGTTGCTCTTGATAGTGGATTTTCAGTTGGTAATCCCGGGTTAGTTAACCCAAGATACCAAGTGATGAAGCACTCCTAAGAACTTATTCATCCAAGCAGATCCTTGGTACAAGATTACCACAGACACATCCCTCAAGATTCAAACTATTGGTGCCTAGCCTTATTTCTTATTACTTTTCTTTCTTTTTCAACTCTTATTGTTCTTTTTCTTTTTTCTTATTAGGATCTTGTTATTTAGCTGGTCTCATACAATGTGCTTCAAGCATGTAATTCAATGCATAAGTGTCCTTCCACCTTACTGGTGAACCAACTTAGCTAACCTATTACCACACCACAAACCTTGAGAACTTACTCCACAATATGAACCCCACTCTGGTTTTTCTTTTCATAACATTCTCTTTTATTAAATTCAAAGGGCAAGTATACAAGTAAGTAGGATGAAGATGAAAACAGGTAACTTGGACCAACACACATAGATTTAATAACTGAAAATGCTAAAGACAGAATTGAAAATTGCTAAGTTACTATGGAAGCATGTTCTATTTCATACATGATTTTCCTTATTTAGATTTGAAAAAGATAAAACGAAGAGGGAACTCCACCACCTTTTACTCATGGGGCTGCCCATGCTCTCTCTCTTGTTTGTCCTCTTTGTGCCCTTCTTGAGTGCTTGAACCCCCATTTCCCTTGCTCTTTCCAATCAAATTTTTTCAGAAGCCAGCATCTTCCATCTTCTTTTTCAATATTTTCTTCTGTTGTTTCACCTTCCTTTCCTCTTGTTCTGTTAGATCCTTTTGAACTGTATCATATCTGGGGATTACAGAGTGTAAATTATGCATATGCCCAATCATATAGTTCAACTTGGCTTGAGTCTTTATGTTGAATTCTTCCCTTTGTAGTTGTCGTCCTTCATTAAGCATGCTGAACTCGTTGAATGCTTTTGTCTGAGCTAGCTGACGCTGGTTGAGTTCTTGAAGGCATTTATCTTGACGTTCTTGCCTTTCAGTCACTTGATTGATGGCCTGAGTGAGCTGGGAATAGTGTTCCTGTTGCTGCTCCAGTTGTTTTTTCTGTCACTCTCCTTGTTGATTCATCCAGCTAGCAAGTAGTTCTTCCTGACAATCCATCCGCTGGGATTGAAGGTGTAGTTGTTGCTCTTGCCCTTCCATATATCTCCTTGCCAAGTCCTCAATGGCTCCTTGAATGTGGCCCAGATTTATATTGGTTGGATCATAGTACTCTTCTTGCTGGTATTCTTCTTGATGAGATTTTTCTTGGTGAGGTCCTTCTTGTGATGTTCTTTTCCCTATTTGAGGCCTTATTTGTTGTTGGGCGGGTGCCACATAAGTTATACGCTGGAGCATAACTAACCTTCCAGGGTTTACCCAATGTAGATTGCTATCTTCGAATACCACCTTGGCCTTCTTACATAGTCTCACAATGGTGCTGGGGTACAAAAGCCGAGCACTCGGATCACTCTTTTCGGCTGCCTCTTGGATTCCTTCAGCTATAATTTCATGCACATTGATGTCTCCACCGCTCATAATGCAATGTAGCATGGTAGCTCGAGCAATGTTGACCTCGAAATTGTTTGAGGCTGGGAGGATAGATCTTCTCACAAGCTCAAACCATCCCTTGGCTTCCGGGATGAGGTCTCCTCTTCTGATGAACCGTGGCGTCTTATCTGAATACCTCTCCCAGTCTGATCCTATGACACACATGTCGTTCACAATTTCTTCAAGCTCATCATTGTCGGGGTGACGAGAGAACTTTTGCGTGGTCTAGAAAATTGCGGATAAATCCTCGTTACAAGTATAATTTCTAAACCTTCAAAAGTCCTTTCATACAAACATTTTGGGTGTCACAAGTAACAAACCCCTTAAAAATTGTTAACCGAGTATTCAAACCTCGGGTCGTCTTCTCAAGGAACTGCAAGGAAGTATATTCTTATTATTGGCTATAAAGGTTGTAATCGGGGTTTAGAAGATGAGAAGCAAGTAATTTAAATGACAAGTAAAGTAAATGGCAATTAAAATAAATAAATACTGTAAAGTAAAGTTTTGGCAAGGTAAGAGAAGTCGGAGGTCCAACGTAGTTATCTCCCTCAACTATAATGAAAGTTGAATCTAAACTCCACTTGGTCAACCTTTACTAGGGCAAAGGAAAGTCAATGGACTAATTAATCTGGCCTTTGAATCCTATTTATTTTCTAAGAAAAGGTTGGGATTACTTAAGTTCAGCTCAATTTGCAAGATAATGATTATCAATTATGTTGAGTTTAATAACTGTTGAGTTACTGAATCTTTAACCAGAACCAAAAGGGGAAAAAAGTAAAATTGCTGAAATAATAAAGACGTCCTTAGATGGGAAGCAGTGATAACTTAAATCAAAGAGCTGTCTATAACATGGAATAATTCGTAAATCAAATTATAATAATCAATTCAAATGTTGGAATAAATAAATAAAAGTAAAACTAAAATAAAAGAACATTAAACCTGGGATCCAGAGTTACTCTTAAAACAAGAAGAAATCCTAAATCCTAAAAGAGAGAGAGAGATCTGCCTCTCAACTAAATCTAAATCATTGAAAGGTAAAAATATGCGAGCTCCCTTTGAATGGGTGCATTCCCACACTTTATAACCTCTGGTCTATGTTGTCTGTACTTGGATCTGGGCCAAAAGGGCTTCAGAATTCGCTGGGGGCATATTCTGTAAATTCTGATACGTGACCTCTGTCACGCGTCCGCGTGGGTCACGCGGTCGCGTCATTTGGAGCTTTTCCTTGTCACGCGGTTGCGTTAGTCATGCGACCGCGTCATGTGTGTTCTGCTTAAGGCGCGCGGTCGCGTCAGTCGTGCGGCCGCGTCGCTGCTGATTCGTGCTTGGCACGCGATCGCGTCATCCATGCGATTGCGTGAATACCAGTTTCCTTCAAAGCTCCATTTTGCTTTCTCCTTCCATTTTTGTATGTTTCCTTTTCCATGCTTTAAGTAATTCTGCCTTAGAAAATCTGAAACTACTCAACACACTAATCACGGCATCGAATGGAAATAATGGTAATTAAAATAATTAATTTTTAAAGCTTAGGAAACATGTTTTTCACAGTATGACATAATAAGGAAGGGAAAGTAAAACCATGCAATTAATGTATAAATCACTCTAATTAAGCACAAAAGAACTCATGAAATATGGGTTTATCAACCTCCCGACACTTAAACACTAGCATGTCCTCATGCTAAATCCAAGGTAACTAATTAATGTTAAAGTGATGGAATGTTATGAAATGCAACCTATGCTAAATGCATCTACCTAATGAGTCATGCAATTCTAATTCATCCATTCATATATAAAGCCTACATGTAGTCAAATTATTTCGCATTCTCAAGGAGATATATATACATATATAGCTAACCCTCAAATAATAAAGCAAATGAGATGAGAGAAAAAAAAAACTTGCAAGACAATCAGAGATAAATGTTTAATGAGCTTTTGAACCCTCACTGGATTTTGTGTTTTCTCTCTAATCACTCAGTGTTTATTGGGTTAATCACTCTATTCTTCTTTTTATTCTTCATTTCTATAACTTTGTTTTTCGTCTAACCAATCAACAATTATAGAACATAGTCATACCAAAACTCATGAGGTCTTTTATTAAGGTTGTAATGGGGTCAAGGCAAAGGGTAAGGATATATGTATAAGGCTAAGTGAGCTAATAAGTGAATCCTTAATTAGACTAAGATCTCACCTAACATACATACTTAGTAAAACAATGCTTCTTTACCTATTCTCCTTATTTTTTCGCTTTTGATGTCACATGCTCATGTTTCAATTCTTGTTTGTATCCCATGTGCATTGCTTTTTATTTTGCATTGGGAGGTTCTTTTTTTTTTTTTTGTACCCCCTTATTTACATGCTTGAAAACTAACTTTTTTTTTTGAGTTCACATGGTAATTAAAGCACTTTGATTTTCTCATGAACATGCTTCCCAAATATATTTTATTTCTTTTAACTTTTCTACCTTTTGTTTCTATCATCCATGTTCCCAAAAGGTATCCCACATTTAACTCTATTAAGGATTTTCTATCTTAAGCTAACCAAGGATTCACTTGGGATTTTCTTTTGTTTTTCTGCTTAAGGCTAGTAATTTGGCTAAATAGAATAAAGGGGTTTTAAAAGGCTCAAGGGGGCTAACAAGGGTGATGTAAAAGGTAGGCTAATTTGGGATAAGTGAGCTAAAATCAAATGATGGCCTCAATCATTATTTTGAGATGTACCTATATTCTATAATCGGATATATAGACTAAAACAAAGTAAAGAACACTAGAATAAGAAAGAAGGTTGGAACACACAGGAATAAAATTATGGTTTGAATGCAACCATACAATTTAAGCTCAAAACTCACAGGCTATGTGTTCTCTAGCTGAAAAATTATTTATCACTTATGTATGTCATGCAGGTTTAGTTAAAAATTCTCATTATTCTCTTAAAAAGTAATTTAGGGTAGCCTTTGAAGTTTTAATGTTTCTCCTTGATGAAATGTTGTCAGTTTAACTACATCATGTAATGCTATATATACAAGGGTTTATGGATCTAAATCTATTATGTTCAAGTTTCTAGCTTACTCTTTTTTATATTTGTCAATTTAAACTAAGCTATAATTAAGCTATCTTATGTAAAAAGGTAAACTATACTAATTGATCCACTAATAAGTTAGAATTGCAAACTAAACTAAATAACTAAAATGAACTAAATAACTAAAATATGAACAAAAAATGTAAAATGCAGAAAATAGAGTAAAATACAGAAGTAGCAATGTATAAGTACTCAGAAAATAACAATAAAAGAAAAGAGAAAAATACAGAAAAATATCCAAAATAAAAGAAAAAGTATGTAGTAGTTCACCAAAATAAACGCCAGAGATGGCGACCTCCCCACACTTAAAATGAAGCATCGTCCCCGATGCTCAATCAAGCCGGGTGTGAAGGAGTGTCATCACTGGTAGGGATGGTAGCAGGGGTCTCTATGGCGGTGGTGGGCTGAGAGGCTGACTGCTGTAGAGGGGGGACTGACTGGATCGGGATCTCCGGTTCTGCAGCCTCAAGCTGATGTGGGGCCTCCTGCTGTGGTGTAGCGTGCTCTGTGCCTGCCTGCTGATGAGTCTCCACCTGGGAATGAGGCTCCTCCTCGTGCTCATCCTCCTCCTCCTCTGATGGATCTGATGGTGTGTCGGGCTCGGAGGGGATGTCGGCGCCCTGTCTGATCATCAGCTTTAGATGGGAATAGCGTCGCCTGCTGCGGCGCTCCAATCTCTCATACCGGCGCCTGTTACGGCGCTCCATCTGATCAAGCTGGCGGAATAGACGGTGCACGAGGCGATAAACCGGCTCAGAGGCGGGTGGAGGTGTAGTGGTGGCAGCAGAGGCAGCTGGGGCAGCTGTGGATGAAGAGGGTCCAGCAGACGGAGGGGCTGTCTCATCAGTAGCAGTGACAGATGGTGGTCTGTATCCCAAAGCAAGGAAGTTCCTGCTGTGAGGGATGATCTTCCAGCAGTCTGCTGCTGGTGGTCGCTCATCGGCATCCTCCCAAGGCACATCAGCCTGACGGCCTAGCCGTGTAACCAGATAAGGAAAGGGGAGGGTGCCTCGGACGTGGACCCTGGCCATAAAATTCCGGATGAAACGAGGCAAGTACAGGTCCTTACCCTCCAGCACACACCAGAGGAGGGTGATCATGGCAGCCGGGATCTTAGTCTCATGAGTACTCGGCATCACATAGTTGCTCAAGATCTGATACCATAGCTGAGCCTCATCATTCAAGTACACTCTCTTGATCCCTCGAGGCATAGTGGTGTCCTGACCTATCTCCCAAGGAACAGCAGGGTTGAGAGCTATCCATGCCTTCACAGCATCCCAATCAAACCGCATCTGGCCCATGTCCTCCTCAGCCTGTGCATAACCATCTGGCTGATCGGACTTGGCTGGGAGCTGGAGAATGGCCTCTATGGCCTCCTCAGTGACCAGAATTTGCTTTCCCCTCAGGTTCACTGCATCTAGGGTAGTAAGGTAGTAGTTGCAATAGAATTTCTGTACCCAAGATGCATTGACCTCTATCAGTGGTCTCTCCAGAAAGAACCAGCCCCTTTGCTTGATTTGCTTAGTGGTGTATTACTGGAGGGCTTCTGGAATCTTCAAGGTACGTTCCAGGTATAGATTTCTGGAGTTTGCAAAATTCGGGTACCTCAGCTCACAGTACCGGTTTGCAAATTTTATAGGATCAGTCGAAGGGAGCAGCTGGTCAGCTTTTTCCTGCTGTGTGAAGTTCTTCTCCCGCCATGAGGAATCGTGCATTAGAGCAATGATGGACTGGGAGGAATCTCCTTGCTTGCGCTTTCCAGTAGCCTTGCCTTTGCCTTTCCTTTGTGAGGCAGACATCCTGAAAAAAAGAAAACCAGGAAATGGATAAAATAGGAAAGCAAATAGGCAATTTAAACAAAGGAAACGCAAAGCGGTAAGGGAGAAATAGAATACGGAAAATGAGTAATTGAATTGTGATTGAATTAATGTTAAATGGAAAGAAAAAAAATCAATATGCCATAGTGAGAAAGTTAGAGGAAGTGAAAGGGATCAGAAAAGAGATCAAGAGGGTTAGTATGGTAAAAAGAAATTAGTAAATTAAAATTAGTGAGTTAGGAAAGTAAGTGGCATAGAAAAAAAAATTCCATATAACAAGGATTCACATGTAAGAATAGAAGTACTCATAATCGAATAAAGAAAACAGGGTGATGCTGATTCGAATAGAAATAAAGAAATCAGAAATTGGAATCAGTGAATCACAAATGCAGGTTATGAACCAGGAAATCAAAGAGGATAAGAAAGTGGCCCTAGCATTCATGAAATGGTTTGGGGGAAGTGGAGTAAAACAGAGTTGCCAAACCAAAACAAGAATGAAAACAATTTTCAAAAAAAAATTTGGGCAGCATTCCGGCTAAAATTGGATTGTCCCAGAAAATAAACAGCAATCATATCAGTTTATATGAATTAAAAAAAATCAAGCTGCATGTACAGAGATATAAAATAAACAAAAAAAACTTAATGTAAACAGCAGCAACATACAAGAAAGCAGCATATGAATCATGATTATAGCAGCAACAGATGTGCACATAGGATAAAACAGAAGTAAGAACAGTGCAAGTAAATAGTCCTAGATCCACTAACCACAGCCAAAGCTACCTAACATCCTAAAAATCCACTACAACATGCAAGTCTAGCTATCCTAATCATGAACATAAACGGAATAAAAAAATACAGAAAAGTGACGAACGGATAGAAAGGGTTGCGTGTTGCGGAACCTGGTAAGCGGAAGGGGTGGAACAGGGAAGAAGGTGACTGCGGCGGCGTCCGGTGCGGTGGTAGTGCACGGCGTCGTGGTGGCGGCTAAGGGGGCAGTGGTGGAGGGAGGTGTTAGGGTTAGTGAGAGAGGAAGAGGATAGGGGAAGGGAGGGCGGTGGTTGTTGCTGGCTGAAGGGGGTGGGTGGCGGAGAGGGGGGCGCGGCTGTGGTGGAGAGGGGAGGAGAGAGGAAGAAGGGAGAAGAAGGGAGGGGAGGGGGTTGGGGTGGCGGCGGCGTCTAGGTGGTCGGCGGTGGCGGCTGGGTGGTGCCGGGTGGTGGTTGGAGGGAGAGGGAGCAGAGAGGGAGAAGAGGGTTGGGGGTGGGGGGCTCGCGACTGATAGGGTTCGCGGGCTGGGGGAGTTATATTTTTGAATCCACGCGGCCACGTGGGGCACGCGGTCGCGTGGTTGGGACGAAAATGGGAGTGACGCGATCGCATGGGGTGCGCGATCGCATGAGAGGGGGGAAGAAGGGTGACGCGATCGCGTGGGTCGCGCGATCGCGTCGCTGGAATTTGTGCTAAATGCACGACTCCAGCGCCGTTTTAGCGCAACTCTCTGTCTCCTTTTGGGGTGATGTGCAATCCATGTGACGCGATCGCATCGCTCACGCGGTCGCATGGGTTTGGTATTTGGGTAAGTGACGCGATCGCATAAGGCATGCAATCGCGTGGGCCAATTTGTGCGAAACGCACAGGGGCCGCACGATTCCAGTCCAACTTTCTGTTCGTTGGATCCTTACGCCGATATATATATCACGCGGCCGCGTGGGTCACGCGGTCGCGCGGGTGGTGTTTTCCGTGATATAACGCGATTGCATGGGGCATGCGGTCGCGTCGTGCATCCCCCTTTTTTTTTTGTGCATGAAAAATGTAGAATGCAATGATTAATAAGAATGTTATGCATGATTCTAGGTTTAATAAATTAAAATGAAAAAGGAAAAATGAAAGCAATTAACAAGAAATAAATTGAAAAAGAAGCGACCATACCCTGGTGGGTTGTCTCCCACCTAGCACTTTTAGTTAAAGTCCTTAAGTTGGACATTGGAGGAGTATCCTGTTATGGTGGCTTATGTTTAAATTCGTCCAAAAATCTCCACCAGTGCTTGGAATGCCAATAGCCTCCGGGGTCCCAAACTAGGCATGTAAAGCTTCTGAGCAGCTTCAAACAGATATTCAGCCTCCCGGGATGACGAATGTCAGAATATAATCCATGATCCCAAGCTGTGTTTTTAGATCCGCCTCCATTTTGATTTGTAAGTTTCCATTCAGGCGGGTTAAAAAGTAGAATCTCACCGTGGTGACCAAACGTTCTCCGTGATCTATGCAATTGAGCATGATATTAATCCGTGTACTTCGAGGTGAAGCGTGGAACCTTATTAAACCTGGTGCACCAGCTCTGAGTATGAGCCAATTCCCTCTTACTCTTAATGCCGCAGAGAGCTCTAAGTTGGCCATCTGTTTCGAGCAAACCATATTCAAGTGAATAAGTAAAATTATAAGTTAAGGATTGTACCCACTTGAAGCTTGTATTAGGTGGTAATGGCCTTGGGATAGGTGTTTTTGGTGGTTCTGCAAGTTCCGTTTCCTTGTGCTCTTCTGTGAATTCTTCCACTTCCTTGCAAAGGTCTTCAATTGTATCTGTATCCTGGTCAAAGTCTTCTATGTCTTCCTCATCACTTGAGTCATAGATTGGAGGTTGAGAGAAATCTACCTCCGCATCATCTTCATATTCACTTGGGGAAAATTCTTCGATCTCAGAGAATTCACTTGCGGACGCAAGCTCATCACTAGGAGAACTAGACTTGTGACTAAGATACAGAGGGTAGTTGATAAACCACTATTTTATGGTTTATCTTGTGCTCAATTGAGTGGATTTCATCAACTCTTTACCCACTTATTCATAATATTTGCATGGTTTTATATTTCCTTCCTGATTTTGTGCTATGATTGAAAACATGCTTCTTTGATCTTATATTTACTTATTATTAATCCTCTCCTATTACCATTAGATGCCTTGATATGTGTGTTAAGTGTTTTCAGAGATTACAGGGCAGGAATGGTTCAGAGGATGGAAAGGAAGCATGCAAAAGTGGAAGGAATACAATAAGTTGGAGAAATTGCTAAGCTGTCCAGCCTGAACTCTTTGCACTCAAACGGCTATAACTTTAGCTACATAGGTCCAAATGACACGGTTCCAGTTGCATTGGAAAGCTAACGTCCGGGGCTTCGATTTGATATATAATATTACATGGTTTCCCTGACGCTAGGCGACGCGAACGCGTGATCCACGCGGACGCGTCGTATCTGCAAACTTCAATCCGTGCGGCCGCATGGACGACGCCTCCGCGTCACTTGTCCGCGATCTGAACGTACCAGAATACGCAGGGGGCGATTTCTGGGCTGTTTTTGACCCAGTTTTTGGCCCAGAAAACACAGATTAGAGGCTATAAAGTGGGGGAATGCATCCATTCAAAGAGAGCTCGCCAATTTAGTTATTTCCCATGTTTTAGATCTAGTTTTGAGAGAGGTTCTCTCCTCTCTCTCTCTCGTAGGATTTATGACTTCTCTTAGTTTTAGGAGTAACTCTCAATCCGAGGGTCTTTATTTTTATTTATTTTTCCAATTTAGTTTATGAACCCTTCATGTTAGATTATAATTTCCCTTATTAATGTTATTTGAGGTATTTCAATTCATGATTGCTTTCATTAATTTATGTTATTGTTGCTTTACATCTGAAGGCATTTTTATTCCAGCAAATTTACTTTTTTTCCTCTTTTGGTCTTGGTTAAGAAAGCAGTAACTCAGGAGTTATCTTATCTCAACATAATTGATAGTTGTTATCTTTGCTAATTGAATTGAGCTTCAATAATCCGAACCTTTTCTTAGGAAATAAAAAGGATTCGAAGATCAAACTAATTACTCCCTTGACTTTCCTTTATTTTAGTAAAGGTTGACCAAGTGGAATTAAGATTCGACTTTCATTGTTATTGATAAGGATAACTAAGTCTGGACTTCCAATATCTCATACCTTGCCCAAATGTTTGCTTTACAGTATTTATTTATTTTTAATTGCCATTTAAATTATTTGTCATATTTGTTCCTCATTCTTGAAACCCCGAATTTACAATCTCCATAACCAATAATAAGAACATACTTTCCTGCAATTCCTTGAGAAGACGACCCGAGGTTTGAATACTTCGGTTAACAATTTATTTAAGGGTTTGTTACTTGTGACAACTAAAACGTTTGTATGAAATGACTTTTGAAGGTTTAGAAACTATACTTGCAACGAGGATTTATCAGCAAATTTCTAGACCACGCAAAAGTTCCTCTCATCAAAATGGCGCCGTTGCCGGGGAACTGCTAACGTGTGCCTTATTATTGGTTATTGTACGTATTTTTCTTTTACTTGTTTATTTATTTCTGTTTTTCCTTTTTTATTTTATTTGCTACTATGAATTCTCACCCCTCTCGCTTTGAGTTTGGTTCTAACTTTGTTGAAGGAAATAGAAGTTACAACAGGAATATGCATCAAGGTCAGACCAATCAAAGATGGATGGAGCCAAGAGGATCTAATCAACCCTTTAGGCAACAACACCCTCCAAGATATCACGGACAACGACCATTCTACAATGCATACCCCGCTGATAGATATGGTGGACAACCTTGTAACTACCAACAAGCCCCACCCCGTGCCTATAGACCATCCTCTCAACATAACCTCGAACCACCACACTCACAAGCTTCTCTTCACCATTCGCTACCGTATGATCCTTTTCTACCCCAGTTCCAATCCAATCACCCCCAAGCACCACCACTTCCCTATGTTTCATGTCCAAATCCATCACCCAGAGAATCAGAGATTCGCCTCAAGGAAACAGTAAATAAATTTCAAACAACCATTCGACAACTGGAGCAAGCAGTAATTCAATTAGCTTCTAGACGCGCGAACATTCAAGGACCAACCACAGCCCCATGTGGACAATCTAATGAAGAGCGTAGCATGAAGGAAATATTAGAAACTCCAGTGGACAAGACAGAGCATGAATTCATACTAGAACAAGTAGAAGAAGCTGTCATTGTACAAGAAGAAGAGTTGGTTGAAGATCTAGGAGACGCTAAACCTCCATGGGAATCCAGAGTTGAGGAGAACTCTGTCAAGTACGTTATAGTTGATGCTAAGGAGGATATTGCACAGTCCACAAGGCAAGTCGTTTATGAAGAACTAGACGGAATAACCCAGGACACAAATTCCCTTGATGATGATAGTCACAAGTCAAGCTCTCTTAGTAATGAACTTGCATCCGCAAGTGAATTCTCTGAGATCGAAGAACCTTCCCCAAATGAATACGAAGATGATGCAGAGGTAGATTTCTCTCAACCTCTAATCTATGACTCAAGTGATGAGGAAGACATAGAAGACTTTGACCAGGACTCAGATGCATTTGAAGAACCTTACAAGGAAATGGAGGAATTCACAGAAGAGCACAAGGGAGAAGAACTTACAGAACCACCAGAAACACCTACCCCAAGGCCATTACCACCCAATACAAGCTTCAAGTGGGTACAATCCTTAACCTTTAACTTTACTTGTTCACTTGAATATGGTTTACTTGAAACAGATGGCCAGCTTAGAGCCCTCTGCGGCTTTAAGAGTAAGAGGGAAATGGCTCGTGCTCAGAGCTGGTGTACAAGGTTCAAAAAGGTTCCATGCTTCAACTTGAAGTGCACGGATTGGTATCATGCTCAACTGAATGTATCTCGGAAAACGTTTAGTCACTATGGTGAGAATCTACTTTCTAAACCACCCGAATGGAAAAATATAGATCAAAATGAAGGCGGATTTAGAATCAAAGTTTGGGATCCTGGAAAATATTCTGATATTCATCACCCCAGTAGCCTGAGACTCTGTTTGAAGTTGCTCAGAAGCTTTAAATGCTTAGTTTGGGACCCCGGAGGCTGTTGGCATTCCAAACATTGGTAGAGATTTTTGGATGAATTTAAACACAAGCCACCATAACACGAAGCTCATCTAATGTCCAACTTAAGGACTTTAACTAAAAGTGCTAGGTGGGAGACAACCCACCATGGTATGATCGTTCCTTTTTTCAATTTTAATTTTATTTAATTTTGTTTGTTTTTGAATTTTATTTTATTATATTGAACCTGGAGTTTTGCATAACATTCATATTAGCATTGCATTCTGCTTTTTTCAGACTAAAAAAAAAAAAAAAAGCGCCACGTGACGCGACCGCATCGGCGACGCGTCCGCGTCACAAGCGCGTTGGGAAGAAAAGAATTCAAGAGAGAGTCACGCGAGAGCGTGGCTGGAGGCGTGCCAATGGCACAAATTGTCCCACGCGACCGCGTCATATAGGAATAATGGCCTCCCACGTGACCGCGTGCCCCACGTGGCTGCGTGACCAGGATTTTGACGTAATAATGGTGCACAGCCGAAAGTTGTGGTAGAGTGGTGCTGGACTGGCGCTGGACGCGCAGTCCATCTCACGTGACCGCGCGCCCCACGCGGCCGCGTCACATCCTACTAAGTGGCCACTCGCGCGATCGCATGCCTCATGTGATCACGTCACCCAATATTTGGCAATTAATGATTTTTTAACAGAGAGTTGTGCGAGAGCGAGGCTGCCCTCGCGCCAGTAGCATAAAACGGGTCACGCGACGGCATGACCGACGCGACCGCGTCAATCAGTTTAAGCGCAAGCTGCACGACCGCGTGCCCCACGCGACCGCGTCGCCTGCGCCGCACAGCTTATCCTAATTTGCCAAATATCTTATCTTTTCGTCCTCAATCCTAATTTTTCCCTCCCTCCTTTCTTACTCACTTCTTTCCCTTCTCATTCTTCTTATCTTTCATTTTATTTTACTTAATTTATTTGCATATTTCATTCATTGCATTTTAATTTAGTGCATATTTTTTTCTTTTCGTTTCTACATTTATTATTTTTCCTTTGGTGTTGATTTTCTTATTTAACTGTTGCAACTTTTCTGGTATTATTTGGTGCTTAGTGACTTGTTTACACTGTTGGGTAATATTATTTAAATCAATGCTATTCTTTTATGATATTTGTATTCCTTTTTGCATTGACATGAGCTTATACTGTCTTTCATTACCCACACTCTCCTCCCCTATGTTTCAAATCTTGCACCACTGGTATGCCATGGCTTCTATTGTTTTCTCACGTACATGTTGAAGCTTCCATGTAAATGAGACCCTTATCATTTGGCATTAACCCACCCATACTTCATTTATTTTCTTATCTTTATTACTGGGTTACCTTTCTTCCCTTTTTCTTTCAGGATGGCCACCCGGAAGGGAACTGGAAGACGTTTACATGGGGAGATAAGACAAGTCCATCTGCACAATCTTTGGAGAAAAGCACCAGTTGTAGCAGCCCGTCCACCACACATCTCAGCATGCACCGAGGACGGTGCAATCTTTAAGTGTGGGGAGGTCGATACCGATCTCCATGGGTTAGCTATTTTCCTCCTTTCAACACCACTGTCTTATTTTCTTTGTTAATTCATTGTTGCATTTACATATTTGATTACATGTTTATTTGATTTTGTGCATTTAGTTACTACTTGGTTGAAGTAATATTTTCTTTGTCAAGAAATTTCTTTTTCAAGAAATTTTTATAGTACTTCACTAATTTAAATTTTAAAAAAAGTTTTTTTGTTAAAACTTGTTTGAAGTTGTATTTGGAACATGTTTTTTGAGCTAAAGAACACACAACCTGTGAGATTTTGAGCTTATTTACATGGTTACATTATTTAACCATAAATTTTTATTCTTGTGTGTTTTCTTCACTATGATTGCAATCTTTGCTTTGTTCCATTCTATATGTCCAATATTTAGTGTATTACATGCTTGCATATGATTGAGGCCATTATTTGTTATTAACTCACTTATCACAAATAAGCCTACCTTTTACATCACCTTTGTTAGCCCCTTGAGCTTAATCCCCTCTTGTTCTATAACCACATTACTAGCCTTAAGTAGAAAAACAAATTAAAAATCCCAAGTGAATCTTTGGTTAGCTTAAGATAGAAATTGTGCATCAACTAAGTGTGGGGAAACTGTGGGAACATGGGTTAATAAGGGAATGTATCATGTTTCTAATTTATTTGAATATTGGGAATTTGGAAAACCTACTAATGAAAAACCAAAATAGAAAAATAATGGAAAACCCATGTGCATTGATAAGTTATGTTTGCTTATATGATTCAAAAAAAAATTTTCAATAAATAAATAGGGGGACAAAATTACCCCAATGCTAAGTTAATAAAAGATCAATGCACATGTGATAAAAGTAAAGAAATATCAAAAATTTGATACATGAGTATGGGAATCATACAAAAGTGGGAATTATGGGTAGTTAGGCATGAATTTAAAAGTATATAGAGTATATGTATATTAGGTAAGAGCTTAGGTTAGTCAAAGATTCATATTTTAGCTCACTTGGCCATACATATATCCTTACCTTTACCTTAGCCCCATTACAACCCTAAAAAGACCTCATGATGTTTGCATTGGTATGCTAAATATTTGTTGATCGGTTAGATGAAGAACAAAGTTTAGAAAGCATGATTAGGGAAGAGTAGAGTGATTGACCCTAGACACTTGAGAGTTTGAGTGATATACGCTACCAGTGAGGGTTCAATTCTTAATTCTATGTTCCCTGCTTTCATGAGCTATCTTCTTACAAGTTTACTTGTCTTTTATTGTATAATTTGAATTAGTAAAATTTGATTTATGTTTGTCTTGAAAAGCTTATTTACTTTTAACCAAGTAGGTAGAAACCTTTTGCATTTAGTTGCATTCATATAGATAGGATTGCATTTCATACTTTCTACCATTCCTCTTCATCTTTATAGCTTCTCTTGAGCTTAGCATGAGGACATGCTAGTGTTTAAGTGTGGGGAGGTTGATAAACCACTATTTTAAGGTTTATCTTGTGCTCAATTGAGTCGATTTCATCAACTCTTTACCCAGTTATTCAATAATATTTGCATGGTTTTATATTTCCTTCCTGATTTTGTCCTATGATTGAAAACATGCTTCTTTGATCTTATATTTACTTATTATTAATCCTATTCTATTACCATTAGATGCCTTGATATGTGTGTTAAGTTTCTTCAGAGATTACAGGGTAGGAATGGTTCAGAGGATGAAAAGGAAGCATGCAAAACTGGAAGGAATACAATAAGTTGGAGAAATTGCTAACCTGTCCAGCCTGACCTCTTCGCACTCAAACGGCTATACCTTTAGCAATAGAGGTCCAAATGACACGGTTCTAGTTGCATTGG
The DNA here is from genome assembly GCF_003086295.3 of Arachis hypogaea. Classification (NCBI taxonomy): domain Eukaryota; kingdom Viridiplantae; phylum Streptophyta; class Magnoliopsida; order Fabales; family Fabaceae; genus Arachis; species Arachis hypogaea. Next base: position 81,727,812 of record NC_092053.1, read on the forward strand.
AAAGCTAACATCTGGGGCTTCGATTTGATATATAATATGCCATAGTTGCCCTGACGCTAGGCGACGCGAAAGCGTGATCCACGCGGACGCGTCGCATCTGCGAACTTCAATCCTCGCGGCCGCATGGACGACGCCTCCGCGTCACTTGTCCACGACCTGAACGTACCAGAATACGCAGGGGACGATTTCTGGGCTGTTTTTGACCCAGTTTTTGGCCCGAAAAACACAGATTAGAGGCTATAAAGTGGGAGAATGCATCCATTCAGAGAGAGCTCGCCAATTTAGTTATTTCCCATATTTTAGATCTAGTTTTGAGAGAGGTTCTCTCCTCTCTCTCTCGTAGGATTTAGGACTTCTCTTAGTTTTAGAAGTAACTCTCAATCCCAGGTTCTTTATTTTTATTTATTTTTCCAATTTAGTTTATGAACCCTTCATGTTAGATAATAATTTCCCTTATTAATGTTATTTGAGGTATTTCAATTCATGATTGCTTTCTTTAATTTATGTTATTGTTTCTTTACATCTGAAGGCATTTTTATTCCAATAAATTTACTTTTTTTCCTCTTTTGGTCTTGGTTAAGAAAGCAGTAACTCAGGAGTTATCTTATCTCAACATAATTGATAACTGTTATCTTTGCTAATTGAATTGAGCTTCAATAATCCCAACCTTTTCTTAGAAAATAAATAGGATTCAAAGATCAAACTAATTAGTCCATTGACTTTCCTTTATTTTAGTAAAGATTGACCAAGTGGAATTAAGATTCGACTTTCATTGTTATTGATAAGGATAACTAAGTCTGGACTTCCAATTTCTCATACCTTGCCCAAAAGTTTGCTTTACAGTATTTATTTATTTTTAATTTCCATTTAAATTATTTGTCATATTTGTTCCTCATTCTTGAAACCCCGAATTTACAATCTCCATAACCAATAATAAGAACATATTTCCGTGCAGTTCCTTGAGAAGACGACCCGAGGTTTGAATACTTCGGTTAACATTTTATTTAGGGGTTTGTTACTTGTGACAAGCAAAACATTTGTATGAAAGGACTTTGAAGGTTTAGAAACTATACTTGCAACGAGGATTTATCAGCAAATTTCTAGACCACGCAAAAGTTCCTCTCTTCAGTAGTGATCTCGGACGAAGAGTCCTCATTATAGCATTGGGACTGAAGTCCACCTCTGTTCCTCTCACGTAACTTTTGAAGGTAGGAGCCTTGGTATTGTCTTCTCTGGTCACATTGGCATAGAACTCTTTAATGAGATTTGCATTTATTTTTTGTTTCTGGGTTCGTGAGTTCTTGCCAACCCCTCTGTTCAATCTTCTCTCCAATCTGCGGGCACTCATCATAGTTGAATTGGAATGTCAGCTCTGGCAGTACTTTCTTGTGCTTGATACGTTCGAATTGAAGCTCATGGAAAGCTGTCTTGAACCTTCCTTCGTCAAAAGGAATACTCTCCACTGGTGTCTTTCCCTTTCGCCTTTTGGCACTTGATGATGCCATAAGTGACATTTGATATGTGAAGGTGTTGAAGGGTGTGGATAGCTGATGGAATTTGGCCTCGTTAGGGTAAGGTGTAGTTAAGGGAGTGGGTGAGAGTGTCTTTGATGGGGTAAGAGGTGTTGGGTTCCGAAAGTAAGAAGTACAAAGAATGGGAATTGGAATGTGAAGGGGGTACGGAATAAGAATCACTTATATAGAGAAGTGGTGAGTGAATGAAAGGTGTGGATTGATGATGTAGGCTCGTGATGAACGGATGGGGTTTAGCATGGGATGGGCACAAGGATCATCACTTTTATGATGGGGTTGGTTCGGTCTCTGATAAACCACTATTTCATGGTTTATCTTGTGCTCAATTGAGTGATTTTTATCTACTCTTTACCCACTTATTCATACTATTTGCATGGTTTTACATTTACCTTCCTAATTATGTGCTTTGATTGAAAATATGCTTCTTTGGACTTATAATTGCTAATATTAATCCTCTCTTATTACCATTAAATGCCTTGATATGTGTGTTGAGTGATTTCAGAGATTACAGGGCAGGAATGGCTTGGAGGATGGAAAAGAAGCATGCAAAAGTGGAAGGAATACAAGAAGTTGAAGAAATTGCTAAGCTGTCCAGCCTGACCTCTTCGCACTCAAACAGCTATAACTTTAGCTACAGAGATCCAAACGACGCGGTTCCAGTTGCGTTGGAAAGCTAACGTCCGGGGATTCGATTTGATATATAATATGCTATAGTTTCTCTGATGCTAGGTGACGCGACCGCGTGATCCATGCGGCCGCATCGCAGTGACGAAAAACCAGCGTGGAAAAATACGAAACCAGCAAATTCTAGACTGTTTCTGACCCAGTTTGTGGCCCAGAAAATACAGATTAGAGGCTATAAAGTGGGGAACTGCATCTATTCAAAAGGAGGCTCTCATATTTACAATTTTAGGAGTAGATGTAGTTTTTAGAGAGAGAGGTTCTCTCCTTTCTCTTAGGATTAGGATTTAGGATTTCTCTTAGTTTTAGGAGTGACTCTCAATCCCAGGTTCTTTATTTTTATTTATTTTCTCAATTTAATTTATGAACATCTATGCCAGATTTAATTTCTTTAGTTAATGCAATTTGAGGTATTTTCAGATTTAAGATTGCTTTGCTTATATTGATGCTTTTTATTTAATTTAGATATTTTTCTCCCTTTTGGCTTTGGTCAAGTGATTGTTAGTACTTAAGTTATCAATTAAAACAGTGGTTGAAATTGGTAGTTGCTCCAATAACTCTAGTCTTTCCATAAGGAATTGACTAGGACCTGAGGATTAAGCTAATTAATCCACTTGATTTACCTTCATAGTTAGAGGTTAACAAAGTGAGATTAAAATCCAATTTTCATCACAATTGATAAGGATAGGACTTCCAATTCTAATACCTTGCCAAGAGTTTATTTTATCTATTTATTTTATTTTTCTTATCATTTAACATACTACCTCCTCACTTTCAAAACCCCAGTTTACAAGACTCATAACCAATAATAAGAACACCTCCCTGCAATTCCTTGAGAAGACGACCCGAGGTTTAAATACTCGGTTATCAATTTTAAAGGGGTTTGTTACTTGTGGCAACCAAAACGTTTGTACGAAGGGATTTTTGTCGGTTTAGAGACTATATCTACAATGCGACTGTTTTTATAACATTCTTTACTGGCAAAAAACCTAACGTCAGTCTCCAAGCGTGTTATTCTTCCAATGTTGCATGGCAACATTTCCCAATGCATTTCCCTTGAAGACATGTGTATAGTCTCCTCTTTTTGAGGTGGCCGAACCCTCCTTCTTCAATTGCCCCATCAATTCCTTCCAATCTTCCTTTCATTTTTCCTACAAGAAAAAAGAATGCAATTAATAACCCCTTTTTTTTTGGATAATGGCGGTAATATTTTAAAAAGCAATGAATAACTACTTTTTGAATTTTTTTTTATTTTTAACTAACTAAATGTAATTCATGAATGCAAACCAACTGACTAATTAACTGTCCATGTATGCAACATTGGTGACACCAAACTTAGTTTGTGGCCATGTGGTGTAAAAAAAAAAAGATTTGTTCAAGGTTCTAAGAGTGACATGATATGAATTGCATTCATGTTCTCTTAGTGTGCCTTGAACACCAAACTTATTCTTCACTATATGTTGCATAAAAGGATTCAATTAGGTGTATGTCACAGTTGATTTGGAATTCATGAACCTTCCATTATTAACTACTTTAAAAGCATATAAAACATGGGTTGCCTCCCATGAAGCGCTTCTTTAGCGTCACTAGCTTGACGTTCTGCCTTTGTCAGGGTGGTTGGTAATGCTTCAAATCTTCCCCCCTCGCCATGAATCTATCTCCATTGGCTTCATTAAGGACCTCCACATGTTCTAAGGAGGGAATTCTGCTGATGGTGAAAACTTTAGGCATCTGAGATGGGATGCTGGGGAGATGAGGTGGGATAACTAGGAGATAAGCTGAGATCACTTTATCCCCTGGAGAGAAATCCTCTGTAGGGATCTTCTTATTCCTTCATCTCCTTGGTGCCTTCTTCTTTGTTTCTTTTAATGTTGCCCTGCTCTTTGTGGCCTCTTTTTCCAAGAAAATTTTGTTGCTGATCTCATATGACCCTGGTGGTTTTGGTTCCTCTTGGATTTCCTTTAGCTGTGGTACCTTCTGACTGTTTTGCTTACCAGCCAAAGGGATTCCCAGGTGTACAGTTTGTGTTTCAATGTTTGTTTCTTCCACCAGTGCCTTGTCGTGCTCTTCCCTTGGTTCCTTGTTTTCTTGATCTGCTTTTTGTGATGGTTTGAATACATTAAAGGTAAGTTGTTTATCATGTATCCTCAGTATTAGCTCTTCTCGCTCCTCATCTATAAGTGCTATGGCTATAGCTAGGAATGGTCTTCCCAATATGATTGGGTGAAGGTGACTCTCTTCCATTTCCAATATGACAAAGTCTGTGGGAAGGAAGTAGTTCCCAACCTTTACCAACACATTTTCAACCACTCCTACTGCTTGTTTTTTAGTTTTGTCAGCTAGCCTGATGAGTACGTCTGTGGGCATTAGCTCATTGATTTGCAGCTTCTTCATAAGGGATAAAAGCATTAAGTTGATGCTTACTCTGGTTGAATAAGAGCACTGCACTCCTTATTCATCACTATTGTTTGCCCTCCTTTGAGTGAGCTTTTCCTGTCAACAACTCCTTCATGCACTTAACGTATGAAGGCATTTGTTGGAGAGCCTTGATGAATGATATGTTTACATGGAGAGATGCAAATATATCAAGGAACTTTGAGTATATTCTCTTTTTCACACTACCCTTGAGTCTTTGGGGAAAAGGTGCATAGAGGTTCAGAATCTCCTTCTATGTAATTTTGGTTTCTTGGTGACCCTCTTCCTGCTTCTCTGCTGAGATGTCTCTGGGTTGTTCTAGTGGTTTGTTCAGCTCTTCCTTGGTGCCCCCATCACTTATAGTGACCATCTTGCATTTTTTCCATCTTACTTTCTTTGCTTCACCTCTCGGGTTTTTCTCTGTGTCACTTGGGAAGCTGTTAGTAGGTTTGGGAATCTTCTCAGAGAGGTATCCCACTTAAAATTCCAACCTCTTGATGGTGTCTCCCTGGCTTTTGATATTGGCTCGCACCTCCTCCTTGAACACCTTGTTATCTTGGATTTCCTTACATATGCCTTCAAGTAGAGTCTCAATCCTTGAGAGTCTATCTTCGGATGATCGTGAGTCGAGATTAGAGGGATGAGAAGGGCTATTTTGGTTTTGATATGGATGTTGAGAGGTGTTGTTAGGTGGTTGCTGATATGATCTCTATGTGGAATGTTGGTGAGTTGCATTGTTGTTGGGGTTGTGACGTCTCTGATCTTGGCCTTGATCTTGTTGATTTCCCCACCCAAAGTTTGGGTGGTTCCTCCAACCAGGATTATAAATTTTGGAGTATGGATCATGGGTCTGCCTAGGTGAGTTCCCAATGTAGTTGGCTTGTTCCTGATCATCCTCTGCCTCTGCATTCACTCCTTCTTGAGCTGCTGATGAGGTAGTGATTGCTGCTACTTGGTTCCTTTCCATCTTCTTGGTAAGGTCAGCCAGCTGCTTGGTGATCATCTTGTTTTGAGCCAGCAGTGCATCCACGTTGTTTAGCTCCATCACTCCTCTAGTGTTGCCTCTTTCAGAAGCATAGAAGTAGTCATTCTCAGCTACAGTCTCAATGACATCTATGGCTTCTTCAATGGTCTTCTTCTTGTTCAGAGATCCCCGGATGAGTGGTCTACTGCCTTCTTTGATTCATAAGAAAGACCTTCATAGAAAATGTGTAACTGCACCCATTCATTGAACATATCTGGCGGGCACCTTCTTGTCAAGTCCTTAAACCTCTCTCATGCTTCATAGAGAGTTTTACCATCTTGTTGCCTGAAGGTTTGTACCTCAGCTCTCAACCTGTTGATTCTTTGAGGAGGATAGAATCTGGCCAAGAATTTATTCACCACATCTTTCCAGGTTGTTAAACTCTCATTCGGGAAAGATTCCAGCCATTTAGATGCTTTGTTCTTGAGTGAAAAGGGAAACAAAAGCAATCTATAGGCGTCAAGATGAACGCCATTAGACTTCACAGAATCACATATCCTCAGGAAGGTGGTTAGATGTTGATTGAGATCTTCTTGGACACTTTCTCCGAATGAACAGTTGTTCTGAACAAGGGTGATGAGCTGTGGCTTTAGTTCAAAGTTATTGGTATGTATGGTTGGCTTTTGGATGCTACTTCCACAGTTTCCTGAGTTTAGATTTATATAAGAGCCTAAAACTCTTCTCTCTTGTCCAGCATGATGCACTGGACCTTCTCTGCCATGGTTGTGAGTGATGCCAGGGCATTTTGGCCAGTTTCACTGACCTTTTCTTTACTGTTTTTAGGGTAGTCTCATGCATTTTCTTAGGAAATAAGCTAGTTTTGGGTAGATATTCACTTACATCTTGATTCAAGCATACATTGTGCACTTTATATGATTTCATGAGGATTTTGCATAAATTTAAGGACAAATTGGATGTTGCATTTCCCATGACATAGACTAGAACTTTGATGCACTTTATTGCTTAATTTCAGGACAAACGAAGCAAAGAAGAACCACATCAGTGGCTACGTTAGTTACACTAACGTTAACACTAACGTAGAATGAGAGTAACTTGCAAAGTTAATGAGAAAAGTGATTGCCAATAACGCTCTCGAAGCCATCATTACCCACGTTAAGAGTCATGTTAACTAAGTTAACGTGAACTCTAACGTGGAAGTAAAGAAATGGAGCCAACGTTAGTAACACTTAACATTATCACTAACGTTGGACCAGGATCATGAGTGGCCACGTTAGAGCCCACGTTAACTTAGTTAACGTGGCCTCTAACGTTAAGAAGAAAAGAGGGGAAGCAACGTTAGTGACATTCAACATTGTCACTAACGTTGGCCAAGTCACACAAGGCCACGTTAACTTCCACGTTAACCTAGTTAACGTGGAAGCTAACGTGAAGAGACTAGGTGTCGACAACGTTAGTGACACTAAACATTGTCACTAAAGTTGGAAGCACACAAGCCCCCAATAAGCCACGTTAACTCCAACGTTAACCTAGTTAACGTGGAAGTGTTGTGAAGAAGAGAGGTGACACCAACGTTAGTGACACCCAACATTGTCACTAACGTTGGAAGGAGCCCACACATGCCACCATGAGCCACGTTAACTCCCACGTTAACTTAGTTAACGTGGAAGCTAACGTGGATAAGGGAATGATGAGCCAACGTTAGTGACACTCAACTTTGTCACTAACGTTGGAGATGGCTAGCAAGGCCACGTTGGAGGCCACGTTAACCTAGTTAACGTGGACTCTAACGTGAAAAATAGGGGCAATTTGGAACGTTAGTGACAATAGTAAGTGTCACTAACGTTCTCGAAGGTTGGCAAGCCTACGTTAAAAGAGCCACGTTAACTAAGTTAACGAGGACTCTAACGTAGGGAAGGGGTAGATTTCTCAACGTTATTGGGAAAGTTGAGTCCCAATAACGTGTGCAAAGGATAAATAGGCAACATTAGTGGCAACGTTTGTGCCACTAACGTTGAAGTTAACGTGGCTTTTAACTTTGGTGAGGAACGTTAGTGAAAAAGGTGATTGTCACTAACGTTCTCGAACCCATATTTTCACTGAACGTTAACACCACTAACTTCCTGAGCCAAAGTCCTTGCCCACTTCATACTTTCTCTCTGTAAGTAAAGTTGAGCCCAATAAAGAAGAGAACTGCTTCAAACTCAAGATCCAAAGGCCCATACCCAAGACTTGAAGAATCAACTAGAAGAACAGAAGAGTAGTATATATAGGAGTAGCTTTGAATTATTTTGGAGATTTGGAAAATAGAGGGAGCCTCTTGGCATAGAACTACTCTCTGTATTTTACTTTCTCTGCACTTCTAGTTTGCATGATGTATTCTCCATCCTTGTTTTCATTTTCCAGAGCTATGAACAACTAAACCCCTTTCATTGGGTTAGGGAGCTCCGTTGTAATTTGATGGATCAATACTAGTTTTCATTATACTTCTTCTATCTTTTCTCTTGATTTTTCTTGAAAGCTTTCGATCTTCATCCAATTGGGTAGTTATCTAGGAAAAGAAGCTATTCAAACTTGGATCTCTTCTGAACCTTGAAAGAGGAATGAAGAGATCAAGCTAGAAATGCTTTCTCATGCTAGACCAAATTAGGTTTGGATGGATATGTGACTAAAATCCTCTCAACACTTGGTTTGGGAAATGCATGTGGTATAATCAGTGACCATACTTCATCTCTTCTCATGAGCAATTGACCAAGGAATTGGCTATTGATCAAGATTTGAGAGATTGAATTACAAGAAATTGTAATTCAATTACTTAAGATTGCCAAGGAGATCAATGAGTGCATTGATTGAGGAAGAGATGAAAATGAAATTGAACCGGAGAACGCAACATCTCCTAAGCCCAATGAACCCCCCATTTCTGATCTTACCCATTCTCTTTAATTTCTGTTATTTACTTTTATGAGCAATTCCCCCATTCCCATTTACAATTCTGCAATTTACTTTCAGTCATTTACTTTCAGCTCTTTAATTCTAGCATTTACTTTTCTGTCAATTACCTTTCCGCCATTTTATTTTCTGCAATTCTCAACTCAAATTCTGGATTCGCTCAACTAGAACATTCCTCTAATTAAAGTTGCTTGATCAATCAATCCTTGTGGGATTCGACCTCACTCTATTGTGAGTTTTTACTTGACGACAAATTCGGTACACTTGCCGAAGGAAATTTGTTACGAGACAAGTTTTCCGTGCATCAAGTTTATGGCGCCGTTGCCGGGGATTGATTGTGCATCAACAATGATTAGATTTGAGGATAACTAGATCGAGCATTTTATTTTTGTTTGATTTAAATTTCTGTTTGAGTCATTTACTTTCTGTTTTAGTTAATTTATTCCCTTCCCCCTTACTTTTTCTTTGTTATTTACTATTCATCTCACTAACCCACTAACTGTTTGATATATTGCATCACTCACACTAACAGTAATTATGACAGATATACTTTTTGCACCTATTCTCTTTGCTTGTACTTGTTGGTTGTATGACAGGGAAAAGAAGCGGGGCTTCAACTTCCTTTGATTTTGAACCTGAGAGAACCTTCCTTAGACTAAGGAGGGAGGCAAGAGAAAAACGTGTAGTTGGTGCTGAAGAAGAGGAGGAATACTTTGAGGAATACTTTGAACCAAACATGGAAAACCATCATGAAGAAGAGGCTCACAACCATGGTAGAGGAGGTCGAGTAAATCATGCTGGGGAGGATAGAAGAGTTTTAGGCTCTTACATCAATCCAAACCCAGGAAACTGTGGAAGTAGCATTCAAAAGCCAACCATCCATGCCAACAATTTTGAACTGAAGCCACAGCTCATCACCCTTGTTCAGAACAACTGTTCGTTTGGAGGGAGTGTCCAAGAGGACCCAAATCAACATTTAACCACCTTCCTGAGAATATGTGGCACAGTGAAGTCTAATGGTGTTCATCCTGACGCCTATAGACTGCTCTTATTTCCATTCTCACTCAAGGATAAGGCAGCCAAGTGGCTGGAGTCTTTCCCAAGGGAAAGCTTGACAACTTGGGAAGACGTGGTGAACAAATTCTTAGCAAGATTTTATCCTCCTCAACGAATCAATAGGCTGAGAGCTGAGGTCCAAACTTTTAGGAAACAAGATGGTGAGACTCTATATGAAGCATGGGAGAGGTTTAAAGACCTATCAAGGAGGTGCCCACCAGATATGTTCAATGAATGGGTGCAGCTGCACATTTTCTATGAAGGGCTCTCTTATGAGTCAAAGAAGGCCGTGGACCATTCATCCGGAGGATCTTTCAACAAGAAAAAGACCATTGAGGAGGCCATAGATGTCATTAAAACAGTAGCAGAAAATGACTACTTCTATGCCTCCGAAAGAGGGAACACTAGAGGAGTGATAGAGCTGAATAATGTAGATGCTCTGCTGGCCCAAAATAAGCTCATTACCCAGCAGTTGGCTGACCTCACCAAGAAGATGGAGAGGAACCAAGTAGCAGCAATCTCCACTTCATCAACAACCCAAGAAGGAGTGAATGAAGAAGCAGAGGGTAGTCAGGAGCAAGCCAACTACATTGGGAATTCACCTAGGCAAAACTATGATCCATACTCCAAGACCTACAACCCTGGATGAAGGAATCACCCAAACTTTGGGTGGGAAAATCAACAAGACCAAAGCCTTGATCAAAGACGCCCAAATCCAAACAATGCAGCCCACCAACACTTCACATCTAGACCATATCAACACCCCCAAAACAACACCTCGCCACATTCATATCAAGGCCAGAATAACCTTACTCAGCCTGACCTATCATCATTTGATGAAAGAATCTCAAGGATTGAGAATCTACTTGAAGGCATAAGCAAGGAGATTCAAGAAAACAAGGTGTTCAAGGAGGAAGTGCGAGCCAGTTTCAAGAACCAAGGAGACACAATCAAGAGGTTGGAATCTCAAGTGGGGTATCTCTCTAAGCAAATTCCCAAACCCACAGATGGATTCCTAAGTGACACAGAGAAGAATCCGAGAGGTGAAACAAAAAAGGTAAGATGGGAAGATTGCAAGATGGTTACTGTAAATAATAAGGAGACTGAGGACAAGCCAAGCAAGCTGTCAGAACAACCTGAAAATACCTCGGCAGAGAAGGAGGAAAAAGAGTACCAAGAACCAGAAATCTCAAAACAGGAGCTGCTGAGACTCTATGCACCTTTTCCCCAGCTGCTCAATGGTGCTGTGGAGAAGAGAATATACTCAAGATTTCTGGACTTGTTTGCATCTCTGCATGTGAACATACCATTCATCAAGACTATCCAACAAATGCCTACGTACATCAAGTATATGAAGGAGCTGCTTCCCAGGAAAAGCTCACTCAAGAGAGGGCAAACTATAGTAATGAACAAGGAATGCAGTGCCCTCATTCAACCGCAGTTACCAACGAAAAGAAAAGATCCAGGGAGTTTTCATGTCCCCTGTGCCATAGGAGAAACAATGTTTGATAGAGCACTCTGCGATTTGGGAGCAAGCATCAACTTAATGCCCTATTCCTTGGTGAAGAGGCTGAAGATCAATGAGATAATGCCCACAGACGTAGTCATCAGGCTGGCAGACAAAACTCAAAAACAAGCAATAGGAGTGGTGGAAAACGTGTTGGTAAAAGTGGAGAAATACTTTCTTCCCACAGACTTTGTCATCTTGGACATGGAAGAGAGTCACACTCACCCAATCATATTGGGAAGACCATTCCTAGCTACAGCCAGAGCACTCATAGATGTGGAGCGAGGGGAGCTAATATTGAGGATCCATGATGAACGACTCAGCTTTAATGTCTTCAAACCCTCACAAGAAGCTGACCAAGAAAACATAGAACCAAGCAATGATCATAATGAGATGCTGACAGAGGAAACAAGCACTGAAGCACAACCAACAAATCTGAGAACCTCACTGAATGATGAACAAGGCAAACAACAATTGTCACAACTCAAGGAGAAGCTAGAGGAACCTAAACCACTAGAGGCATGTGAAGACAACAACAAAATTCCCTTAGAAGATGAAGTCGCCAAGAGTAAGGCAGCATCAAAAGGGACAAAGAAGAAGGTACCAAGGGGGTGGAGGAACAAGAAAATCCCTACGGAAGACTTCTCTCCAGGAGATAAAGTGATCTCAGCTTACTTCTCAGATATCCCCCCTAATCTCCTCACTGTACCATCTCAGTTACCTAAGGTCTTCACTATCAACAGAGTCCTCTCCTTGGAGCATGTAGAGATCATTGATACAACCAATGGATATAAATCCAAGGCAAGAGGGGAGGACTTAAAGCAATATCAACCTCCCTGATGAAGGAGAAACGTCAAGCTAGTGACGCTAAAGAAGCGCTTCATGGGAGGCAACCCATGTTTTATTAGCTTTTACTAGTGAATAAGTCAATATTCATGAATTCCAACACGAACTTGGTGAAGTCCTTATATTGCAGTATATAGTGAAGAACAAGTTTGGTGTTCAAAGCGTACCAAGAAAGCATGAATGCAACAGAGAGCATGCTAGTCTTGGAGCTTTGAACAGAACTTTTCATCACAGTGATCCAAACTAAGTTTGGTGTCACCCCATGGTGCCACCAATGTGCATATAAGGATACACATTTAGTTAGTTAGTTGGAGCTCATGAATAAACAAAATCTTTTCTTCTCTTTATTATTCTAGCCATAAAAATTTAAATTGATTTCTTTTTGTGATATTTCTTATTTTTTTTATTTGATCTTTATAGATAAAGGAAAGGAGCATTGAAAGATATTGATTGGACAATTTAATGGGAAAGGTTCGGCCACTTCATGAAGAGGGTACTACACACGTGCCTCAAGGGGGAATGCATTGGGAATGGTTGCCATGCAACATTGGAGGAAGAACAAACTTGGAAAGTGAACCAACTCCATCATAAAGATGAGAATCCTCATGCTTACTCCATATAAAACCCCATCCGTTCATCATACACCAACCCCATCAATCCACACCTTTCATCTCTTCATCACTTCTCTATATAAGTGAATCAAATCCACATCATCTCCACATTCGAAATTCATACCCCTTGCACTTCACTTTCCAGCAACCAATTCTTCAACTTCCCACTCTCTAAATCCCACATCTCTTCCCTTCACTACACCCTTTTCGCTTTAACTTCATTCATGGCATCATCAAGCTCCAAGAGGCAGAAGAGGAAGGAACCAATGGAGAACATTCCCTTCGACGAGAGGAGATTCAAGACTGCCTTCCATGAACGAGAATTTGAGCAGATAAAGCTCAAAAAGATACTGCCCGAGTTAACCTTCCAAATCAATGAAGACGAATGCCCACAGATTCGGGAGAAGATTGAAGAAAGAGGGTGGTGATTTCTCACCAATCCAGAGGGAAAGATCAATGCAAACCTCATCAAAGAGTTCTACGCAAATGTGGTCAGAGAAGACAAAACCAGGGCCCCAACCTTCAAAAGCTATGCAAGAGGAAAGGAAGTAGACTTCAGCCCAAATGCTATAATAAGAACTCTTTACCTGAAATCACCACACTTTGATGAACCTAGCTATCATGCAAGGATAAGTAAAAGCCAAGACAACGATGAGCTCACTGAGATAGTGACTGACATCTGTGTTATAGCAGCTGACTGGGAGAGGTATGGAGATGGGAGACCCCGGTTCATCAAGAGGGGAGACCTTAGCCCAGAAGCCAAGGGGTGGTTTGAACTCGTGAGGAGATCTATTCTCCCAGCTGCAAATAATTCAGAGGTAAATATTAATCGAGCAACTTTGGTACATTGCCTAGTACAAGGTGGAGAAATCAACGTGCATGAACTTATAGCTGAGGGAATTCAGGATTCAGCTGAGAAGCTTGAATCAGGTGCCAGGCTTTGGTACCCCAGCACCATTCTCTGATTGTGTACAAAGGCCAAGGTGGTCTTTGAGGATAGCAATCCAGACTGGGTTAACCCAGGGAGGCTAATGACAACCCAGCGTATGGCCTATACTACACCTGCTCAGCAACAAAGAAGGCCACAAATAGGGAAACTAAAAGCAAAGGAAGGAGCTCACCAAGAGGAGTCTCATCAGGAAGAATATCAACAGGGAGAGCATCCTTACCCAGCCGATTTGAATATGAATCACCTTCTAAGAGCTATTGAAGATTTGGGGATGAGACATATGGAAGGACAAGAGCAAATATTGAACTGGATGAGCCAACAAGAAGAGTGGAAGAAACAACAAATGGAGCAGCAACAGGAACAATACTCCCAGCTCACTGAAACCATCCACCAAGTTACTGAGAGGCAAGAACGTCAAGATAAGCATTTGCAGGAACTCAATCAGCGACAAATAGCCCAGATGAAAGCATTCAATGAGTTCACTGTACTTAATGAAGGACGGCAACTACATCGGGAGGAGTTCAACGTCAACACTCAAGCCAAGTTGAACTACATGTCCAGTAATATGCATCATCTACACTATGCCATCCCTACATATGATGAGGTCCAAAAAGATTTTGTAGAACAAGAAGAGAGGAAAGTGAAACAGCAAAAGGAAACACTCAAGAAGAATATGGAAGATAGTGGTTTCTGGAAGAAGCTGTTTAGAAAAGGCAAGGGAAGTGGGAGCACAAGCAATCAAGAAGGAGAGCATGGACATCCACAAGAGTAAAAGGTGGTGGAGTTCCTTCTTTGGTCCATCTTTCTCTATGTTTTAAATAAGGAAGATCTTGTATGAAATAGAACTTGCTTCCATTTCAGTTTAAACCTTTTTAAATTCCGTCTTTTAAGTTTTTGAGTTAAAGAGGTCTATGATTGCTAGTCCGCATGTCATTGCATCCTTACTTTGCTTACTTGTATGTTTGTCCTTTTAAATCAAATGAAAAGAGAATGAGTGTTTTAAAGACCAGAGAGGAGTTCATACTATGGAGTACGTTCATGAGTTTATGGAAGGGTCATAAGTTAGCTAAGTTGGTTCAACCATAAGGTGGGAAGACAACTATCTGTCAGGAATACTATGCTTGAGACACACCCCATGAGACTGGTTAAATAAAAAGATCCTAATAAGAAAAAGGGAAAGAACAATAAAGGTTGAAAAATAAAAGAAAAAGAGTAAGCAATAAGGCTAGGCACCAATGGTTTTAATCTTGAGACATGTGTCTGTGGTGCTCCTGTGTGAGAGATCTACTTGGATGAATAAGCTCTTTGTGGTGCCTTATCACTTGGTAACTTGGGTTAACTAACCCGGGATTATCTGCTGAAAGTCCACTATCAAGAATAACCCTCACTACAGAGCATTTAGTAACCCAAAGAGGTGCTGGACACCAAGGTCTCAAGAAAAGAAAATAAATAAACTATGTGCCTGTGGTGTGTATGTATGGGGGAGAGACTTGAGCAAGTAAGTCCTTAGGGGTGCTTCAACACCTAGCACCTTGAACCAACTGGTTCGATAGTGTTGGCTGAAAGCTTATCTTAAAGAGTTGCCCCCTTACAAAAGACTTAGCCTAAGAACACAAATAACCCCTAAAATAACAACAAAAGGATCAATAAATAAAAGTTTCATGGGATGCAATCACAGTGAGTATTCTAGGACATGATAAAGGTCTGAAAGCCAGAAATGAACCTAAGTTGCTATGCATGAAACCACCATAAAACCAGGGACATGACTTCCACAAGAATGACTCATTTCTCTTAGCATTCCTTTCATCATTCTCTTGTTCCAGTACTTGCTTAGGGACAAGCAAGCTTTAAGTTTGGTGTTGTGATGCCAGGGCATTTTGGCCAGTTTCACTGACCTTTTCTTTACTGTTTTTAGGATAGTTTCATGCATTTTCTTAGGAAATAAGCTAGTTTTGGGTAGATATTCACTTACATCTTGATTGAAGCATACATTGTGTACTTTACATGATTTCATGAGGATTTTGCAAAAATTTAAGGACAAATTGGATGTTGCATTCCCATGACTTGGACTAGAACTTTGATGCACTTTATTACTTGATTTCAGGACAAAGGAAGCAAAGAAGAACCACATTAGTGGCTACGTTAGTTACACTAACGTTAACACTAACGTAGAATGAGAGTAACTTGCAAAGTTAATGAGAAAAGTGATTTCCAATAACGCTCTCGAAGCCATCATTACCCACGTTAAGAGTCACGTTAACTAAGTTAACGTGAACTCTAACGTGGAAGTAAAGAAATGGAGCCAACGTTAGTGACACTTAACATTATCACTAACGTTGGACCAGGATCATGAGTGGCCACGTTAGAGTCCACGTTAACTTAGTTAACGTGGCCTCTAATGTTAAGAAGAAAAGGGGGGAAGCCAACGTTAGTGACATTCAACATTGTGACTAACGTTGGCCAAGTCACACAAGGCCACGTTAACTTCCACGTTACGTTAACCTAGTTAACGTGGAAGCTAACGTGAAGAGATTAGGTGTCGACAACGTTAGTGACACTAAACATTGTCACTAACGTTGGAAGCACATAAGCCCTCAATAAGCCACGTTAACTCCAACGTTAACCTAGTTAACGTGGAAGTTAACGTGAAGAAGAGAGGTGACACCAACGTTAGTGACACCCAACATTGTCACTAACGTTGGAAGGAGCCCACACATGCCACGATGAGCCACGTTAACTCCCACGTTAACTTAGTTAACGTGGAAGCTAACGTGGATAAGGGAATGATGAGCCAACATTAGTGACACTCAACTTTGTCACTAACATTAGAGATGGCTAGCAAGGCCACGTTGGAGGCCACGTTAACCTAGTTAACGTGGACTCTAACGTGGAAAATAGGGGCAATTTGGAACGTTAGTGACAATGGTAAGTGTCACTAACGTTCTCGAAGGTTGGCAAGCCTACGTTAAAAGAGCCATGTTAACTAAGTTAACGTGGACTCTAACGTAGGGAAGGGGTAGATTTCTTAACATTATTGGGAAAGTTGAGTCCCAATAACGTGTGCGAAGGATAAAGGGGCAACGTTAGTGGCAACGTTTGTGCCACTAACGTTGAAGTTAACGTGGCTTTTAACTTTGGTGAGGAATGTTAGTGAAAAAGGTGATTGTCACTAACGTTCTCGAACCCATATTTTCACTGAACGTTAACACCACTAACTTCCTGAGCCAAAGTCCTTGCCCACTTCATACTTTCTCTCTGCAAGTAAAGCTGAGCCCAATGAAGAAGAGAACTGCTTCAAACTCAAGATCCAAAGGCCCATACCCAAGACTTGAAGAATCAACTAGAAGAACAGAAGAGTAGTATATATAGGAGTAGCTTTGAATTATTTTGGAGAGTTGGAAAATAGAGGGAGCCTCTTGGCATAGAACTACTCTCTGTATTTTACTTTCTCTACACTTCTAGTTTTCATGATGTATTCTCCATCCTTGTTTTCATTTTCCAGAGCTATGAACAACTAAACCCCTTTCATTGGGTTAGGGAGCTCTGTTGTAATTTGATGGATCAATACTAGTTTTTATTATACTTCTTCTATCTTTTCTCTTGATTTTACTTGAAAGCTTTTGATCTTCATCCAATTGGGTAGTTATCTTGGAAAAGAAGCTATTCATACTTGGATCTCTTCTGAACCTTGAAAGAGGAATGAAGAGATCAAGCTAGAAATGCTTTCTCATGCTGGACCAAATTGGGTTTGGATGGATATGTGACTAAAATCCTCTCAACACTTGGTTTGGGAAATGCATGTGGTATAATCAATGACCATACTTCATCTCTTCTCATGAGCAATTGACCAAGGAATTGGCTATTGATCAAGATTTGAGAGATTGAATTACAAGAAATTATAATTCAATCACTTAAGATTGCCAAGGAGATCAACGAGTGCATTGATTGAGGAAGAGATGAAAATGAAATTGATCCAGAGAATGCAACATCTCTTAAGCCCAATGAACCCTCCATTTCTGATCTTACCCATTCTCTTTAATTTCTGTTATTTACTTTTATGAGCAATTCCCCCATTCCCATTTACAATTCTGCAATTTACTTTCAGTCATTTACTTTCAGCTCTTTAATTCTAGCATTTACTTTTCTGTCAATTACCTTTCCGCCATTTTATTTTCTGCAATTCTCAACTCAAATTCTGGATTTGCTCAACTAGAACATTCCTCTAATTAAAGTTGCTTGATCAATCAATCCTTGTGGGATTCGACTTCACTCTATTGTGAGGTTTTACATGACGACAAATTCGGTACACTTGCCGAAGAAAATTTGTTGCGAGACAAGTTTTTCGTGCATCAGTGAGCCTCTTCTTCATGATGGTTCTCCATATTCTCATCCATGTCTGGTTCAAAATACTCCTCCTCTTCCTCAATACTAATAACTCTCTTTCCTCTTACTTCCCTCCTTAATCTAAGGAGGGTCCTCTCAGGTTTAGAATCAAAGGAAGTTGAAGCCCCGCTTCTTCTACATGTCATACAACCAACAAGGCACTAGCAAGAGAGAAATTGAATGAAGTTTACTCTTGTTAGGAATGCTGTTAGGGTGAGTGATGCAATATATCAAACAGTTAGTGGGTCAGTAAACTAAATTGTAAAAAAAATTGAAGATAACACCACAACGGGTAAGGGGTAAAGGGAAGAAAATAACTAAAACTGAAAGTAAATCACTCAAATGGAATTAAATCAAACAAAAGAAAAATGCTCAATCTAGTTATCCACCAATTTAATCATTGTTGATACAAAATCAATCCCTGGCAACGGCACCATAAACTTGATGCACGAAAACTTGTCTCTCAACAAAATTTCCCTCGGCAAGTATACCGAATTGTCGTCAAGTGAAAACTCACAATAGAGTGAGGTCGAATCCCACAGGAATTGATTGGTCAAGAAACTTTAATAAGAGGAATGTTCTAGTTGAGCTAAGCAGAAATTGAGTTGATATTTGCAGAAACATAAATGGCGGGAAAGTAAATAACATAAAGTGTAAATGCTGGAAATAAAGAGCAAAATGTAAATGGCGGAAAGTAAATTGCAGAATCTTAAATGGGGATTTGGGGAAATGAACATAAAAGTAAATGGCAGAAAGTAAAGAGAATGGGTAAGATTAGAAGTGAGGGATTCATTGGGCTCAGGAGATGTTGTATTCTCCGGATCAAGTTCATTCTCATCTCTTCCTCAATCAATGCATTCATTGATCTCCTTGGCAATCTTAAGTGATTGGATTCCAATTCCTTGGCAACCCAATCTCTCAAATCTTGATCAATAGCCAATTCCTTGGTCTAATTGCTCATGAGAAGAGATGAAGTATGGTCACTGATTATACCACATGTATTCCCAAATCAAAGTGTTGGTAGGATTATATGTCACCATATCCATCCAAACCCCAATTTGGTCTAACATGAGAAAGCATTTCTAGCATGATCTCTTCATTCCTCTTCCAAGGTCCGAATAGATCCAAGTATGAATAGCTTCTTTTCCAAGACAACTACCCAATAGGATAAAGATTGAAAGCTTTCTAGTAAAATCAAGAGAAAAGAAAGAAGAAGAATAATGAAAACTATTATTGATCCATCAAATTACAACAGAGCTCCCTAACCCAATGAAAGGGGTTTAGTTGTTTATAGCTCTGGGAATGGAAAGCATAAATGAAAAGTACATTTCCCAAAATAAAACTAGAGTTGGAGAGAAAGTAAAATATACAGAGTGTAGTTCTTCCAATGCCAAAAGCTCTCTACTAGTTCAAAACTACTCCTATATATACTACTCTTCTGATCTTCTAGTTGGCTCTTCAAGTCTTGGATATAGGCCTTTGGATCTTTTGAAGCAGTTACAGTTCTTCAGTGGGCTCAGCTTTGCTTGCAGAGAAGTGTGAGTTAGGCATGGACGTTAGTTAGGACGTTAGTGGTGTTAACGTTAAGTGAAAATGTGGGTTCGAGAACGTTAGTGACGATTACCTTTTTCACTAACGTTCCAAGCCAAAAAAATGGTCCACGTTAACTTCAACGTTAATGGCACTAACGTGACCACTAACGTTGCCTCTTGGTCCTTCGCAAACGTTATTGGCATTCACCTTTTCCAATAACGTTGCTTATTGCCCCTTTTTCCCACGTTAGAGTTCATGTTAGTATAACTAACGTGACCCTTAACGTGGGCATGCCTAAGCTTGGAGAGCGTTAGTGACACTTACCTTTGTTACTAACGCTCCAAACGCCCCTCTTTCCCACGTTAGATTTCACGTTAGTTGGATTAACGTGACCACTAACGTGGTGGTGATTGCCATCTCCAACGTTAGTGACAAAGGTGAGTGTCACTAACGTTGGTCCATCAATTCTTCCTCCACGTTAGCTTCCATGTTATTGTAATTAACGTGGCAACTAACGTGGGCAATAGTGGCTTAATCCAACGTTAGTGACAAAGGTGAGTGTCACTAACGTTGGCGATTCCTTGTTCCTTCCACGTTAGAGTTCACGTTAATGTACTTTAGGTGACTCTTAATGTGGCCAAGTGTGCCCTTTTTCCAACGTTAGTGGTATTCACTTTTACCACTAACGTTGGAGCTTCCTTTCTCCTCCACGTTAGCTTCCACGTTAATGTAATTAACGTGGCAACTAACGTGAGCTATAATGGCTTTCGAAGGCATTATTGGCGATCACTTTTCTCATTAACGTTGCAAGCTTATGACCATTCCACGTTAGTGGTCACGTTAATTAGACTAACGTGACTACTAACGTGGTTCTTCCTTGCTTCCTTTGTCCTGAAATCAAGCAGTTAAGTACATCAAAGCTCTATTCCAAGTCATGAGATCATGTATTATCTAATTTGCCATTCAATTCATGCATAATTCTCATGAAATCATATAAAGTTCACCATGTTTACTTGAATCAAGATGTAAGTGAATATCTACCCAAAATTTACTTATTTACTAGGAAAATGCATGAAACTACCCTAAAACAGTAAAGAAAAGGTCAGTGAAACTGGCCAAAATGCCCTGGCATCACATGTATAGTTAAAAAAACTTTATTAGAGTTTTGAATAGAGTAGTAACTCTTAAATAACAAGAGAATAATGTAATTTTACATTGCAGGCGAGTTTGAATTGTTCTGGAGCTGTGGCTTCATCAGTTCCCGGTTCATCAGCTTTCTTCGGAAGCAGCTTGAAGAAGGTTACATCAAGAATCCCCAGTAGCAGCAATGTTTCCTCCGGAAGCTTCAAGATTGTGGCGATCGATGAGGACAGGCAAACAGATAAGGACAGATGGAAAGGGTTGGCCTATGATATCTTAGATGACTAGCAAGACATCACAAGAGGGAAGGGTATTTTGTAGTTTTTAAAGGAAGTAGATAATGTAATAGTTGTTGGAATTGTAATGCATGTATTACAAATTCATGGGTAGTTGTTATCACTTTGATTTTTTGTTAGAGCTTGTCATGTGATCAACCACTATATTTGGTATACAAGTTTATGAAGGTTTTATATTGTTAATAGTAATTAAAATTATTATGAAGGTTTTATATTGTCTAAATCTTACATTATCTATGAATTTTCTTAGGTTTCATTACGAAGATTAAAAAAAAACAATTGAACTTGAACAAACTTATAGCCACGCTTTAAAAGCGTAGCTATTTCATACAGTAGTCATTTTTTGCCACGCTTTTAAAGTGTAGCCATATCTCTAGCTATTGGCACGCTTTAAAAGTGTAGCATATCTCGCTATTGTCAGGCTTTAAAAGCGTAACCGTATCAAACAACCGGCACGCTTTAAAGCGTAGCCATATCCTCCCGCATATGGCCACGCTTAAAAGCGTGGCAATAGATAAAAGCGTGGCAACAAAAAAGCGTGGCCATAGGTCACCAAAAGCATGGCGATAGAGCAACCGACACGCTTGCAGTTGTGACGCTTTCAAAAGCGTGCCGGTTGCTCAAAAAGCGTGGCGAAAAGCTATCGCTACGCTTTTTCCCACTTTTCGTCACGCTTTAAAAGCGTAGCAAAATCCTAGTTTTCTTGTAGTGCCACTTGAACCAAGCCAACACCATCCGGATCCACTTTCATTAAAGGCCAAATTGAAAGCAAGCAAAGCCCATTAACATGACTCAAAGGGACAAGAAAAAGCTAGATTAGGAATTTTATTTGAATTTTAATTTGTTTTCAATTTCAATTTCATTTTTTATTTTTGTAATGCCTATATAAAGGCATAAATTTCATTTCATTAAAGAAAAGGCTGGCTCTGCTAGAGAGCAATAGGAGTAGGAGTAGGATAGAATAGAAAGCTCTCTTTGATACAGTTTTGTTTTTTTGCAATTATCATATTTCAGTCTTGAATTCAATTTCATAGTTTCGTTTTCATTAAGCTTGATTTACTCTTCTGCACTTCTACTTCTCTGCAACTTTACATTTCTGTTCTTGATTCAATCTGATTTACTCTTCTCTGAAATTTTATTTTATACCACTTTACAATTCTGTTCATGATTCAGCTTGATTAAATTTTCATGCAATTTAAATTTCCAGTTACTTGTCCTCAAGTTTTCTTTGATTACTGCTTTCTTTAAATTTACTGCACCCAATTTCCTTTACATTTACTGCAATTTACATTTCTTGCTCTTTAAGATTTTACCCAATTTACTTTCTGCACTTTACTTTCACTGCAATTTATTTTCTGTTGCTTCAATTTCATCCAATTCACCAATGTTAGCTTGACTAAACTAATCACCTCACTAAAGTTGCTTGATCCATCAATCCCTGTGGGATCGACCTCACTCTTGGGAGTTATTACTGCTTGATGTGACCCGGTACACTTGCCGGTGAGTTTGTGTGAAAATCTAATTTTCCCCCATCAAGGATCATTGCAAATAATGAAAACTGCTCAAGAGGCACATAATCTTATAGACATGGTGGCCAACAATGAGTACTTCTACTCCTCTGAAAGGCAAGCAGCCCCAAAGAAAGGTGTATTTGAACTTGAAGGAGGTGATACAATATTAGCTCAGAATAAACACATGTACTAGCAGCTTCAACAGCAAATTAAAATGATGAAAAAGAGGATGGATGGATTACAACTTGTAGCAGTGAGCACAACTAACCAACCACCAGTGGTATGGGGACAGCAGGAGGAAAGCTATGAAGAATAACAGCCTGAACAAGTGTAGTACATGCACAATCAAGGTTCTAGACCAAATGATTTCCATGGAGACACTTACAACTGATCTTGGAGAAACCACCCCAATCTGAAATGCGGAGAGAACCAAAACCAGCAACCTTGGCAAAAAAACTCCAACCAAAATAACTTCCGCAACACAAACCACCAAAACCATCAAAACACTAACCAAAACCCATACAGAAAACCACAAAACAATCAACCCCAATTCAACTTCTATCCACCCAATAACCTATCAACTAACCAAAATAACTTTCATTCCCCATCTACATCCCACACTCAACCACAACCTCCCCAAGAATCCGAAGAATCTTCAACTTGGAGATGATGATGGAGAAAATGATCAAGCATCAAGAATTGGCCAATAAAAACCATGAAGCTTCACTAAGGAACCTGAAAAGACAAATTGGACAATTGTCCAAGCAAAGAGCAGCTGAAAGACCAACCAATGCACTACCGAGTGACACTATTCCCATCCCCAAGGAAGAATGTAAAGCAATTCAACTTAGGAGTGGAAAGACATTGGAGAATAACAAAGAAGCTAACAAGAAGCCAGTAGAGGATGATAAGGCCAGCAGCAAGGAAGAAGTAACAATCAAAGAGAGGAACCAGGAAGAGCTCGAAAAGACGGATGAAGAGTCTCAAGCTTCAAAGAAAGAAAAACAAGTCATGATAGAGCCTCCACAGGAACAAAGGAAGGAAGTTAAACACTACATACCTCCTCTGCCATACCCTCAAAGATTGCAAAGAGAGCTCAAGGATCAACAGTTTCCCAAATTTTTGGAAGTTTTTAAGAAGCTGGAAATTAACATTCCCCTTGATGAAGCATTGGAACAGATGCCTCTATATGCAAAATTCCTCAAAGAGCTCATCAATAAGAAAAGAAGTTGGAATGAGAAGGAGACATTGATTTTAACACAAGAGTGCAGTGCAGTGATTCCAAGAGGTCTCCCACCAAAACTCAAAGATCCTAGGAGTTTCATCATATCTTGCACCATAGGCAACATGACCTTGGAAAAAACTCTCTATGACTTAGCAGCCAGCATCAATTTGATGCCCCTCTCACTAATGAAAAAGCTTGCAATAGAGGAAGTCAAACCCACCAGAATGTCACTTCAAATGGCTGACAGATCACTCAAGATACCAAATAGAGTTGTAGAAAATTTATTGGTAAAGATTGGAGAATTTATCTTCCATGCCGACTTTGTCATCTTGGATATGGAAGAAGAAGGACACAACTCAATCATCTTGGGAAGACCCTTTTTAGTCACAACAAGGGCTATTATTGATGTGGAGAAAGGTGAAATGACCCTCAAAGTGTATGATGAAAAAATGATCATCAATGTCTTTAAAGCCATGCAACATCCCCCTGAGAAGGAAAAGCATATGAGGGTGGAATTGGTAGAATACTTGGTGGAAGAAGTGTCTGAAATCAATGTCCAGGAGAAATAAGAAGAAGACATGGAAACTGATCAAGATGTCACAGAGAAACCAGCCTTTGAAATCTCCCTTGAAGGCAAGACAGAGGAAATGCCAAAGTAAGAATTAAAGCCCCTCCCTCCTCATCTCAAGTATACATTTCTTAGAGAAGAAGAGACCTTGCCAGTGATTATCAATTCCTCCTTAAACATGGAAGAAGAAACAAAGCTGATTAAAATATTGAAAGCTCACAAGACACCTTTGGGGTGGACGATTAATGATATCAAGGGCATAAGCCCTGCCATCTGCATGCATAAAATCTTGCTGGAGGAAAACTCAAGGCCTGTGTTGCAGCCTCAGAGAAGGCTTAACCCAGCTATGAAGGAAGTGGTTCAAAAAGAGGTGATGAAGATGTGGAATGCTGGAATTATATACCCAATCTCTGACAGTACTTGGGTAAGTCCGGTCCAAGTTGTACTAAATAAGGGGGGATGACTGTCATTTCCAATTAGAAGAATGAGTTAATCCCTACAAAAATAGTAACTGGGTGGAGGATGTGCATAGATTATAGAAGACTGAATGAGTCTACAAGGAAAGATCATTTTCCTCTCCCATTCATTGATCAGATGCTAGAAAGATTGGCTGGCCATGCCTATTACTACTTCCTGGATGGATATTCTGGGTACAATCAAATAGTGGTAGACCCCAAGGACCAAGAAAAAACCTCATTCACCTGTCCATTTGGTGTGTTTGCTTACAGAAGGAAGCCTTTTGGGCTCTATAATTCTCTAGCAACATTCTAAAGGTGTATGCTCTCCATATCCTCTGACATGGTAGAAAAATTTTTAGAGGTTTTATGGATGACTTTTCTGTCTTTGGTGACTCTTTTGACACTTGTCTGCAACATCTAACCCTTGTATTAAAAAGGTGCCAAGAAACAAATTTAGTTTTGAATTGGGAAAAATGCCATTTTATGGTACCAGAGGGCATTGTTCTTGGGCAAAAGGTTTCAAGCAAGGGTATAGAAGTTGATAGAGCAAAAATAAAAATCATTGAAAAGCTTCTTATACCTGTTAATGTGAAAGCAGTAAGAAGTTTTCTTGGACATGCTGGTTTTTACAGGAGATTCATCAAAGATTTTTCAAAAATAGCCAAACCACTGAGCAATCTGCTAGTGATTGACAATCCTTTCATCTTGGATGACATTTGCAAGCCTGCCTTTGAATCTTTAAAAAGAAAACTCACTACAGCACCAATCATCACACCTCCAGATTGGGAATTACCTTTTGAACTCGTGTGATGCAAGTGACTTTGCCATTGGTGCTGTATTGGGGCAAAAGAAACACAAGATGCATCATGTTATATACTATGCCAGCAAGGAGTTGAATCAAGCACAGAAAAACTACACCACCACTGAAAAAGAGCTCTTGGCAATTGTATATGCATTTGATAAATTTGGACAATACTTGATTGGATCCAAAGTTATATTATATACTGATCATGCTGCTCTCAAGTATCTCTTGTCTAAACAGGATTCAAAGGCAACGCTTATTAGGTGGGTGTTGCTGCTACAAGAATTTGACATTGAAGTGAGAGATAGAAAAGGGAATGAGAACCAAGTGGCAGACCATTTGTCAAGACTATCACAAGAAGCTAACCAAGATACACCACAACCAGTGAATGAAAAATTTCCAGATGAATATCTTCTTCAAATACAGCAGGCACCTTGGTTTGCTGACATTGCAAACTATAAGGTGGGAAGGAGGATTCCTCAAGAGTTTACTAAGTAACAAGTGAAGAAGCTATGTAATGAAGCCAAGAAATTCTTGTGGGACGAGCCATATTTGTTCAAGAGGTGTCCGGATGGGATGATTAGAAGGTGCATTCCTGAAAATGAGATGAGAGACATATTGTGGCACTGTCATGGTTCAGCTTACGGTGGACATTTTGGGCCAGAAAGAACAGCAGCTAAAGTGCTTCAAAGTGGGTTTTATTGGCCGACTATATTCAAGGATGCCAGAGAATTTGTGCACCAATGCAATGAATGTCAAAGAGCTGGAGGGTTAACAAAGAGGAATGAAATGCCTCAAAACTTCATATTGGAAGTGGAACTGTTTGATTTATGGGGTATAGATTTCATGGGCCCCTTTCCTCCATCATATTCCTTCAAATACATTCTGGTACCAGTGGAATATGTCTCCAAATGGGTGGAAGCCATAGCGACAACTACCTGTGATGTACTAATTATTCTTCAATTTCTTAAGAGACACATCTTCACTAGATATGGGGTGCCAAAAGGCCTTATTAGTGATGGTGGCAGCCACTTTTACAACAGACAGATGGAAAAACTACTTCACAAATAAGGAGTAATTCACAAAGTAGCCACACCATATCACCCTCAGACTAATGACCAGGCTAAATTGGCAAATAGGGAGCTGAAGAGAATCCTAGAGAAGACAGTGGGGATCATAAGGAAAGACTGGGCAAGAAAATTGGATGATGCTCTGTGGGTATACAGAACAGCATTCAAAACTCCAATTGGGAAGTCACCATTTCAGCTAATCTATGGCAAATTTTATCACCTTTATGTGGAGTTAGAACATAAAGCTTACTGGGCCACTAAGCTCCTCAATCTTGACCCTCAAGTAGCAGGAGAAAAAAGGCTATGAGAAGCTTATGAGAATGCAAAGATATACAAAGAGAGAGCTAAGAAGTGGCATGACAGGAAAATCTTGAAAAGAAAGTTCAAACCAGGGCAGCAAGTGCTCCTATATTATTCCAGGCTCAAGATTTTTCCTGGCAAACTCAAGTCCAAATGGACTGGCCCTTACCTGATAACCAAGGTTTTCCTACATGGAAGCCTTGAACTTTTGAATGAAGCAACAAAGGACATAATCACAGCAAATGGTCAAGGAGCTAAGCATTATCTGGGAGGATCTTGGAACAAAGAAGAGAGAGTTTAGGAGTTGGGATGAACAAAGAATGGAAGACGTCAAGCTAATGATGATAAACAAGCGCTTGTTGGGAGGCAACCCAACCAAAGGTAGTTTTCTTTTCCTAACTATTTCAGTAAAAGGGTTAAGTAGATTTATCTATATTGCAAGGAGCTAGGTTTGGTGTTGCACACCAAAACAATTTAAGGGTGAATGAAGGGTGCTAAGTTTGGTGTTCCACCAAAAATTTCATTTAAAAACACATTTCAACCCTCTACATAAATAGTTATTAGCTCCATACAATTAGGGAAACTACTCAACCATTGTCTGTTTTCTAGTTTTTAGTTTTTGCTCCCTTTAGCAAAAGCACAAGGTTTCATGTATATGGTTGATTTATTGCATAAGAGGTATTAGTAAGGGACTAAGTTTGGTGTTCACACACCAAAGTAAGTTCAAAAGCCTACAAACATTCATGCATGTTAACCATTTTTCAAGTGCTTGGAGGACAAGCAACTTCTACTACCAGTGCAGAAAACTATTCAACTTTTTGGAAGGATTTTGAAACATCAGCAAGAAAAGCACAATAGCTAAGAAGAAGGATAAAGGATTAAACAAGAATATACCAAAAGGTTGTATTGTTACTCAACTGTTTATATCTGGCTGTATTTCAGTTGGAAGTTTGATTGTACCCCCTTTTTGATAAGTTTACCACTATCTGCATTTTTGCTAGTTTACTGTCATCATTAATTGAGTGATCTAGCCAGAGTGTCTGTCTCACTCAATTTACTTGAATATATGTCTTGTTTCCCTTTGCATGAATAAGAGAAAATATTGAGACAGGAAGTAAATGTCCAATGTGGCAGGAATGATAATAAAGCTCTATGGTGGTAATTGTCTTGTTTCCCTTTGCATCAATAATAAAAGCTGCAGGATAGGATGTATCTTTGTAGTGTGAACTTAGTTGCTGTTGTAAAGCCTTCAATTAATAATTATCCTAAATAAAAGAAAAAGAAAGAAAGGAAAGGAAGAAAAGCCAAGAATTGGCAACCAAAAATGAAAGAAACAGATAATAAGGCTAGACACCAATAGCTTGGACCTTAGGACACATGCCTGTGATGCTATTGTATTAGGATTTGTTTGGATTATTAGGTTCTGAGGAGTATTTTAAAACTTGGAAAAGCATTTAGTGACCGAAATAGGTGTTGGGCATCAATGTCTTAGGATGAATTGTGAGCCAAGTGTCTGTAGTAAATAGGTGTTGAATTGAGCCAAAAAGCTTCTGCAACACTTAGCTATAATTGAAAAACAAGCTTCTGAAGCAAAAGAAAGAAAGAAAAAGCTAACAAGGATCAATAAAGAATAAGGCATTATAGCAACAATTCTAGTTAACACTCAAAGAGACATTTCTTGATTGGAAGCTGATAATAATTGAGCTGCATTCTGTCTGCATAAAACCCCATGAACCAAATTCAATTACCTGCTAAATAAGGACATATAGGCTTCTCTGTTTTCTCTCATTTCTTCTCATGTTTTAGTGCTTGCTTGGGGACAAGCAAGATTTAAGTTTGGTGTTGTGATGACAAGTCATCTTATGCTAGTTTCACAAGCATTTTTCATGTGTTTCATTAGGTTTTATGCACTTTCTCGCACAATAAGTAAGTGGTTGGAGTGGAATTTCTTGATTATTGTGATTCAATCAAACATCATTTATTTTATACAAAATCATGAGATTTATGCAAGAACTAAGTGATTATTATGATTGATGCAAATTCTTGTGATTTTGGTGAAACTTTGATTTCTTTTTTGGTTGATTTCAGGTGAGAAAATGAAGAAAAGAAGAAGCCATGCAGTATAGTGTTGCGTTCAAATAATTAATGCCACGCTCACTTGCGACGCGCACGCATAACGGACGCTTACGCGTCAGGGATGGATTTTTGAAGATCCACGCGTACGCGTGCATGACGCGTACGCGTGGTAGTGGTTGGCGCTCGTTTTCAAAAAGAGCGCTACGTTCATTTACTCAACATTTTTGGGCACGTTCAAATTTGGAGGCAAAGTTTTGAAATCGACGCGCACACGTGCATGACGCGCACGCGTCGATAAAGACTTGTGATGAAGCACACACACGCGTGACTGGCGCTGAAGCCCGGAATTGAGATTTTACTACCCACGCGCACGCGCAGAGGACGCGCACGCGTGGGCAGCGCTCACTAAGCCAACGTAGCACTCACTAAGTTAACGCTATAAACGATGCGTACGCGAGAAAGGGATGTGCGAGCATGTTTCGAGCTGAAGATTGATAGTGACGCGTACGCGTACATGTCACGTACGCGTCGGTGAGCAAAAAGCGCAAAAGGACGCGCACGCATCAGAGACGCGCACGCATGGATGAATGAACGCTGCGCTCACTTTGAGAATGCAACGTTCCACTAGAAGCAGCAACCAAAAGCCAATTTGTCCACTTCATACAAGGCCGCAAAGCCCACTCCAATTACTTGAAGACTAAATTGGAAAGTGTATAAAGAGGATAAAATTTGATTTCACAGGGGGCTCTCTTTTAATTCTCATTTTTAGAATTTTAGAATTGAGATCAGATCTGAATTTTTCCTTCTGTTTTTGTTTTCTTTCTTCTGCTATAATTTTTGGTATTCTGCTTTTGGTTTTGGAACTCTAATTGGAGAATTCTTCTGAATCTCTTCACCTTGGAGTGTTCTTTTATTTTTTCCATTTCTAGCTTTAAGAATTGGAGATCTGATCTTAAATCTTCTTTCTGTTTTTACTTTCTCTGCAATTTCTTCTTCCTGTTTTGGTAAAAGAGCAATTGATATCTTAATTTCTTTTCTGTTTCGTTATTCTTCTGCAATTGTCAATTTCTCTTTCTGGATTTTAGAATTGATGTAAGTTTTCTTTCTGTTTTATCTTTTTCTACAAAGTCTTCATTTCTATTTTGGTACTAAAATCCTGATTGATCTATTTTCTGCATTTCTTCATCTAAGAGTTCTTTAATTCACTGCAATTTACATTTTCCAGTTCTGTTTTGATTCCCAATACCCAAATCCCTTTATTCTTCATGTAATTTAAGTTTCCTGGCAATCTAAATTCTACAATTTAAATTTCTTGCACTTTAAGTTTCAGCCATTTTCCTTTCTTGTACTTTAAGTTTCTGCTGATTTAATTTCTTGCACTTTAAGTTTCTACAATTTACTCCTTCAGGACTTTAAGATTCTGCCAATTTTTCATTCTACACTTTAGTTTACTTGCAATTTTATTTCTGTTAATCAAATTTCACTCAAATCATCAATTATTCGCTTAACTAAATTCATCACCATACTAAAGTTGCTTGACGTTGGAATTTTTGCCAGTAAAGAATATTATAAAAACAGTCGCGTCGTAGATATAGTTTCTAAACCAACAAAAATCCCTTCGTACAAACGTTTTGGTTGTCACAAGTAACAAACCCCTTTAAAATTGATAACCGAGTATTTAAACCTCGGGTCGTCTTCTCAAGGAATTGCAGGGAGGTGTTCTTATTATTGGTTATGAGTTTGTAAATTGGGGGGTTTAATGTATAAGATAAAAAGCAAGAATAGTAAATGGCAAGAAAGTAATATTGTATTAAATTAAATAAATAATAAAACTCTGGCAAGGTATAAGCACTGGAAGTCCTATTCTTGTCAATTGCGATGAGAATTGGGTGTTAATCCCACTTTGTTAACCTCTAACTATGAAGGTAAATCAAGTGGATTAATTAGCTTAATCCTCAGGTCCTAGTCAATTGCTATGGAAAGACTAGAGTTATTGGAGCAACTCCCAATTTCAACCACTGCTTTATTTGACAGCTTAAGCGTTACCAATAAATCAACCAAAGCCAAAAGGGAAAAATCCAAATTATTTATATAATAAAAAGGAGCAATCATAAGTCTGAAATACCTCAAGATATATTAAATAGAAAATCAATCTAAACATAGAGAGTTATAAACAAAATTGAGAAAAGAAATAAAAAGAACATTGAACCTGGGAAGAAGTTGAAATAATAAAGTTGAAATAATAATACATCCTAATTCCTTTAAGAGGAATCCTAATCCTAAATCCTAAGAGAGAGGAGAGAACTTCTCCCTCTAAAAACTACATGAAAAGTGAATTATGGAAGCGTCATTATGAATGGATGCATTCCCCCACTTTATAGTCTCTAATTTGTGTTTTCTGGGCCGCAAACTGGGTCAGAAACAGTCTAGGATTCGCTGGTTTCGAATTTTGCCACGCTGGATTTCCGTCACTGCGACGCGGCCGCATGGATCACGCGGTTGCGTCACCTAGCGTCAGGGAAACTATAATATATTATATATCAAATCGAAGCCCCGGACGTTAGCTTTCCAACGCAACTAGAACCGCATCGTTTGGACCTCTGTAGCTAAAGTTATAGCCGTTTGAGTGCAGAGAGGTCAGGCTGGACAACTTAGCAATTTCTCCAACTTCTTGCATTCCTTCCACTTTTGCATGCTTTCTTCCCATCCTCCAAGCCATTCCTACCTTATAATATCTGAAAACACTTAACACACATATCAAGGCATCTAATGGTAATAAGAGAGGATTAATAATAAGCAAATATAAGATCAAAGAAGCATGTTTTCAATCAAAACACATAATTAGGAAGGAAATATAAAACCATGCAAATAGTATGAATAAGTGGGTAAAGAGTTAATAAAAACCACTCAATTGAGTACAAGATAAACCATAAAATAGTGGTTTATCATTGCTCAATCCATCAATCCCTGTGGGATCGACCTCACTCTTGTGATTTATTACTACTTGATGCGACCCGGTACACTTGCTGGTGAGTTTGTGTGGAATCGTCTTTCCCTCATCACCTCCTCTTGGATTCTTCTCAGTGTCACTTGGGAAGCAATAAGTGGATTTGGGGATTTGTTGAGATAGGTATTCCACTTGTGACTCAAGCTGCTTGATAATTTTTCCTTGACTTTTCATACTCGTCCTCACTTCCTCCTTGAATGTTTTGTTATCTTCAGACTCCTTGCAGAGGTTTTCAAGCATAGCGTCGATCTTGGAGAATCTATCATCAGATGGTAGGTTAGAGGTGGGATGTTGAGGCTTATTGGCTTGGGCTTGGTATGGTGGTTGAGAATAAGTGTTTTGTATGGTCTGATATGGTCTTTGGTTGGACTGTTCGTAAGTGGAGTTGTTGTAATGGTTTGGATTATGAGGTCTGTGGTTTTGGTTTTGGTTTGGTTGGTTTCCCCACCAAAAGTTTTTGTGGTTCTTCTAACCTAGGTTGTAAGTTTTGGAGTAAGGATCTGCTCTTGTCTTGCAGAATTTCCAATGTAGTTGACTTCTTCTTCCTCTATGTTTAGCTCTTCTGGTGCTGATGGTTGGGTATGGATTGCTGCTACTTGGCTTGCCTCCATCTTCTTTGTAAGATCCGCCAATTGCTTGGCAATTATCTTGTTCTAAGCCAAAATTACATCCATGTTGTTCAGCTCCATGACTCCTTTGTTGTTGCTTCTGTCTGAGGCATAAAAATACTCATTATCAGCCACTATCTCTATAACATCAATAGCTTCTTCAATGGTCTTCTTCTTGTTAAGGGAACCTCCAGATGAGTGGTCTACAGCTTTCTTTGATTCACGATTCAGCCCTTCATAAAAGATATGAATTTGCACCCACTCGTTAAACATATCAGGGGGATATTTCCTTGTCAAGTCTTTGAATCTCTCCCAAGCTTCATAAATAGTCTCACTCTCCTGCTGTCTGAATGTTTGAACCTCTGCTCTCAGCCTATTGACTCTTTGTGGAGGATAGAACCTTGCCAAGAATTTGTTAACTACATCTTCCCATGTTGTGAGGCTCTCCTTTGGAAATGATTCTATCCACTTGGATGCTTTAACCCTTGAGAGAAGGGGAATGAAAGCAGCCTGTAGGCATCAGGATGAACTTCATTTGATTTCACTGTGTCACAGATTCTTAAGAATGAAGTGAGATGTTGATTAGGATATTGTTGGGTGCTTGATAAACCATTATTTTATGATTTATATTGTGTTTAATTGAGTGGTTTTTATCAAGCCATTACCTACTTATTCATATGAATTGCATGATTTTATAATTCCTTCCTAGTATTATTTATGGTTGAAAACTTGCTTCCTAGAAACCTTTAATTAGTACATTTTAACTCTCCTTTATACTATTCGATGTCATGATCTGTGTGTTAAGTGTTTTAGGCTTCATAGGGCAGGAATGACTCAGAGAATGGAGAGTAAGCTTACAAAAATAGAAGGAACACAAGAAATTAAAGAGATGATCAGCGAACACTGACGCGAGCGCATAGCTCACGCGAGCGCGCGAAATGAAGAAATCTCAGCGACGCGAACGGGTACCTGAAGCAAACACGTTGATTGGAGTCTGCACGAATGACGCGAACACGTGGACGACGCGCTCGCGTGACAAGGGAAATCGCTAAATGACGCGAACACGTGGACGACACGTACGCGTGAATTGCGCAATCTGCAGAAATAACAGAATATGCTGGGGCGATTTTGGGCCGCATTTTGACCCAGTTTTTGGCCCAGAAACACAAACTATAGCTAGGGAACATGCAGAGACTCAATACGCATCCACACACATTCAGATATATTGATATTAGGATTACTTTTAGTTTTAGATCTGAATCTAGATTAGCTTTACATTGATAGTTTATGCTTTTGCTTTGGATTTTGGATGTTGAAGAGTCATTACCTCTGTTGAACTTACTACTTTAGTTTGTTTCTTTATCCCTTTACTCTTTTCAGTTGATCATTGACCCTATTCAGATAAGTATGATGCATTTGGATTTATTAATATATAGAGTTACCTTTACTTTTAATTAATTGTTAATTCTCTATTTTATTTTATTTAATTTATTATGTCTTCTTATATTTTTATGAGTATTATATCCATGTCAATGGAGTAGATTTTCTACTTGACATGGGGGTTGATTAGAAGGAGACACTTGAGTTGGAATGCTCAAGTGCTTTGTTAAATTGGACATTATTGGCTAATTCTGTATCTACTAACGCTAGACCTTCCTAAGGGAGAGGACTAGGATTTGCGGATAAAAGTTAGCTCAATCACTTGACCTTCCTTTATTTAGTAAGGGTTAACTAAGTGAAAACAACAACCTCTTTACACTACACTAGAGAAGATTCCAACAAGGATAGAACTTTAAATTAATCATTTTCCCAGTCAAGGCCTTTTAATATCAATAATTATTCTTAGTTTATTTTCATTGCCTTAATTTACAATTATTTTAATTACTCATTATCCAACTCAATTTTTCTAGAAAATTTCTGATTAATAAATTAGCACTCTTTCCTGCAACTTGTTGGGAGACGACTGATAAACCACTATTTTATGGTTTATATTGTGTTTAATTGTGTAGTTTTATCATGATCCTGACCCGCTTATTCATTAAAATAGCATGCATTTATATTTTCTTCCTGAAATCATTACATGAGTGAAAACTGCTTCCTAGAGACTTTTAATTATACATTTTACTTCTCCTTTATTCCATTCAATGCCGTGATCTGTGTGTTAAGCATTTCAGGCTTTATAGGGCAAGAATGAGTTGGAGATTGGAAAGGAAGCCAGCAAAAATGGAAGGAACACAAGAAATTGAGGAGATGACCAGCGAGAAGCGACGCGGCCGCATGGACGACGCGACCGCGCGGAGAAGATCAAATCGCAGTGACGCGGCCGCATGGATGACACGACCACGCGAAATGGAAAAGCACGAGCGACGTGGAGGCGTGGACGACGCGCCCGCGTGGTGAAGCGAAACGCGAATGACGCGTCCACATGAGCGACGCGATCGCGTGGCGTGCGCGATCTACATAATTTGCAGAATCGCTGGGGGCGATTTTGGACCCTATTTTGACCCAATTTTCGGCCCAAAACAGCAGACTAGAGCCAGAGAACATGCAGAAAAACAGAGACAACATTCATTCTACACAGTTTTAGTTTTTAGATCTAGTTTTATTCCTCGTCTAGGTTTTCTCTCTACACATTCATAGTTCTTAGGATTTAATTTTCACTTACTTTTTGGCATTGGAACACTGAGAAGAGTTATTACCTCATCAAGACTTCGTCATTCTAGTTCGTTTTCTTTACTTGGCTTCAGTCTTCCATGTTATTTGCTTTGTTAATTTTACCATTGGAATATTTTTAGGATTATTTAATACAAGGATCACCTTTATTTTAATTGGCTATTTCGATTTTTATTTACAATGTCTTCCTTTAATTCCCTTTTATATGCTATGAATTTTACATTCACAATGAGCGAGTAGTTCCCTAACTTGATGGGGAATTGTTTGAAAGGAACCCTTGAGTTGGAAGGCTTGAAAGAAAAATTGTAATTGGGTTTATGGTTGGATTGCCTCCTAATCACTAACACCAATCCCTTTTAATTAAGTGGATTGCAACTTTTGAACGGACGCAGCATTCCAACTTGTTTGACTTTCCTTTACCTAGTGAAGGATAACTAAACAGGATAACCTTCAATTGTCAATTAATCCTGAGAGCATTCCAACAATAATAGGGATTCCAACTAATCAATTCCCAGTCAAGGCTTTTATTTACACTATTCAAATTCACCAATTTAATTTCCTGTTTGCTCAATTCAACCCTTTTTGAAAACCTCTGATAAATAAAATATCACACTTTTCTACAACTCGTTGGGAGACGACCTTGGATTCATACTCCCAGTATCTTAATTTCAATTTTCTGTGACATCTTTCTAAATTGATAGGCAGATTTCTGGCAAATTAAGAACTATACTTGCAACGTATAAATTTTAACAATTTTTAATTCGCTAATTTCTGCCTGCATCAATTTTTGGCGCCGTTGCCGGGGAGTTGCAATAGAGTGCTAAAGTTATTAATTAGAATTTATTTATTTGCATTTTATTTTATTTTTCTACTATGAGCTGCATGTTTCTTTCGCTAGATGACGCGTTCACTTCCTGACCCATGCTTGCCAGTATTCGATCCTGAGATTGAAAGAACCATCTCACGAATAAGGCGAGCTCGGCATCGGTTAGTCCTCTCTGAGGGCGGATTTAAAATGCCATTTGAGGAAGAAACCAGCCCCCGTTCTACTGATTCGGTTGATTCACGTGCAGACGACATGGCAGAACCTACGAGAGTTACCATCTAGGAGGAAGGAGCCCCTGATTTTACAATGCAACCGTTTCAAGCGCATCACCCAGCAGTGGCTACATATTTCGAAATAAAGACTGCACTGCTCAATTTGATGCCCAAGTTTCATGGCTTACCTACTCAAGAGCCTATCAAGCACCTAAGAGATTTCCTGGCAGCCTGTTCTACTGTCAGGCGAGATGGTGCAGATGAAACTTCAATTCTGCTGAAAGCTTTCCCGTTTTCTCTTGAAGGAAGAGCAAGAGAATGGTACTACACTCAACCCCTAGCAAATGTATCCAACTGGGATACGCTCAGAAAAGAGTTTTTGGAGAAATTATTTCCATCTGAAGTTACTGTTAAGTTGAGGAAAGACATTTCCACGATTGTTCAAGATGACAACGAGACTCTCTTTGAATATTGGAAGCGCTTCAATAGTCTTCTGGAAGCATGCCCCCACCACATGATCGACAAGATAGTATTGCTCAGCTACATCACACAGGGTATGAGGCTCCAAGATAAGACCACATTGGAAAGTGCTAGTAATGGGTCTACGAAAAAGTACAAGACCTCTGATGAGGCATGGCAATTGATCAGCGACCTAGATGAATCTACTAGGAACCACAGACAGAAGCAAGGCCGTTCAGAAGCCGTTGCAGAAGTATCCTCTAGCAGAGAGACTGCTGCTCTGACTCAGAGTATCTGTGAAATGACTAACTTACTAAAGCAGATGCAATTGAATCAACAACAAGTTCAGCAAGCTCAACCTTCTCCAGCACAGCAAAGCCAACAGTTAGTCTCACAGAGAGTTTACGGAATTTGTGCTGATTATAGCCATTATACTGATGAATGCCCGCAACTCCAACAGGAAGACAACATGGTAGCATCCACTCATAACTTCTATGATCGCCCCAACCAAGGGTACAATCAAGGTGGAAATAATAACCATGGATGGCAGGACAATTCTAACCAGAATTGGAGGAACAACAATAACAGAGAAGGCAGAGATAATCAGGGAAATCAGAGGTGGAATAATAACAACAACAGGCAGCAGAACCAACCTTACAGAGCATCTCACCTGAGGCAGTCCCAAGAACCACAGAATACCCAATAGCAGACCTCTCAATTTACTCACCCTTCTTCATCTTCTAATGAAGAGTTACTAAAATTTTTTGAGCGAAGTCAACAGACCATGGAAAATAACATTAATGTCAGTCTGAATGGTCTGACCGCTACTTTGCAAGCTCTTGTCTCACAGATTGGATCAATGCAAAATTCCAATAACCAACCTTCATGTTCCACTGGAATTCCCTCTCACCATTACCCAATCCGAAGGGGACATTAATTCCGTCACCCTAAGGTCCGGAACCACACTGCAGGAGAGGAATCAGGATGAGCCAAGCCCACCAGAGCATGCCTCAGCTGAAGAGGTCATAGAAATAGAAGATGTTGAAGAGGAAGAGGACATACAGGACATAACTGAAAAAGAAGAAGCCCAACCACAGGAGGAAGCACCAAGAGGCGCAGACACTGCAGAAAACACCACTCCCATTCCATTTCCACAACTTACAAGGAAGCCCAGGAAGCAACTGGAACTCGATCCCAAAATAGTAGAAATATTCAAAAAGGTTGAGGTAACCGTTCCTCTTTTTGTATACATAAGGACAAAATTTATGAATTAGAAACTATTCCTTTAGGTAGTTCCATATCTGCTTTAATAGGAGGATTACCTGAGAAGTGTAGTGACCCAGGTCCTTGTATAGTTAGTTGTACTATTGGTGGAGTAGTAATTTATGATTGCATGTGTGATTTAGGAGCCTGTGTTAGTATAATGCCTTTGTCTATATATGATATTTTGAGGCTCCCTCCCTTAAAAAGGTCGGAAGCTCGTTTTGTGTTAGCAGATAAAAGCATTATTACAGTGGCTGGAGTTGCTGAAGATGTTTTAGTGAACATTAAAGGGCTTACATTCCCCACTGATTTTTATATCTTGGAGATGCCCCATAATGACTCAGATAAGCCATCATCAATCCTACTTGGAAGACCATTCATGAAGACATCAAAATTCAAATTGGATGCTTTTTCAGGAACATACTCTTTTGAAATAGATGGCCGCATAGTAATCTTCAATCTAAATGGAGTCATAAACAACCCTCTAGAAGATCATTCTATCTTCTAGTGTGATGTCATAGATGAAACTGTAGCTGAAGTTCACAAGGAAGAGTTAGAAGAGAACCACATTGGACAAGGTCCAAGTGTGGGGACCCTCTTGACTGACAATGAGGGCACCTCAGCATTTTCACAAGCTCCAGACAATCCAGAGCCTACCCATGATCAGAAGTTGGAACTGAAATCTCTTCCTCCACATCTCAAATATGCTTATCTTGAAGATGAACAGAAGTTCCCCGTTATCATTGCAAGGGAACTCACTTCCCAACAAGAAGAGCAGTTACTTGATGTACTGAGGAGGCATAAGAAAGTAATTGGGTGGAGTTTGGCAGACATAGTAGGCATCAACCCTCAAGTATGTAAGTACAGAATATTTTTAGAAGAGGGAGCAAGACCTGTCTGTCAACCCCAAAGAAGATTGAATCCCAATATCTTGGAAGTT
Source organism: Arachis hypogaea (assembly GCF_003086295.3). Taxonomy (NCBI): domain Eukaryota; kingdom Viridiplantae; phylum Streptophyta; class Magnoliopsida; order Fabales; family Fabaceae; genus Arachis; species Arachis hypogaea. Next base: position 81,766,690 of record NC_092053.1, read on the forward strand.
GTCAAAAAGAAAGTGACCAGACTATTGGAAGCAGGTATCATCTATCCCATTTCAGACAGTGAATGGGTTAGCCCAGTACAAGTGGTGCCCAAGAAGTCTGGAGTCACTACAGTGAAGAATGAGCATGGAGAGCTCATAGCAACTAGAGTTCAGAATGCTTGGAGAGTCTGCATTGATTACAAGCGTCTCAACCAAGCTACCCGTAAGGATCACTATCCACTTCCATTCATTGATCAAATGCTGGATCGCCTGTCAGGTAAATCACATTATTGTTTTTTAGATGGTTACACAGGTTATTTCCAGATTCATATAGCTCCTGAGGACCAAGAAAAGACCACTTTTACATGTCCTTTTGGGACTTATGCTTACAAGAGAATGCCCTTTGGCTTGTGCAATGCACCAGCTACTTTCCAAAGGTGCATGATGAGTCTTTTCTCTGATCTTACTAAGGACTGTATGGAGGTTTTTATGGATGATTTTAGCGTTTATGGTGATTCTTTTAGCCTTTGCTTAGATGGATTATCTAGAGTATTAGATAGATGTGTTAATACAAACCTTTTATTGAATTTTGAAAAATGTCATTTTATGGTAAAACAAGGGATTGTATTAGGACATGTGGTATCTAATAATGGCATTTCTGTAGACCCAGCAAAGGTGAGTGTTATTTTTAGTTTATCTTACCCCTCTTCTGTGAGGTCGTTCCTTGGCCATGCAGGTTTTTACAGGAGATTTATTAAGGACTTTAGTAATGTAGCACTTCCCTTATCCAGATTACTACAGAAAGATATTGAGTTCGAATTCAGTGAAGATTGCAAGCAAGCGTTTGATAAGCTGAAGGCCGCCCTGACTCAAGCTCCAATTGAGAGAGGACCAGACTGGAGCCAGCCGTTTGAAATCATGTGCGATGCTTCCAACCATGCAGTAGGAGCAGCGCTGGCTCAGTGTGAAGGTAAGGATCCTTTTGTTATTGCTTATGCGTCTAAGACTTTAGACGCTGCCCAGTCCAATTATACTACTACTGAAAAAGAGCTTCTTGATATTGTTTTTGCTCTGGATAAATTCTGAGCTTATTTACTTGGTACTAGAGTAGTAGTGTATTCGGACCATGCAGCTTTAAAGTATCTATTATCTAAAAAGGAATCCAAACCAAGGCTCATACGTTGGATACTGCTATTACAAGAATTTGATTTAGAAATAAAGGATAGGAGTGGTAACCAGAATTCAGTGGCAGACCACTTGAGTCGCCTTGAGCACATTAAGGATGATTCTGCTCCTATAGATGATAATTTTCCATTTGATAACCTGCAAGCAGTATCTGAGGTATCTCCCTGGTATGCACCTGTAGCTAATTATCTAGTTAGCCGCACATTTCCTCCTAACTTTTCTAAGCATCAAAGAGACAAGCTGAAAAGCGACTCTAAATATTATATATGGGATGACCTATATTTATGGAGATGTGGCGATGATCAGGTAATTAGACGGTATGTGCCTCAATCAGAATTCCAGTCCATCTTAGAGGCCTGTCACTCATCTGAGAGTGGAGGACATTTTGGCCCTCAAAGGACTGCTAGAAAAATCTTGGACTGTGGATTCTGGTGGCCTACTCTTTTTAGAGACGCTGCTGAATTTTGTAAATCTAGCCCCCCATGCCAAAAATTTGGTAATATATCAAGGAGGGATGAGATGCCTCAACAAATTATACTTTTCTGTGAAATTTTTTATGTTTAGGGCATTGACTTCATGGGTCCATTTCCAAATTCTAATGGTTATTTCTATATATTATTAGCTGTGGACTACGTTTCCAAATGGGTGGAAGCAATTCCTACCCGCACTGATGATGCTAACACTGTTGTTTCCTTTGTGAGAAACCATATTATCTGTCGCTTTGGATCCCCACGAGCAATCGTGAGCGATCAAGGCACCCATTTTTGTAACAGGAGACTAACAGGACTAATGAAGAAGCATGGGATAATTCATAAGGTTGCAACAGCATACCATCCTCAGACCAATGGGGAAGCTGAGGTGTCAAATAGAGAGATAAAGCGTATTTTGCAGAAGATAGTCAAACCTCATAGAAAGGACTGGAGCACCAGGCTACAAGATGCACTCTGGGCATACAGAACAGCATACAAAACACCCATTGGGATGAGTCCGTTCCGTTTAGTTTATGGAAAAGCTTGTCATCTCCCTGTTGAGGTAGAGCACAAAGCCTTTTGGGCAGTCAAGGAGTGCAACATCGGGAGGAAGAACGCCGGAGCTGAAAGGTAGTTGCAACTACAAGAACTGGAAAGCCTTCTCCTAGAAGCTTATGAGAACTATAGACTATACAAGGAAAAGATGAAGGCTGCACATGATCAGCACATCAATAGGAAAGAGTTCTAATCTGGGAATTTAGTCCTTCTTTACAAATCTCGTCTGAGGCTCATGCCAGGCAAGTTGAGATCCAGATGGGAAGGTCCATACAGAGTAGAGAAGGCCGAACCATACGGAGTTTATCACCTAAGTCATCCTTCAAGTTCTGAACTTATCAAAGTTAATGGACAACGCCTGAAGTTATACCATGGCAAGAAGATGCAGAAAAATAAGAAGCTTGAGATCTTCCTCTTGGAAGATCCCCACATAGCAGAAGATTGAGCTAGTGGAGCGTCCAACTTACGGACGTTAAAGCAAAGTGCTAGGTGGAAGACAACCCACCATGGTATGATCGTTCTTTTCTCTATTTTTAGTTTTCTTATCCAATAACTCTTCTCTTTATTAGTATATTTCGTGCATCTGCATTTACATAATTAAAAAAAAAATTGATTGCCACGCGACGCGACCACATCAGCGACGCGTCCGCGTCGCAAGGAGAGGGGAGAAAAATAAAAAACGAACAGAGAGTCATGCTGGAGCATGGCTGGAGGAGTGCAGTGGCACAAATCAGCCCACGCGACTGCGTCGCTGACGCGTCCGCGTCGTATGGGCATAATGGCCTCTGACGTGACCGCGTGCCCTGATTTTCGACGTAGAAAGGGTGCACAGCTAAAAGTTGTGCTAGAGTGGTGCTGGACTGGCGCTGGACGCGCAATCCCCCTCACGCGACCGTGTGCCCCACGTGGCCGTGTCGTACCCCATAAACTGCCCACTCACGCGATCGCATGCCCCACGCGATCGCGTAACCTAAAATTTGGCATTTAATGATTTTAAACAAAGAGTTATGTGAGTGCGAGGCAACCCTCGCGCCACTGGCACAAACTGGGTCACGCGACCGCGTGACCGACGCTACCGCGTCCCTCACCTTAAGCGCAAGTCGCGCGACCGCGTGCCCCATGCGATCGCGTCGCTTGCACCGCACAACTCAACCTAATTTTACCAATTATCATATCTTTTTCTTCTCCAAATCCTAATTTTCCTTTTTCCCTCCTTATTTCTTCCTCCCCCCTTCTTCCTTCTATCTCACCTTTCACTCTCTCTCCCTCACCTCCATTAACAAGGTTTTATTTTTTATGCCAGGGCATCTTGGCCAGTTTCACTGACCTTTTCTTTACTGTTTTTAGGTTAGTTTCATGCATTTCTTTAGGAAATAAGCTAGTTTTGGGTAGATATTCACTTATGCCTTGATTCAAGCATGCATTGTGCAATTTACATAATTTTATTAGGATTTTGAATAAGTTTGGTGAAAAATATTATGTTGCATTACTCATGACTTGGACTAGAGCTTTGATGCACTTTATTGCTTGATTTCAGGACCAAAAGGAAGCAAGAAAAGGGGAGTTAACTTGCAAGGTTAATGAGAAAACCAAGCCCAAATAAAGAAAGGAACTGCTTCAAACTCAAGATCCAAAGGCCCAAGACTTGAAGAATCACACTAGAAGCTGAGAAGAGTAGTATATATAGGAGTAGCATTGAATTGAGAAAGAGTTCTGGAGGCTGGGAAAAGGAGAACTACTCTCTGTATTTTACTTTCTTTGCAATTTATAGTTTTATGATGTATTCTCTATCTTTGTTTTCATTTTCAAGAGCTATGAACAACTAAACCCCTTTCATTGGGTTAGGGAGCTCTGTTGTAATTTGATGGATCAATACTAATTTTCATTATTCTTCTTCTATCTTTCCTCTTGATTTTACTTGAAAGCTTTCGATCTTCATCCAATTGAGTAGTTATCTTGGAAGAGAAGCTATTCAAACTTGGATCTCTTTTGAACCTTGAAAGAGGAATGAAGAGATCAAGCTAGAAATGCTTTCTCATGCTGGACCAAATTCGGTTTGGATGGGTATGTGACTATAACCCTCTCAATACTTGATTTGGGAAATACATGTGGTATAATCAGTGACCATACTTCATCTCTTCTCATGAGCAATTGACCAAGGAATTGGCTATTGATCAAGATTTGAGAGATTGAATTGCAAGAAATTGTAATTCAATCACTTAAGATTGCCAAGGAGATCAATGAGTGCATTGATTGAGGAAGAGATGAAAATGAACTTGATCCGGAGAATTGCAACATCTCCTAAGCCCAATGAACTCCCCATCTCTGATCTTACCCATTCTCTTTAATTTCTGCCATTTACTTTCATGAGCAAATCCCCCATTCCCATTTACAATTCTGCAATTTATTTTCAGTCATTTACTTCCAGTCCTTTAATTCTAGCATTTACTTTTCTGTTATTTACATTCCCGCCATTTTATTTTCTGCAACTCTCAACCCAAATTCTGGATTCGCTCAACTAGAACATTCTTCTCATTAAAGTTGCTTGATCAATCAATCCCTGTGGGATTTGACCTCACTCTATTGTGAGTTTTTACTTGACGACAAATTCGGTACACTTGCCGAAGGGAGATTTGTTGAGAGACAAGTTTTTCGCGCATCAAGTTTATGGCGCCGTTGCCGGGGATTGATTGTGCATCAACAATGATTAAATTGGAAGATCACTAGATTGATCATTTTTATTTTGTGCATTTCATTTTTCTGTTTGAGTGATTTACTTTTTGTTTTAGTTAAACTTCTTCCCTTCCCCCTCTATTCTTTTGTTTTTCTTTATTATTTTCAATTCTGTTTGCTAACCCACTAACTGTTTGATATATTGCATCACCCACAACTAACAGCAATTCTGACACAAATACTGTCTGCACCTATTTTCTTTGCTTGCACTTGTTGGTTGTATGACACGGAGAAGAAGCGGGGCTTCAACTTCCTTTGATTCTGAACCTGAGAGAACCTTCCTTAGACTAAGGAGGGAGGCAAAAGAAAAACGTGTAGTTGGTGCTGAAGAAGAGGAGGAACACTTTGAGGAATACTTTGAACCTAACATGGAAGAAAACATGGAAAATCATCATGAAGAAGAGACTCACAACCATGGCAGAGGAGGTGGAGCAAATCATGCTGGGGAGGATAGAAGAGTTTTGGGCTCTTACATCAATCCAAACCCAGGCAATTGTGGAAGTAGCATCCAAAAGCCAACAATCCATGCCAACAACTTTGAACTTAAACCACAGCTCATCACCCTTGTTCAGAACAACTATTCGTTTGGAGGAGGTGTTCAAGAAGACCCCAATCAACATTTGACCACCTTCCTGAGAATATGTGACACAGTAAAATCTAATGGTGTTCATCCTGACACCTATAGACTGCTCTTATTTCCCTTCTCACTCAGGGACAAGGCAGCCAAGTGGCTGGAATCCTTCCCAAGGGAGAGCTTGACAACTTGGGAGGATGTGGTGAACAAATTCTTAGCAAGATTCTACCCTTCTCAATGAATCAATAGGCTGAGAGCTGAGGTTCAAACTTTCAGGCAACAAGATGGTGAGACTCCGTATGAAGCATGGGAGAGGTTCAAGGACTTAACAAGGAGGTGTCCACCTGACATGTTCAACGAATGGGTCCAGCTGCACATCTTCTATGAAGGGCTCTCTTATGAGTCAAAGAAGGCCGTAGACCATTCATCTGGAGGATCCTTGAACAAGAAGAAGACCATTGAGGAAGCCATAGATGTTATTGAAACAGTAGTAGAAAACGACTACTTCTATGCTTCCAAAAGAGGGAACACAAGACGAGTGATGGAGCTAAACAATGTAGATGCTCTGTTGGCCCAAAATAATCTCATTACCCAGCAGCTGGCTGACCTCACCAAGAAGATGTAGAGGAACCAAGTAGCAGCAATCTCATCTTCATCAACAATCCAAGAAGGAGTGAATGAAGAAGCAGAGGGGAGTCAGGAGCAAGCCAACTACATTGGGAATTCACCAAGGAAAAACTATGATCCATACTCCAAGACATACAACCCTGGATGGAGAAACCACCCAAACTTTGGGTGGGGAAGTAAACAAGATCAAAACCAAGACCAGAGGAATCTCAACACCCCCACAACAACACTTTTCCACACACTTATCAAAGCCAAAACAGCACATCTGCTCCGAACCACTCATCAATTGATGACAAGCTCTCTAAGATCGAAACCTTCATTGAAGAAATATGCAGAGACATTCAAGATAGTAAAGCATTCAGAGAGGAAGTACAATCAAACATGCAGAATCAAAATGCTGCCATCACAAAACTGGAAACACAAATCAGCTATCTGTTTAAGCAGCTTCCGAACCACAATTTTTGCTATGATGCCCATTCAAGCAAAAGGGAGGAGTGTCAAGCTATCACACTTAGAAGTGGGAAGGAACTGAAGGAACATCCCCAAAAACCACAAGAAGAAGGCTCAAATGAAAAGGGAGAAGAGCAAGATGGAATGCAACCCCCACGCCAAGTCTGCAGAAAGAAAAAAAGATACCCCAACTGAACATCTCAAGAGCTCCATACCCCCAGCTATTGAAGAAAAAGGAAGATGACAACCAGTTCTTGAGATTTTTGGAAATCTTCAAAAAGCTACAAATCAACAGACCATTTGCTGAAGCCATAGAACAAATGCCACTTTATGCCAAGTTTTTGAAGGAGCTAATGACTAAGAAGCGAAGCTGGAAGAACAACGAGACTGTGATACTAACTGAAGAGTGCAGTGCTATCATTCAGCATAAACTACCTCAGAAACTGAAGGATCCTGGGAGTTTTCAGATCCCTTGCATTATAGGAGAAATCACAGTAGAAAAGGCTCTTTGTGACTTAGGGGCCAGCATCAATTTGATGTCAGAAGCTATGATGAGAAAGATGAAAATTGAGGAGGCTAAACCAACAAAAATGGCTCTACAACTGGCAGACCGGTCGTTCAAATTCCCTCACGGGATAGTAGAGGATTTGCTAGTAAAAGTAGGAGATTTCATATTCCCAGCAGATTTTGTGGTGCTGGACATGCAGGAAGACGCCAAGACCTCCATCATCTTGGGAAGCCCATTCTTGGCCACTGCTGGAGCTGTCATTGATGTTCAGAAGGGTGACCTCACCCTGAGGTTACACAATGAAAAGATGACATTCAATGTGTTCAAGGCCATGAGTTATCCACCGGAACAATTGGGGGAATGCATGAGGGTAGATGCACTTGAGGATGAAGTGGAGGAGAATTTTGAAGAAGATGAACCTGAAGAGAACGAGAGATTGGTGGAGGAAGAATCTGAATCAAGTGAAGAGGTAGCTACAGCAGAAATACCTATACCAGATGCACCAAAGGAAGGGAACGAAAAATCAAAAGCACCCAAACCTGAACTCAAAGCATTGCCACCCACTCTCAAATATGCATATCTAGGAGAAAATGAAAACTACCCAGTGATCATAAATTCATCCCTCCCCCAAGATCAAGAGGATGAACTACTCAAGGTGCTGCGGGAGCATAAGGATGCCATTGGATGGACCCTTGCTGACTTGAAGGGAATCAGTTCAGCCATATGCATGCATAAAATACTGTTGGAAGATGATGCCAAGCCATCAATTCAATCCCAAAGAAGGCTGAACCCAATCATGAAGGAAGTGGTACAGAAAGAGGTTATGAAGCTTTGGCAAGGAGGGGTCATATACCCAATTTCGGACAGCCCTTGGGTTAGCCCCATACATGTTGTGCCAAAGAAGGGAGGGATCACTGTGGTTACCAATGAAAAGAACGAGCTCATACCTACAAGGACCGTCACAGGATGGCGGATGTACATAGACTACAGGAAACTCAATGAGGCTACACGAAAGGACCATTTTTCCCTTCCATTCATGGATCAGATGTTGGAAAGACTTGCAAGGCACGCATATTATTGTTTTCTCGACGGTTATTCAGGATATAACCAAATAGTGGTTGATCCAATAGACCAAGAGAAAACCTTATTTATCTGTCCGTATGGAGTGTTTGCCTATAGGCGCATGCCATTTGGATTATGTAATGCCCCTGCAACTTTCTAATGCTGCATGCTTTCTATCTTTTCAGATATGATAGAAAAATTCATTGAAGTTTTTATGGATGATTTCTCGGTATTTGGAGATTCTTTTCCTAGTTGCCTACATCACCTCGCCTTGGTATTGAAAAGATGCCAAGAGACCAATTTGGTCTTAAACTGGGAAAAATGCCACTTCATCGTGACAGGAGGAATAGTCCTTGGTCACAAGGTCTCTCACCAAGGCATTGAGGTTGATAGAGCTAAAGTAGAACTTATTGAAAAACTACCCCCACCCAGTGATGTCAAGGTAATTAGAAGTTTTTTAGGGCATGCTGGTTTTTACAGAAGGTTCATTAAAGATTTTTCAAAGATAGCCAAGCCCTTAAGCAATCTCCTTGTATCTGATACACCATTCATCTTTGATGAAACATGCATGCTAGCTTTTGCACATTTGAAAATGAGGTTATCCTCTGCTCCTATCATTTCCCCACCTGATTGGAACCTACCATTTGAATTGATGTGCGATGCATCTGATTTTGCAGTTGGGGCAGTGTTAGGACAAAGGAAAGATAACCTAGTTCGTGTGACATACTATGCTAGCAAAGTCCTTAATGAAACTCAAAGAAATTATACCACTACTGAAAAGGAGTTGCTAGCAATAGTTTTTGCATTTGACAAATTTAGATCATACCTCATTGGTGCTGAAGTGATTATTTTTACAGATCACACAGCACTTAAATATTTGTTTGCCAAGCAAGAATCAAAGCCAAGACTAATAAGGTGGATCTTACTGTTGCAGGAATTTGATATTGAAATCAGAGACAAGAAAGGAGTGGAGAACAAAGTGGCAGATCACCTATCCAGAATCCCTCATGATCAAGGTGGAAAGAATGATACAAATGTGAACGAGCTCTTCCCTGATGAGCAATTGATGATAGTTCACAAAGCACCATGGTTTGCAGATATTGCAAATTTCAAGGCAACTGGGGCATTACCCCCAGGGATCAATAAACATCAAAAGAGGAAGCTCAGGAATGATGCAAAATACTTTGTCTGGGATGAGCCATATCTCTTCAAGAAATGTTCAGATGGAATTCTTAGAAGATGTGTTTCGGAAGAAGAAGGGAGAGAAGTCCTGTGGAACTGCCACGGTTCATGCTATGGCGGGCACTTTGGAGGGGACAGAACTGCAGCAAAGGTGTTACAAAGCAGATTCTTTTGGCCCACCCTTTTCAAGGATGCCAAGGAACTAGTAAAAAGCTGCAATGAAAGCCAAAGATCTGGAAACCTGCCCAAAAGAAACGCCATGCCACAAAATTTCATCTTGGAACTGGAACTGTTTGATGTGTGGGGAATTGATTTCATGGGACCATTACCAACCTCATATGCAAACAAGTACATCCTGGTAGCAGTGGATTATGTTTCCAAATGGGTAGAGGATATTGCAACCCCAACTAATGATAACAAGGTAGTCATGAACTTCCTCAGGAAGAATATCTTTAGCCGGTTTGGAGTCCCAAGAGCTCTCATCAGTGATGGAGGGAGCCACTTTTGTAACAAACCACTAGAAGCTTTCCTCTTACGATATGGGGTAAAACACAAAGTAGCCACACCTTACCATCCTCAAACAAGTGGGCAAACTGAGATATCCAACAGAGAGCTGAAGAGGATCCTGGAAAAGACTGTGGGCGCATCTAGAAAGGATTGGTCAAAGAAGTTGGATGATGCTCTTTGGGCATACAGAACAGCATTCAAAACTCCACTTGGAATGTCTCCATATCAACTAGTCTATGGGAAGGCTTGTCACTTACCACTGGAGCTGGAACACAAAGCTCTTTGGGCTATCAAGATACTAAATTTTGACAGTATTGCTGCTGGTGCAAAAAGGATCTTGCAGCTGCAAGAGATGGAGGAATTCAGGTCACAAGCCTATGAAAATACTAAGATGTATAAAGAAAAGGCAAAGAGAAAACATGACATGCATCTGGCACCTAGGAGTTTCGAAAAAGGGCAGCAAGTACTCCTTTACAATTCTAAATTAAGGCTGTTCCCAGGAAAACTCAAGTCAAGGTGGTTCGGACCTTTCATGGTTACAAAAGTATCACCATATGGCCACATCGAAATCACGGATGAAGGTTCGGAGAGGACTTTTACAGTGAATGGACAAAGACTTAAGCATTACCTGGGCAACATGGGGGAAAACCCCAGAGTAAAGTACCATCTCAAGTGATTAAGGACTCGTCGAGCTAGCGACAATAAAAGAGCGCTCTGTTGGGAGGCAACCCAACCTCAGGTAGTTTCACTTTCATCTTTATTTCAATAAAAATCAGAAGTTGTTTCCCCTGTATTGTAAGGAGCTAAGTTTGGTGTTCCACACCAGAACAATCCAAGAGTGATAGTGTAGTTCTAAATTTGGTGTTCCACTAAAGGACATTGGTTAGAATTACACTCTACTTCAAAAGAACATTGCTAGCTCCATCCAATCAAGAGAAACCACTTAGATGTAATTAGACTATAGGTGATCATTGCTTTGTTGATAACAAGATATGAGGGTCTCTGCATATATGCAATGTTTTGTACTGGGCAAAGAACTAAGTTTGGTGTTCACACACCAAATTGAGTTCAAAAGGCACAAGCATACATGTAAGCTAACTATGTCTCAAGTGCTTTGGAACAAGCAACTTCCAGTAACCTTGCAGGAATCTTATAAGGAAATGGTGCACCTTCACCCAAAGAAGCGAGGCAGCAAAAACTAGGATGATGACAAAGAGAGAGGGGGACAAGAGATCATCACCCGAAGGTTGTATTGTTATCTAATTCCATTGTACTCAGAATTGTTGAAAGTTGGAAGTTCGAATGCACTTTTGATTTGTAGTTACTCATAGTTGAACCCTTTTTAAATTCTGTCTTTTAAGTTCTGAATAGGTCTATGTGCACTAGTCTTTATGTTACTGCACCATCACTTAACTTTCTTGTAAGCTTGTCCCTTTAAATCAAATGAAGAAGAGAATGTTTATGTTTTTAAAAGACCATAGTAGAGTTCATAATGTGGAAGTGCATTCATGAATCTTTGGGGTAGTCATAAGTTAGCTAAGTTGGTTCAACCACAAGGCTGGGATGACAATTATCTGGCCTGAATACTTTGCTTTGGATACACTCATGAGACTAAGTTAATAACAAGATCCTAATAAGAGAAAAGGGAAAGAACAATGGAAGTGAAAAACAAAAGAAAAAGAGTAAGCAATAAGGCTAGGCATCAATGGTTTTAATCTTGAGGCAAGTGTCTGTGGTGCTCCTGTGTGAGGGATCTACTTGGATGAATAAGCTCTTAGGGGTGCCTTATCACTTGGTAACTTGGGTTAACTAACCCGGGATTATCAGCTGAAAGTCCACTATCAAGAGTAACCCTCACTACAGAACACTTAGTAACCCAAAGAGGTGCTGGACACCAAGGTCTCAAGAAAAGAAAATAAATAAACTATATGCCTGTAGTGTGTATGTATGGGGGAGAGACTTGAGGGAGTAAGTCCTTAGGGGTGCTTCAACACCTAGCACCTTGAACCAACTGGTTCGGGAGTGTTGGCTGAAAACTTATCTTAAAGAGTTGCCCCCTTACAGAGCACTTAGCCTGAAGAACACAAATAACCCTTGAAATGACAACAAAAGGATCAATGCATAAAAGTCTCATGGGATATAAACAAAGTGGGTGTTTTAGGACATGATAAAGGTCTGAAAGCCAGTAATGGAATGAACCTAAGTTGCTATGCATGAAACCACCATAAAATCAGTAACATGACTTCCACAAGAATGACTCATTCCTCTGGATACTCCATTCATCATTCTCTTGTTCCAGTACTTGCTTAGGGACAATCAAGCTTTAAGTTTGGTGTTGTGATGCCAGGGCATCTTGGCCAGTTTCTCTGACCTTTTCTTTACTGTTATTAGGTTAGTTTCATGCATTTCTTTAGGAAATAAGCTAGTTTTGGGTAGATATTCACTTATGCCTTGATTCAAGCATACATTGTGCAATTTACATAATTTCATGAGGATTTTGCATAAGTTTGGTGACAAATATTATGTTGCATTACTCATGACTTGGACTAGAGCTTTGATGCACTTTATTGCTTGATTTCAGGACCAAAAGGAAGCAAGAAAAGGGGAGTTAACTTGCAAGGTTAACGAGAAAACCAAGCCCAAATAAAGAAAGGAACTGCTTCAAACTCAAGATCCAAAGGCCCAAGACTTGAAGAATCACACTAGAAGCTGAGAAGAGTAGTATATATAGGAGTAGCTTTGAATTGAGAAAGAGTTCTGGAGGCTGGGAAAAGGAGAACTACTCTCTGTATTTTACTTTCTTTGCAATTTCTAGTTTTATGATGTATTCTCCATCTTTGTTTTCATTTTCAAGAGCTATGAACAACTAAAGCCCTTTCATTGGGTTAAGGAGCTCTGTTGTAATTTGATGGATCAATACTAATTTTCATTATTCTTCTTCTATCTTTCCTCTTGATTTTACTTGAAAGCTTTCGATCTTCATCCAATTGAGTAGTTATCTTGGAAGAGAAGCTATTTAAACTTGGATCTCTTTTGAACCTTGAAAGAGGAATGAAGAGATCAAGCTAGAAATGCTTTCTCATGCTGGACCAAATTCGGTTTGGATGGGTATGTGACTATAACCCTCTCAATACTTGATTTGGGAAATGCATGTGGTATAATCAGTGACCATACTTCATCTCTTCTCATGAGCAATTGACCAAGGAATTGGCTATTGATCAAGATTTGAGAGATTGAATTGCAAGAAATTGTAATTCAATCACTTAAGATTGCCAAGGAAATCAATGAGTGCATTGATTGAGGAAGAGATGAAAATGAACTTGATCCGGAGAATTGCAACATCTCCTAAGCCCAATGAACTCCCCATCTCTGATCTTACCCATTCTCTTTAATTTCTGCCATTTACTTTCATGAGCAAATCCCCCATTCCCATTTACAATTCTGCAATTTATTTTCAGTCATTTACTTCCAGTCCTTTAATTCTAGCATTTACTTTTCTGTTATTTACATTCCCGCCATTTTATTTTCTGCAACTCTCAACCCAAATTTTGGATTCGCTCAACTAGAACATTCTTCTAATTAAAGTTGCTTGACCAATCACTTCAATGGCTTCTTCCACAGTCTTTTTCCTGTTCAATGAACCTCCTGATGAATGGTCTACAGCCTTCCTTGATTCATAAGAAAGTCCATCATAGAAAATATGCAATTGCACCCAGTCATGGAACATGTCTGGTGGGCATTTCCTTGTCAAATCCTTGAACCTCTCCCATGCCTCGTAGAGAGTTTCACCATCTTGTTGTCTAAAAGTCTGAACCTCAGATCGAAGCCTATTGACCTTTTGTGGGGGGTAGAAACGTGCCAGAAACTTGCTCTCCACCTCATCCCAGGTTGTTAGGCTCCCCCTTGGGAATGATTCCAGCCACTTAGCTGCCTTGTCCCTAAGTGAAAATGGGAACAAGAGCAGTTTATAGGTATCTTCCTGGACTCCATTGGACTTCACAGTATCGCAAATTCTCAGGAATTTTGTGAGATGTTGGTTTGGATCTTCATTGGCACTCCCACCAAATGAACAATGATCCTCCACAAGTGATATTAGCTGTGGTTTGAGTTCAAAATTGTTGGCCTGAATGGGTGGTTTCTGAATGCTGCTACCACAATTCCCAGAGGTTGGGTTTATGTATGAACCAAGAACCCTCCTCTCAGGAATGGCATTGTTTCCATCAGCCCTCTCATGGTTGTGAACTTCTCTATCCATGTTGAGATCTAAAGCTTCCTCAAAATTGTCCTCAGATTCTCCTTCAGATTCCTCTTCTCTCAGTACTCTCTTCCCTCTTGCTTCCCTTCTAAGTCTATGAAGGGTCCTCTCTGGTTCGGTATATGGAGGAGTTGATGTCTCTCCTCTCCTACCTGTCATACAAGAACACAGCACAGGCACCAAACAAGTGAAATACTCTTGGTTAATGGAAGAGTATGGTTAGAGCAGTTGAGGAATTAATTCAAATAGTTAGTGAGTCAGTGAGTTAGTTGCTTGAATTTAAAGGCATAAAGAAAGAAAGCATGTAACAGAGTGCAGAAATTAAAATTCAACAAGTAACTTGAACTGAATTAACAAAGCAAGAAAAATGCTCAATCTAGTTAACTTCCAATTTGAGAATTGTCAATCGAAAACCAATCCCCGGCAACGGTGCCATAAACTTGATGCGCATAAACTTGTTATGCTACGATTTAGGAAATTGCACGATCGGCAAAATTCCTTCCGGCAAGTGCACCGGTTATCGTCAAGTAAAAACTCACAATAGAGTGAGGTCGAATCCCACAAGGATTGGTTGAGTGAGCAATTCGGATTAGAAGTATGTTCTAGTTGAGCGGAATCAAGATTTAGATGAGAATTGCGGAATGTAAAATTGCATGAATTAAAGAGCGAGAAGCTAAATTGCTGAAATTAAAAGGGATGGGGGTGATTGCATGAATTTAATTGCAGAATGTAAAGAGAAAGTGGTAGATCAGAAATGGGAGTTCATTGGGTGTTAGGAGATATTGAGATCTCCGAATCAAAACAACTTTTATCCCTTCCTCAACCAATGCATTCATTGAATTTTGCTTGGCAATCTTATATGATTGGATCCCAATCCCTTGGCTCACCAATTCTCTCTAAAAACAAACAAATTCCCAATCCCTTGGTTTAAATGTTCATAAGAAGAGATGATGCTCGATCACTGATTATACCACACAGTTTCATGAACCACAATTTGGTAGGATTACATGTCACAATATCCATCCAAACCTCAATCCAATTCACTGTGAGAAAGCTTCTCTAGCATGAATCCTCCATTCCTTTCCCAAGGTTCCGAAGGATTCCAATTATGGGTAGTTTCTTTCCCAAGACAACTACCCAATGGAATTAGATCGAGAAGCTTTCTAACAAAATTCAAGAGAAAAGATTGAAGAAGAAGATAAAACTATTATTGATTCATTGAATTACAATAGAGCTCCCTAACCCAATGAAAGGGGTTTAGTGAGTCATAGCTCTGAATTCAATTACAAAACTAAAGGAAAATGATCCAAAGTTCTCTGTGTATCCAAAAAAACTCCCTCTAACTTAAATTCTATCCTATTTATACACTTTCTAAATTGAGCTTCTGTTGTGTTTCTTGGGCTTTGAGGCCTTTCCCTGAATTCCTTTTGCTTTGGGTTTATGGTCCATAATTCTGATGAGGCTGTGATCCAATTCTGTAACATTCATTGAGCAAACTTAGTGATAAACAAGTAATGACACAAGACTCAACAAATTAAAGCTCCAGACTCATCAATTCTTCAGGCCCAATCCCATAAACCATGATATTCAATTGGGTTTCATACCATAATACGTTCAAGTTAATGTTTGTGCTCAAATGCTAACTTAAACTTCAATATATTTGGCCCAGAAACCCCTTTCAAAAAGTGGCGTTTAAGTTGAAGTTTAAGTTTCAGTTTAAGGTTAGACTGAAACTTAAACGTGGAAATGGAAGAAAGCAACCCAGGAGTGTGAAATGTCGAACACGTTTAAGCTTCAGTTTAAGGTTAAACTGAAGCTTAAACGTGGAAATGAAGAAAGCAACCCTGGAGGAGCAATTGGGTCGAACACGTTTAAGCTTCAGTTTAAGGTTAAACTGAAGCTTAAACGTGGAAATGAGAAAGCAACCCTGGAGGAGAGAAATAGTCGAACACGTTTAAGCTCCAGTTTAAGGTTAAACTGGAGCTTAAACATGGAAATGCTCCTAGTGCCTTTCTTACTTCTGGCGTTTAACCTCCAGTTTAAGGTTAAACTAGAGGTTAAACGTGGAAATGCTTCCTGGTGAGAATTGTGTCGAACACGTTTAAGCTCCAGTTTAAGGTTAAACTGGAGCTTAAACCTGGAAATGCTCCCTTGGTGAAATTCTCATTCTGGCGTTTAACTTCCAGTTTAAGGTTAAACTGGAGGTTAAACGCCAGTTCCAGCATTTCTTAGCCTTCATGATTCTGGCGTTTAAGCTCCAGTTTAAGCTTAAACTGGAACTTAAACTCCACATGTGATATTCAAGCTTCCTTGCCTAGCCTCTTCTTCCCTGAAATCATCCAAACAATTGCATCAAAGTCTTGCAAAATTTCATGAGAAATCTTCCATTCATAGCATTCAAGTAATATAACTAAAAACTCATGGAATTTGCATCAAAATCGTACTGTTTGGATGGTTCATTGCTTTGTTATTCATTTAACCATTCTTGGTTACTTTAAGCTCAAGAAAATGCATAAAACAACTAAAACTAACAGAAAAATGCTAGTGAAACTAGCCTAAGATGCCTTGGCATCACAACACCAAACTTAATACTTGCTTGTCCCTAAGCAAGTCCTGAGTTATTTGAGAAGAAAGTATGAAACAGAAAGCAATTACATTGGCTATATTAGCAAGCATTTGAAGTTCATCAGAAGGGTTTTATGCAGAAAGTTGCAGTATCACTTTTTCATTCTTATCAGGTAAGATTATCACTTTTTCATTGCATCCATCAAACACTGCTATGGCCTCTTGTTATTCTTATGTCCTTGGCACTTTTCTCTTCTTTGTTTTTCTTTTCTTTTTTTCTTAGAGCTCCTTTGCTCCTTGTTTGCTTAGTGTCATGTGTTGCACAAGCCTTTGGCATTTTCTTTTTCTTATCAGTGCACTACACATATCCACTCCAGGCATTTTAGTTCACATTTCTTCTTGAGACATTGGTGCCCAGCACCTCTTTGTGTGACTAAATGTTTTGTATTTAGGTTGCTCTTGATAATGGACTTTTGGTTGATAATCCCGGGTTAGTTAACCCAAGTTACCAAGTGTTGAAACACTCCTCAGAACCTATTCATCCAAGCATATCCTTAATACATAAACACCACAGGCATTTGTCTCAGAAGTTCAAACCATTGGTGCCTAGCTTATTTTCTCAACTTTTTTTTGCTTCTTGGTTGCCCTTTTTCAGTGGCTTTTTCTTCTTCTTTTTCTTTCTTTTTCATGGCCAAAGACATTTATTCATTAAGATCCATAGACAGTTTTTAATTTCTACACAAAAAATGATAATTCTACACTCTATTTCCAGTGATCTGACTAAACAATCAAGCATGCATACCACCACTTAATTCTACTTGATTTGTCACTAATTGAGCCAAGTTACTTTTGTTCAAACTTTTCTTTTATTTTTGGAAACAGAACAAGCATGGCAAGCATTTGTTTAAGAAGGTGAAGTTATATCCAAACATCTAGGTATTCACTTTATTCAAAGCAGTAAACAGACACTCATACTAAAAACTTCACATTCCAGAAGATTCAATAATTACAGTTTAAACCAGACCAAGCATGCTTTTGTTTGCCTTTTAAAGAATGGTCAAGGAACACCACCACCTTGTGAAATTTCTTGTTTTCTCTTTGTTGCCAGGAAACAATTTGATTTTTCCTTCTTCTCCTAATTGTTGCTTCATGTTCTTTCTCAGATCCTTGTTTCCTTTCCTGCAAAGAGTGATGAAGCTGCTTGCTTCTCAAGCACTTGAGTGGTTAGCTCAACTATGTATGGGCAAGTGTCTGAGTCTTAAGTTGGTGTGTGAACACCAAACTTAGTCTCCTACTTACTCCTCTGTTCTTTGAATCCTTGAGTTCTCCTTGGAATGAAGTTGCTGCTAAGGAATTTAAGCATTCCTGTGATTGCTTAGAATGGTTGTTCCTTTCATATAATTCAAAGGTTATTGTGTTCAGTTGATCTTTATGGTGGAACACCAAACTTAGAGTCACACATTCCCTTTTGAATTATTGATCCACGAATTCATTGTTTGGTGTGAAACACCAAACTTAATTCTTTGCAATGCACAGAAACTACTTCACCCTTTTTATTGAAACAAATAAAAGAAACAGCAAAAGGGTATTACCTCAGGTTGGGTTGCCTCCCAACAAGCGCTTCTTTAACGTCACTAGCTTGACGGTTGTCTTCCTCAGTTGAGGTTATATTTAACCTTGTCCTTCTCCTCCACATCTCCCAAGTAATGTTTGAGTCTTTGACCGTTCACAGTGAAGGTTCGTTGTGACTTTTCTTCCATGATTTCTACTTGTCCATATTGGGAGACCTTGGTGACAAGGAATGGTCCAGACCACCTTGATTTTAGCTTCCCTGGAAATAGCTTCAGCCTAGAATTGTAGAGCAATACTTTTTGTCCTTCTTCAAATTTCCTTGGGGGTATGTTGCTGTCATGCTTCTTCTTTGCTCTTTCTTTGTAAATTTTGGCATTCTCATAAGCTTCAGGTCTGAATTCTTCCAACTCTTGAATTTGCAACATCCTTCTTTCTCCAGCAGCTTTGCTGTCCAAGTTCAAGATTTTCAAGGCCCAGAATGCCTTGTGCTCCAACTCCAGTGGCAAATGGCAAGCTTTTCCATATACTAGTTGGTAAGGAGACATTCCAATTGGTGTTTTGAAAGCTGTCCTATATGCCCAAAGAGCATCATCTAGCTTAATCGACCAGTCCTTCCTTGAAGTTCCCACAGTCTTTTCCAGGATTCTTTTGAGTTCTCTATTAGATATTTCGGCTTGCCCACTTGTCTGTGGATGGTATGGTGTGGCTACCTTGTGTTTGACTCCATATTTTAGAAGCAATGCCTCTAATAGTTTGTTGCAGAAGTGGCTTCCTCCATTACTGATGATTGCTCTTGGAACCCCAAAACGGCAAAAAATGTGTTTTCTGAGGAAGTTCATGACTATCTTATTATCATTGGTTGGAGTTGCTATTGCTTCCACCCATTTGGAGACATAGTCTACTGCTACAAGAATGTAATTATTTGAGTATGAGGTGGGAAAGGGTCCCATGAAATCTATCCCCCATACATCAAACAATTCAAGTTCCAGAATGAATTGTTGTGGCATTTCATTTCTTCTTGGCAGGTTCCTCGCTTTCTGGCATTCATGGCAGTGCTTCACTAGTTCCTTTGCATCTTTGAAGATAGTGGGCCAATAAAAACCACACTGCAACACCTTAGCTGCTGTTCTTTCTCCTGCAAAATGTCCTCCATAAGTGGAGCCATGGCAGTCCCATAAGACTTCCCTTCCTTCATCCTCTGATATGCATCTTCTGAGTATGCCATCCGAACATTTTTTGAACAAGTATGGTTCGTCCCAGATGAAGTATTTGGTATCATTTACCAATTTCTTCCTTTGATGCTTGTTAAATTCCAACGGCAAACTCCCAGTGGCCTTGAAGTTTGCTATGTCTGCAAACCAGGGTGCTTTGTGAATTACCATGAGTTGTTCATCAGGAAAGCACTCATTTATATGTGTGCTTTGTGCGCTTCCTTCTTCACATGGTATCCTTGATAAATGGTCTGCCACCTTGTTCTCTACACCCTTCTTGTCTTTGATTTCAATGTCAAATTCCTGCAACAAAAGAACCCATCTAATAAGTCTTGGTTTGGATTCTTGTTTAGCAAGTAAGTATTTTAAAGCTGAATGATCAGTGAAGACAATGACTTTAGATCCAATGAGATAGGATCTAAATTTGTCAAATGCAAAGACTATTGCCAAGAGTTCTTTTTCAGTGGTTGTGTAATTCCTTTGGTTATCATTCAAGACTTTACTGGCATAATAAATCACATGTACCAAATTGTCTTTCCTTTGTCCTAACACTGCCCCAATAGCAAGGTCTGATGCATCACACATCAGTTCAAAAGGTAAGTTCCAATCAGGTGGGGCAATGATAGGTGCAGAGGAAAGTTTTTGCTTCAAAAGTTCATAGGCTAGCATGCAATTTTTATCAAATACAAAGGGTGTATCAGAGACAAGCAAGTTACTCAAAGGTTTGGCTATTTTAGAAAAGTCTCTAAAAAACCTTCTGTAAAAACCAGCGTGTCCCAAAAAACTCCTAACTGCCTTGACATTACTTGGTGGAGGTAGTTTTTCAATGAGTTCCACCTTAGCTCTGTCCACCTCAATGCCTCTATTAGAGATTTTGTGGCCAAGGACTATTCCTTCTGTGACCATGAAATGACACTTTTCCCAGTTTAATACTAGGTTGGTCTCTTGGCACCTCTTAAGCACCAAGGCAAGGTGGTGTAGGCAGCTAGGAAAAGAATCTCCAAACACAGAAAAATCATCCATGAAAACCTCAATAAATTTTTCAATCATGTCCGAAAAGATGGACAGCATGCATCTTTGGAAAGTGGCAGGTGCATTGCACAATCCAAAGGGCATGCGTCTATAAGCAAAAACTCCATATGGACAAACAAATGATATTTTCTCTTGATCTCTAGGATCAACTACTATCTGATTATAGCCTGAGTATCCATCCAGAAAGCAATAGTAAGCATGTCCTGCAAGCCTTTCAAGCATCTGATCCATGAATGGGAGTGGGAAATGATCTTTTCTGGTGGCTTCATTGAGCTTCCTATAGTCTATGCACATCCTCCACCCAGTGACAGTTCTTGTGGGTATGAGTTCGTTCCTCTCATTTGGCACCACAGTTATGCCACCTTTCTTGGGAACTACATGGATGGGACTAACCCATGGGCTATCAGAAATGGGGTAGATTACCCCTGCCTGCCATAACTTCATGACCTCCTTTTGTACCACTTCTTTCATGACGGGATTCAATCTTCTCTGAGCTTGAATGGAGGGTCTAGCATCCTCTTCTAACAAGATTTTATGCATGCATATGGATGAACTTATCCCCTTCAAATCAGCTAGGGTCCATCCAATGGCATCTTGATGAGTTTGTAGCACCTTGATCAATTCTTCTTCCTGTTCTTGACTCAGGGCAGAGCTAATGATAACAGGATGGCTCTCATCACTACCCAAGTATGCATACTTGAGATTAGGGGGCAATGCTTTGAGCTCAGGTTTTGGTGCTTCCTTCTCTTCTTTCACTCTCTCTGGCATGCTTGGCATGGTTGTTTCAGCAGCCTTGATGTCACTAACTTCAATATCCTTGGTGAACTCCTCCTCTGCCACTTCCTTTGTTGTTTCCTCAAAGGTTTCTTGTACTGCAATGTCCACTACATCCACCCTCATGCATTCCCTTAGTGATTCTGATGGATAGCTCATTGCCTTGAATACGTTAAACACCAATTTCTCATCATGTAGTCTAAGAGTGAGTTCACCCTTTTGTACATCTATGATGGCTCCAACAGTAGCCAGGAAGGGTCTTCCCAGAATTATTGAAGCTTTGGCTTCTTCCTCCATATCTAACACCACAAAATCAGCAGGAAATATAAAATCTCCCACTTTCACCAACAAATCCTCAACTATCCCATGAGGGAATTTAAAAGTTCGATCTGCCAATTGGAGGGCCATTCTTGTTGGTTTGGCTTCCTCAATCTTCATTCTTCTCATCATTGTTAGAGACATCAAATTGATACTGGCCCCTAAGTCACACAAGGCCTTCTCCACCATGACTTCTCCTATGATGCAGGGGATTTGGAAACTGCCTGGATCCTTCAATTTCTGAGGCAATTTGTGCTGAATGATGGCACTGCATTCTTCAGTTAACAACACAGTTTCCTCATTTCTCCAGCTTCTCTTCTTGGTCATTAATTCCTTTAAGAATTTTGCATAGAGTGGCATTTGCTCTATTGCCTCAGCAAACGAAATGTTGATTTGAAGCTTCTTGAAAATCTCCAAGAATCTGGAGAATTGGCCATCCTTTTCACTTTTCATCAAACGTTGAGGATATGGTGCTTTAGGTGTATAAGGCTTCAGGACCTCTTTTTCTTTTTCTTTTGTTGCAGACGGTGTAAAAGATTGTCCTTGTTCCTTGTCTCTCACATTTTCCTTTGCTTCATCCTTTGTGGTTTCCTTTGAGATCTCCTTTAGATTCTTTCCACTTCTGAGGGTTATAGCCTTACATTCTTCCCTTGCAATAGCCTTGGCAGCATGAGAAACGCTTGGCCCAGGGGTTTGCTTAGACAAATACACAATTTGATTTTCTAGCTTCTGGATGGCAGCTCCTTGGTTTTGCAGGTTAGAATTTACTTCTTCCTTAAAGGCTTTCAATTCGGTTATGTCTTGACTCATGGTTGCAAGCATTCCTTCTATCCTGTTTAATTGATCTTGAAATTGTTGGTTCGGATTAGGTTGGGTAGGTTGATTATTTTGGCCATGATATGATGGTTGGGAGTAAGTGTTTTGTGTGGCTTGGTATGATCTTTGGTTGGAGTTTTGGTATGTGGAATTGTTATGTTGGTTGTGGTTGTAAGGTTTGTGGTTTTGTGGTTGGGTTTGTTGGTTCCCCCACCCAAAGTTTGGGTGGTTTTTCCATCCTGGATTGTAAGTGTTGGAATGTGGATCATATGATTGCCTTTGTTGGTTTCCCACATAGTTGGCCTCTTCCCAATCACCTCCTTCAGTGCTTACTTCCTCTTGATCTTGTGTGTGTATTGCAGCCACTTGCTTTGTTTCTAATTTCCTGGTGAGCTCTGCTAGTTGCTTGGCAAACACCTTGTTTTGGGCTAAAATTGTATCAACATGGCTCAGCTCCATGATTCCCTTAGTGTTGTGTCTCTCTGAAGCATAGTAGTACTCATTCTCAGCCACTGTCTCAATCACTTCAATGGCTTCTTCCACAGTCTTTTTCCTGTTCAATGAACCTCCTGATGAATGGTCTACAGCCTTCCTTGATTCATAAGAAAGTCCATCATAGAAAATATGCAATTGCACCCAGTCATGGAACATGTCTGGTGGGCATTTCCTTGTCAAATCCTTGAACCTCTCCCATGCCTCGTAGAGAGTTTCACCATCTTGTTGTCTAAAAGTCTGAACCTCAGATCGAAGCCTATTGACCTTTTGTGGGGGGTAGAAACGTGCCAGAAACTTGCTCTCCACCTCATCCCAGGTTGTTAGGCTCCCCCTTGGGAATGATTCCAGCCACTTAGCTGCCTTGTCCCTAAGTGAAAATGGGAACAAGAGCAGTTTATAGGTATCTTCCTGGACTCCATTGGACTTCACAGTATCGCAAATTCTCAGGAATTTTGTGAGATGTTGGTTTGGATCTTCATTGGCACTCCCACCAAATGAACAATGATCCTCCACAAGTGATATTAGCTGTGGTTTGAGTTCAAAATTGTTGGCCTGAATGGGTGGTTTCTGAATGCTGCTACCACAATTCCCAGAGGTTGGGTTTATGTATGAACCAAGAACCCTCCTCTCAGGAATGGCATTGTTTCCATCAGCCCTCTCATGGTTGTGAACTTCTCTATCCATGTTGAGATCTAAAGCTTCCTCAAAATTGTCCTCAGATTCTCCTTCAGATTCCTCTTCTCTCAGTACTCTCTTCCCTCTTGCTTCCCTTCTAAGTCTATGAAGGGTCCTCTCTGGTTCGGTATATGGAGGAGTTGATGTCTCTCCTCTCCTACCTGTCATACAAGAACACAGCACAGGCACCAAACAAGTGAAATACTCTTGGTTAATGGAAGAGTATGGTTAGAGCAGTTGAGGAATTAATTCAAATAGTTAGTGAGTCAGTGAGTTAGTTGCTTGAATTTAAAGGCATAAAGAAAGAAAGCATGTAACAGAGTGCAGAAATTAAAATTCAACAAGTAACTTGAACTGAATTAACAAAGCAAGAAAAATGCTCAATCTAGTTAACTTCCAATTTGAGAATTGTCAATCGAAAACCAATCCCCGGCAACGGTGCCATAAACTTGATGCGCATAAACTTGTTATGCTACGATTTAGGAAATTGCACGATCGGCAAAATTCCTTCCGGCAAGTGCACCGGTTATCGTCAAGTAAAAACTCACAATAGAGTGAGGTCGAATCCCACAAGGATTGGTTGAGTGAGCAATTCGGATTAGAAGTATGTTCTAGTTGAGCGGAATCAAGATTTAGATGAGAATTGCGGAATGTAAAATTGCATGAATTAAAGAGCGAGAAGCTAAATTGCTGAAATTAAAAGGGATGGGGGTGATTGCATGAATTTAATTGCAGAATGTAAAGAGAAAGTGGTAGATCAGAAATGGGAGTTCATTGGGTGTTAGGAGATATTGAGATCTCCGAATCAAAACAACTTTTATCCCTTCCTCAACCAATGCATTCATTGAATTTTGCTTGGCAATCTTATATGATTGGATCCCAATCCCTTGGCTCACCAATTCTCTCTAAAAACAAACAAATTCCCAATCCCTTGGTTTAAATGTTCATAAGAAGAGATGATGCTCGATCACTGATTATACCACACAGTTTCATGAACCACAATTTGGTAGGATTACATGTCACAATATCCATCCAAACCCCAATCCAATTCACTGTGAGAAAGCTTCTCTAGCATGAATCCTCCATTCCTTTCCCAAGGTTCCGAAGGATTCCAATTATGGGTAGTTTCTTTCCCAAGACAACTACCCAATGGAATTAGATCGAGAAGCTTTCTAACAAAATTCAAGAGAAAAGATTGAAGAAGAAGATAAAACTATTATTGATTCATTGAATTACAATAGAGCTCCCTAACCCAATGAAAGGGGTTTAGTGAGTCATAGCTCTGAATTCAATTACAAAACTAAAGGAAAATGATCCAAAGTTCTCTGTGTATCCAAAAAAACTCCCTCTAACTTAAATTCTATCCTATTTATACACTTTCTAAATTGAGCTTCTGTTGTGTTTCTTGGGCTTTGAGGCCTTTCCCTGAATTCCTTTTGCTTTGGGTTTATGGTCCATAATTCTGATGAGGCTGTGATCCAATTCTGTAACATTCATTGAGCAAACTTAGTGATAAACAAGTAATGACACAAGACTCAACAAATTAAAGCTCCAGACTCATCAATTCTTCAGGCCCAATCCCATAAACCATGATATTCAATTGGGTTTCATACCATAATACGTTCAAGTTAATGTTTGTGCTCAAATGCTAACTTAAACTTCAATATATTTGGCCCAGAAACCCCTTTCAAAAAGTGGCGTTTAAGTTGAAGTTTAAGTTTCAGTTTAAGGTTAGACTGAAACTTAAACGTGGAAATGGAAGAAAGCAACCCAGGAGTGTGAAATGTCGAACACGTTTAAGCTTCAGTTTAAGGTTAAACTGAAGCTTAAACGTGGAAATGAAGAAAGCAACCCTGGAGGAGCAATTGGGTCGAACACGTTTAAGCTTCAGTTTAAGGTTAAACTGAAGCTTAAACGTGGAAATGAGAAAGCAACCCTAGAGGAGAGAAATAGTCAAACACGTTTAAGCTCCAGTTTAAGGTTAAACTGGAGCTTAAACGTGGAAATGCTCCTGGTGCCTTTCTTACTTCTGGCGTTTAACCTCCAGTTTAAGGTTAAACTGGAGGTTAAACGTGGAAATGCTTCCTGGTGAGAATTGTGTCGAACACGTTTAAGCTCCAGTTTAAGGTTAAACTGTAGCTTAAACGTGGAAATGCTCCCTTGGTGAAATTCTCATTCTGGCGTTTAACTTCCAGTTTAAGGTTAAACTGGAGGTTAAACGCCAGTTCCAGCATTTCTTAGCCTTCATGATTCTGGCGTTTAAGCTCCAGTTTAAGCTTAAACTGGAACTTAAACTCCACATGTGATATTCAAGCTTCCTTTATTGATTTTGTTGCTTCCTTGCCTAGCCTCTTCTTCCCTGAAATCATCCAAACAATTGCATCAAAGTCTTGCAAAATTTCATGAGAAATCTTCCATTCATAGCATTCAAGTAATATAACTAAAAACGCATGGAATTTGCATCAAAATCATACTGTTTGGATGGTTCATTGCTTTGTTATTCATTTAACCATTCTTGGTTACTTTAAGCTCAAGAAAATGCATAAAACAACTAAAACTAACAGAAAAATGCTAGTGAAACTAGCCTAAGATGCCTTGGCATCAACTTGTCATCATATGCACTAACTATTTTCCATTAATGATCTTTCACATGTACTCATGAGCGTGTGTTGACATAATTTACCTTTTAATGTGCATTTACAACCATCCTTTTTTGTTCTCTTCATTGCTATATATCTCCTTGAATTTAATTTACTCTCTCTTCCCTTTTCAGGATGGCCACCAAGAAAGGAAAAGAGAAAGCTACTCCCAAACCTCCAGCAAGGAGAAGAACTAAAAGAGCACTAGTGGCAAAGCCTTCTTCAACTGCAGTCAAGCCCTCCACAAAAAGAGTTAAGAGGATCATAAAGGTTGATGAAAAGGAGAAAGCCTTTCAAGCAAAGGACGCTGCGTGATTTTTCAATCGCTACTGTGAGCATATGTTCCCCATCCTAGCTGAAAGGAGTTACAACAATGAACACCTTCTTATCCTCCCACCCAATATTGCTACTTTTATTGAGCTACAAATTGAACGAAGACAATGGGGTTTCCTACAGAGACAACAGAAGCAGGTCAATCTTTCTTGGGTAGTCGAGTTCTACTCTAACTTCTACCTGCCTACCCTGCAGTCTGTCTTTGTCCGTCAGAAGCAAGTCCCCATTACAGAAGAGGCTATTCAACAAGCTTTGAGTCTTCCCCCTATTCCAGAAGAATTGGACGCTTTTCAAGAAGCTGCACTCAAGCGCCAGATGTACCAATTTGACTGGGAAGTTGTACTCAGAGTTATCGCACTACCTGGCAGCCGTTGGATCTACGGATACCATTGTACCCGCCCTAAGGGAATATCAGCTTCAGCACTTACCTTGGAGGCTCGCGTATGGGCAAAGATCATGTCCCATTACGTCTTTCTGAGCACTCACGAGTCCTCCTTCACTGCAGACATGGGCGTTCTACTATGGTGCATCCTTACAGACCAGCCTCTGAATCTACCAAGACATATCCGGAATGTCATGGGACACGTACAAATTGCGGGCAACTTACCTTTTTCCGCCTTGGTCTCAGATCTTGTCTCAGCAGCCGGAGTTTCCTACAGAGCTGGAGACACCAAAGCCATGCTTCCACGGGATGATCAGTATGTCCCCAATGGGAAGTACCTCAGACTTCCAGCAGCCACTACAAGCCTTCCCACTGCTCCGGTTGAAGATATCCCTTCTTCAACACCACAAGCACCTACAATAGATGAACTGCTCCAGCAGATAATCAAAAGATTGGATTGGCAAGAACATAAAGCGAAGTTAAGAGAGCGCCGTAACGAGTACCGATTCAAACACCTCAAGGAGCTACTCAAGGGACACTTCAAGGACTCAGACACCCTGGACTCCACTTCCTTTACCAGCACAGGGAGCCATGATGGTCCCGACTGTGGAGATACTACTACCAGCCCACCCCTGTTCCTGACAGATGGCACCGAGGACGGTGCAAAGCCTTAAGTGTGGGGAGGTCGGTCAGTACCTGACTTTCGGAGGTAATTTCTCTTCCCTAGCACCAATAAATTAGGATATTTTAGTTAGTTCATCTTTCTTTTATAGAATAGGATAAATTGCATAGTAATAGGTTAGTTGCATGTATGCTCTACTTGATTGAAAAGACAATAAGTTTCTTCTAAGACTCTATCTTTGGAACAAAATTTCACTAATTTTTCACATTTTTATGATAAATGTGCTTGAAGTTGTATTTGGAACATGATGTTTTAGCTAAAGAACACACAACCTGTAAAGATTTGAGCCTTTATGCATGGTTACGTTATTTAACCATAATTATTTTATTCTTGTGTGTTTACTTCTCTATGATTGTAATCTGTATTTTGTTTTATCTTATATGTCCAATATTTATTATATTTGTATGCTTGCATATGATTGAGGCCATCTTTTGTTTAAACTCACTTATCCAAATTAAGCCTACCCTTTTCAATTACCTTTGTTAACCACTTTGAGCATTTAAATCCCATTTGTTCTAAATTTCACCACATTACTAGCCTTAAGCGGAAAAATAATTGTATATCCCAAATTGAATCTTTGGTTAGCTTAAGATAGAATTATGTGTGCTAGTTAAATATGGGAAATTGTGGGAACAAAAGTTATTAAGGGAATGTGTCATGATAATTTAATGGAAATTTGGATACCTACTCATGTGAAACTATAAGAATTAAAAATCTATGTACATTGATAAGCTATGTTTATTTTTGCTTCTATTTAACAAAAAAAAAATTAATAAATAAATGAATAAAGGGACAAAATTACCCCAATGCTGAATTGAGAATTCAAAGATCAATGCACATATGATAAAAATTAAAATAAAAAGTTGATACATGGGTATGGAATGTAAAAGGGGAATTCTGGGTAGCTAGGTATGAATTCTAAGGTTATGCAAGTTATATAGGTTGGGTTGAAGCTTGGGTTAATTAAAGATTCAATTTATAAGCTCACTTGACCATACATGTATCCCCACCTACCTTGGCCCCATTACAACCTTGAAAAGACCTCATGATGTTTGCATTGGTATATTAACTGTTGTTGATTGGTTAAGAGAAGAACAAAAGTTAGAGAGCACGATTAGAGAAGGATAGAGTGATTACCTTATACACTAGAGAGATTAGAGCGTACATACATCATCAGTGAGGGTTCAATGCTTGAATTTCCATGTTCCCTGCTTTCATGAGCTATCCTCTTGCACCTTTGTCTGTCTTACTGTATAATGATAGAATTAGTGGAATTTGATTTGTAATTATTTTGAAGAGCTTATTTACTTTCGATCAAGTGGGCAAGAATCATATAGTTGTATTCATTTATATAGGATTGCATTGCATTGCATGAGTTTCTGCATGTTCATACTTGTTTATTTTATCTCCTTCAATTGAGCAAGAGGACATGCTAATGTTTAAATGTGGGGAGGTTGATAAACCACTATTTTATGGTTTATATTGTGTTTAATTATGTGGTTTTATCATGATCCTGACCCGCTTATTCATTAAAATAGCATGTATTTATATTTCCTTCTTGAAATCATTACATGAGTGAAAACTGCTTCCTAGAGACTTTTAATTATACATTTTACTTCTCCTTTATTCCATTCGATGCCATGATCTGTGTGTTAAGAGTTTCAGGCTTTATAGGGCAAGAATGAGTTGGAGATTGGAAAGGAAGCCAGCAAAAATGGAAGGAACACAAGAAATTGAGGAGATGACCAGCGAGAAGCGACGCGGCCGCACGGACGACCCGACCGCGCGAAGAAGATCAAATTGCAGTGACACGGCCGTATAGATCACGCGACCGCGCGAAATGGAAAAGCACGAGCGATGCAGAGGCGTGGACGACGCGCCCGCGTGGTGAAGCAAAACGCGAATGACGCATCCGCATGAGCAACGCGATTGCGTGGCATGCGCGATCTGCATAATTTGCAGAATCGCTGGGGGCGATTTTGGACCCTATTTTGACCCAATTTTCGGCCCAGAACAGCAGACTAGAGCCAGAGAACATGCAGAAATCAGAGACAACATTCATTCTACACAGTTTTAGTTTTTAGATCTAGTTTTACTCCTCCTCTAGGTTTTCTCTCTACACATTCATAATTCTTAGGATTTAATTTTCACTTACTTTTTTGGCATTGGAACACTGAGAAGAGTTATTACCTCATCAAGACTTCGTCATTCTAGTTCGTTTTCTTTACTTGGCTTCACTCTTCCATGTTCTTTGCTTTGTTAATTTTACCATTGGAATATTTTTAGGATTATTTAATACAAGGATCACCTTTATTTTTAATTGACTATTTCAATTTTTATTTACAATGTCTTCCTTTAATTCCTTTTTATATGCTATGAATTTTACATTCACAAT
The DNA here is from genome assembly GCF_003086295.3 of Arachis hypogaea. Classification (NCBI taxonomy): domain Eukaryota; kingdom Viridiplantae; phylum Streptophyta; class Magnoliopsida; order Fabales; family Fabaceae; genus Arachis; species Arachis hypogaea. The sequence continues at coordinate 81,796,666 of NC_092053.1, forward strand.
GAGCGAGTAGTTCCCTAACTTGATGGGGAATTGATTGAAAGGAACCCTTGAGTTGGAAGGCTTGAAAGAAAAATTGTAATTGGGTTTATGGTTGGATTGCCTCCTAATCACTAAAACCAATCCCTTTTAATTAAGTGGATTGCAACTTGTGAACGGACGCAACATTCCAACTTGTTTGACTTTCCTTTACCTAGTGAAGGATAACTAAACAGGACAACCTTCAATTGTCAATTAATCCTGAGAGCATTCCAACAATAATAGGGATTCCAACTAATCAATTCCTAGTCAAGGCTTTTATTTACGCTATTCAAATTCACCAATTTAATTTCCTGTTTGCTCAATTCAACCTTTTTTGAAAACCTCTGATTAATAAAATAGCACACTTTTCTGCAACTCGTTGGGAGACGACCTGGGATTCATCCTCCCAGTATCTTAATTTCAATTTTCTGTGACATCTTTCTAAATTGATAGGCGGATTTCTAGCGAATTAAGAACTATACTTGCAACGTATAAATTTTAACAATTTTTAATTCGCTAATTTCTGCCCGCATCAACGACCTGGGACTTATACTCCCAGTATTTTTAATTCTAATTTTTGTGACAACCCTTTTAAATTGAGAAGCGGGTTTTAACAGGTTAAGAACTGTACTTGCAACACATTTCGTTTATTAATTTCTTAACTGGTCAATTTCTGCCACCATTAGCGCTTCCTGCAAAAGAACAATTGTTTTAAACCAGTGTGATGAGCTGTGGTTTCAATTCAAAATTATTGGCATGGAGAGTTGGCTTTTGAATGCTGCTACCACAGTTTCCTGGGTTTGGATTGAGTAGGAGCCTAGAACTCTCCTCTCTTGTCTAGCAAGGTTGGCTGCACCCCTTTTGGCATGATTGTTCACCTCTCCTTCATGATGGTTTTCCATATCATCCTCTATGGTTATATCCAAGTCTTCCTCCTCTTGTTCTGCACCAACAGCCCTTTTTCCTCTTGCTTCCCTCCTTAATCTCAAGAAGGTTCTCTCCTGTTCACTGTCAAAAGAGGTTGAGACCTCTCTTCTACCTGTCATACAACGAACAAGTACAAGAAACAACAAGTGTAGAGTCTACTAAAACAGAGTATAATTAGGTTGGTTAGAGCAATTTATCAAATAGTTAATGAGTTAGTGGATTAGTTCTGCTGGAAAGTAAAGAAATAAAGAAAAATTAAAGAGGAACAACTAAAAATTGCAGAGAACGAAAATGAACAACTGAAATTAAAATTCAATTAATCAAAAGAAAAGAAAACTACTCAATCAAGTTATCCTCCAATTTAGTAATTGTCAATACAAAACCAATCCCTGGCAACGGTGCCATAAACTTAATTCACTCGAAAACTGTCTCTCAACAATTTCCTACCAGCAAGTGCACCGGATTGTCGTCAAGTAAAAACTCATTGTAGAGTAAGGTCGAATCCCACAGGGATTGGTTGGTTGATCAATGTTAATTGGAGAATTATGCTAGTTGAGCGAAATCAAAATTAGGTTAAGATTTGGCGAGAAACTTAAATTGCAAGAAATTAAATGACAAAATTAAAGTGTGAGAAATTAAATGACAGAAGCCTAAATTGCATGAAATTAAATGGGAATGGGGAAATTGAGCATGAAATTAAAGAGCAGAAAATAAATAGAATGGGTAGATCAGAGATGGGGATTCATTGGGTTTCAGGAGATATTGAATTCTCCGGATCAAATCATTTTCATCTCTTCCTCAATCAATGCATTCATTGACATTGCTTGGCAATCTTAGATGATTGGATCCCAATGTCTTGGCTTACCAATTTCTCTAAGCATGAACAATTGCCCAATGTCTTGATTTAATTGCTCAAGGGAAGAGTTGAAGTTCGGTCACTGACTATACCACACAAATTCATAGATCAAAGTATTGGTAGTATTAAATGTCACAATATCCATCCAACCCCCAATCTAATCCAATGTGAGAAAGCAATTCTAGCATGAATTCTTCATCCCTCTCTCAAGGATCCAAAGAATTCCAATTATAGATAGCTTCTCTGTCAAGACAACTATCTAATTGAATTAAGATCGAAAGCTTTCTAACAAAAATCAAGAGAAAAGAAAGAAGAAGAAGATGAAAACTACTATTGATCCATTGAATTATAATGGAGCTCCCTAACCCAATGAAAGGGGTTTAGTTGTTCATAGCTCTCAAAAAAAATGGAATTGAAAGATACATTGCAGAATTCAAAGATTTGCAGAAAAGTAAAATTGGCAGAGTGTCAATATCCCTCCGCCCCTCTAAAGTTCCAAAAGTCCCTAACTACCTTAAATTCTAAGCTATTTATACACTTTCTTTTCTTGATCTTCAATCTCTGAATTGGGCTTTTGGCCTTGATTAAATTGGGTTGAAGTTGCTCCAATTAGCTTTCCTTGCTGTTGAGAAGAGATCTGTTTGAATTGCCAAAGTCTGCTGCTCACGTTAGAGTCCACGTTTGATGGCCAACGTTGACTCAAACACCTCTCTTAAAAATCTGCTCTACTTGCTGTCATTAGCGTTTGGCTCAACGTTGGAGTGCCAACATTCTTCTACCCACGCGTACGTGTGCCTTGCGCGTTTGCGCCCTTGGAGTCAGAATGCACATCCACGCGTGCGCGTGGATGCAAAAATCCAATTTCCAGTTTTAAAAACATTTAGAAGAACGTTGGCCTCAGCATTGGACTGCCAACGTTCCCTCCAACGTTGGCTTATCCATGTGTGTGCGTGCGCGTGGATTCTCAAAAGTTAAGCCCGCGCGTATGCGCCACAGATGCGTGCGCGTCATTGTGCTTTTTCAAATTCAGAATTTTGGGATCACAGTTGCGCACGTTGACTACCAACGTTGGAGGTAGCATTTGGGGTCCAATGTTACCCATCCATGCGTACACGTCAGCTGCGCGTGCGCATGGATTGTCAGAATTTCCAATCCACGCGTATGCGTACAGCACGCATGCGCGTCGCTACAGATTTTCAAAATTTCCAAAAAGCTCATTTATTCACAACGTTGGGGGTAATGTTGGATTGCCAATGTTCCCTCCAACGTGGGCACCAGCAAATAATGCAGAATCTTGCTCTGCTCCCTTCTCAACGTTTAAGGCAGTGTTGGTGGTCCAACTTCGCCACTAACGTTGCTTCTTGTTCATCCTTTCGATGTTCCTTCTTCAACTTCCTTCCATGCTTTCCTTCACCTATCATCCACCAATACATGCATCAAAGCCTTGCTAAGGTCATGAGAATTCTCATCATTTTTATCACACAAGTAATTATAGCATAATTCTCATGAAATTGCATCAAATTAACCATGGTTGAATGAATCTAGGCATACATAAATTTCTAACCCAATTTCTTACTTATAGCTCAAGAAAGTGCATAAAACCTATTAAAAACAAAGAAAAAGGCTAGTGAAACTAGCCTAAGATGTCCTGGCATCACGTCCAGCGCCAGAAAGGGATTCCAAGCTGGAGTCCAACGCCCAAAAATGTGCCAGGACTGGAGTTCAACGCCCAAGGAAGCCTAAGCACGTGGATCTCATCAAACTCAGCCCAAACACTCACCAAGTGTGCCGCAGAAGTAGATTTTAGCACTAGATAGACTGTTTTACCCTTACTAGTCATCTGTTTATTATTTAAGGGATTATGTTCATGTAATTCGGACCTCTTTTTTCAGACTCTTCAATGCTGGAGAGCATCATACACGTTTACTTTATGTTTTTACTTTCAGTATGAGTTTCTAAACCTCCTAAGTTGAGGGGAAGAGCCCTATTGAGTCCTATGAATTAATAAAAGTATTTCTGTTTCTTCTTTGATCTGTATTTGATCTATCTCTAAGATGTATATCTCGATCTTCATCGTGGTTGATGAGCGGATATTTCATACGCTTTTTGGGGTTAATTTCATATAGTTTTGAGTATGATCTAGTTAGTTTTTAGTTTATTTCCATTAGTTTTTAGGAAAAATTCATATTTCTGGACTTTACTATGAGTTGTGTGTTTTTCTGTAATTTCAGGTATTTTTCTGGTTGAAATTGAAGGAGCTGAGCAAAAATCTGATTCAGGCTGAAAAAGGACTGCTGATGCTGTTGGATTCTGACCTCCCTGCACTCAAAGTGGATTTTCTGGAGCATGCTTCCAATTGCGCTGGAAAGTAGACATCGAGGGCTTTCCAGCAATATATAATAGTCCATACTTTGCATAAGTATAGACGACGTAAACTGGCGTTCAACGCCTGTTCTCTGCCCAATTCTGGCGTCCAGTGCCAGAAAAGGATCAAAAGCTGGAGTTGAACGCCCAAACTGGCACAAAAACTGGCGGTCAACTCCACAAATGGCCTGTGCACGTGAATTGCTTAAATCTCAGCCCAGCACACACCAAGTGGGCCCCAGAAGTGGATCTCTGCATCATCCATCATAGTTTACTCATTTTTTGTAAACCTAGGCTACTAGTTTAGTATTTAAACAACTTTTAGGGACTTATTTTGTATCTCATGACATTTTAGATCTGAACTTTGTACTCTTTGACGGCATGAGTCTCTAAACTCCATTGTTGGGGGTGAGGAGCTCTGCTGTGTCTCGATGAATTAATGCAAGTATTTCTGTGTTCTATTCAAACACGCCTGTTCCTATCTAAGATGTTCATTCGCGCTTAACTGTGATGAAGGTGATGATCTGTGACACTCATCACCATTCTCAACCCATGGACGTGTGCCTGACAACCACCTCCGTTCTATATTAGATTGAATGAGTATCTCTTAGATCTCTTAATCAGAATCTTCGTAGTATAAGCTAGAATAGATGGCGGCATTCATGAGAATCCGGAAAGTCTAAACCTAGTCTGTGGTATTCCGAGTAGGATTCAAGGATTGAATGACTGTGATGAGCTTCAAACTCCTGAAGGCTGGGCTTTAGAGACAAACGCAAAGGAATCAAGGGATTCTATTCCAACCGGATCGAGAACCAACCGGTGATTAGCCGTGCTGTGACAGAGCGCGTGAGCGTAGTTTTCACTGGAAGGATGGAAGGTAGCCATTGACAATGGTGATCCACCAACACACAGCTTGCCATAGGAGGACGTGCGTGCGTGAACAAGAAGACAGAGGAAAGCAGAGATTCAGAAGACAAAGCATCTCCAAAACTCCAACATATTCTCCATTACTGCATAACAAGTAACCTTTAATCCATGCTCTCTCGTTTATTTGCAATTCAACTGATAAACATAATTGACTTTCTGACTAAGATTTACAAGATAACTATTGCTTCAAACTAACAATCTCCGTGGGATTCGACCCTTACTCACGTGAGGTATTACTTGGACGACCCAGTGCACTTGCTGGTCAGTGGTACGAGTTGTGAAAAGTGTGATTCACAATTTGTGCACCAAGTTTTTGGTGCCGTTGCCGACGATTGTTCGAGTTTGGACAACTAACGGTTTATTTTGTTGCTTAGATTAGGAAAAAAATTCTCTTTTTGTTTAGAGTCTCTTTTTATTGTTGTGTTAGAATCTTAGAATCCTTATTTTCTTTTTAAAAATCTTTTTCAAAAAAATAATTTTTCTATTAAATCCTGTGCCAAACTTTAAGTTTGGTGTTTTCTTGTTGATTTTTCTGTGTTTTTCGAAAATTTATTTTGGTTTTCTAAAAATTTTAAGTTTGGTGTTCCTTGGTGTTTTTTTTCCCCCCCCAAAATTTTCGAAAATAAGAAACCTCAAATCTAAAAATTTTAAATCCTGTGTGTCTTATTGTTTTTCTCTCTCCTTTAAAAATTCAGATTTTTATTTCAAAATTTAAAACCTTTTTCAAAAATCATCATATCTTTTTCAAAATCTCCTAACCACTTTCTCTCTCCTCACTTTTTCGAAAATCTTTTACTCATTTTTATTTATTTTATTTTGATTTATTTTATTTTCGAAATAAATTAATAAATAAATAAATACAAATATTTTCTCTATTTTACATCATCTCCCCTTTCTCCATCATGGACCTAAGTGGAAATGAACAGTCCAGGAGGACTCTGGGGTCATATTCTAACCCCTCTACTGCTTCATATGGGAGTAGTATCTGCATACCCTCCATTGGAGTCAGTAGCTTTGAGTTGAATCCTCAGCTTATTATCATGGTACAGCAAAGCTGCCAGTATTTCGGTCTTCCACAGGAAGAACCTACAGAGTTTCTGGCATAATTTTTACAAATTGCTGACACAGTACATGATAAGGAAATAGATCAGAATGTCTACAGACTATTACTGTTTCCATTTGCTGTAAAAGATCAAGCTAAGAGGTGGTTAAATAACCAACCTAAGGCCAGCATAAAGACATGGAAACAACTGATAGAAAAATTCCTGAATCAATATTTCCCTCCAAAAAGGATGACACAGCTAAGGCTGGACATCCAAGGCTTTAAACAAGGAGATAATGAATCTCTTTATGATGTCTGGGAGAGATACAGAGAGATGCTACGAAAATGTCCCTTTGAAATGTTTTCAGAGTGGGTTCAGTTAGACATCTTCTACTACGGGCTTGCAGAAGGAGCTCAGATGTCTTTAGATTACTCAACTGGTGGATCTATCCACATGATAAAGACAATTGAAGAGGCTCAAGAGCTCATTGATACAGTTGCCAGGAATCAGCATCTGTACCTAAGCAGCAACCCTTCCATGAATGAAGAGGTTAAAACAGTAACTGCTGAACTCAGTCTTGTGAAACAAGCTGCTGAATTCAATCAGCAATTGGACTTTCTAACAAAGCAGCTACCCGAATTTAAAGACAGGTTACAAGAGACAAGGATGGCTAATATACATATGGATGAACAGTTTAAGCAAACAAAGCAGCAGCTGTCAAGGCAAATAGCAGAAGAATGCCAAGCAGTTCAACTATGAAGTGGGAAAACATTAAATACCCCACCTCAAGGCAGCAAAAAGCTAAGAAATAAGCAAACCACCCAAAATTCACCTGAGGACAGTAAGAGCCCAGGGAAAAGTAATTCTGGAACTGAAACGCCAGAAAATTGGTGGAAGGCTGGCGCTGAACGCCCAGACCATGCTCAGGACTGGCGTTCAACGCCAGAAATGGGCAAGGATCTGGCGTTGAACGCCCAAAATGGGCAAGATCTGGTGCTGAACACCCAAAATGGGCACAGTTCTGGCGTTCAGACGCCAGGAGCAGACAAGGAGCTAGCGTCCAGTTTCACTGGTGCACGAAATTGTGATGTCCAGGCTCGAACAATCCCTGGTAATGGCTCCAAAGCTTGGTGCCTTGATCTTAATTCATAATTGTCACAACTTCGATACAACTAACCAGCAAGTGCACTGGGTCGTCCAAGTAATACCTTACGTGAGTAAGGGTCGAATCCCACGGAGATTGTTGGTATGAAGCAAGCTATGGTCACCTTGTAAATCTCAGTCAGGCGGATATAAAATAATCATGGAGTTTTCGAATAATAAATAGTAGAATAGGGATAGAGATACTTATGTAATTCATTGGTAGGAATTTCAGATAAGCGAATGGAGATGCTTTTCGTTCCTCTGAACCTCTGCTTTCCTGCTACCTTCATCCAATCAGTCTTACTCCTTTCCATGGCTGGCTTTATGCAAGGGCATCACCGTTGTCAGTGGCTACATCCCCTCCTCTCAGTGAATAATATGCTCACGCACCCTGTCACGGCACGGCTATTCATCTGTCGGTTCCCGATCATGCTGGAATAGGATTCACCCTCCTTTTGCGTCTGTCACTAACGCCCAGCACTCGCGAGTTTGAAGCTCGTCACAGTCATTCAATCATTGACTCCTACTCAGAATACCACAGACAAGGTTTAGACCTTCCGGATTCTCTTGAATACCGCCATCATTCTAGCTTACGCCACGAAGATTCTGGTTAGGAGATCTAAGAGATATTCATTCTAGCTTTAATTCATGTAGAACAGAAGTGTTTGTCAGGCACGCGTTCATAAGGGAGAAGGATGATGAGCGTCACACATAATCATCACCTTCATCACGTTCTTGGGTGCGAATGGATATCTTAGAAGCGAAATAAGAAGAATTGAACAGAAAACAGTAGTACTTTGCATTAATCTCTGAGGAACAGCAGAGCTCCACACCTTAATCTATGGAGTGTAGAAACTCTACCGTTTGAAAATACATAAGTGAAGGTCCAGGCATGGCCGAGATGGCCAGCCCCTCTGATCTAAGAACCAGTCGTCCAAAGATGCCTAATACAATAGTAAAAGGTCCTATTTATAATAAACTAGTCACTAGGGTTTACATGAGTAAGTAATTGATGCATAAATCCACTTCCTGGGCCCACTTGGTGTGTGTTTGGGCTGAGCCTGAGTGTTGCACGTGCAGAGGCCATTTGTGGAGTTGAACGCCAGTTTCTGTGCCAGTTTGGGCGTTCAACTCTGGTTTTGGATCCTTTTCTGGCGCTGGACGCCAGATTTGGGTAGAAAGCTGGCGTTGAACGCCAGTTTACGTCGTCAATTCTTGGCTAAAGTATGGACTATTATATATTGCTGGAAAGCCCTGGATGTCTACTTTCCAACGCAATTGGAAGCGCGCCATTTCGAGTTCTGTAGCTCCAGTAAATCCACTTTGAGTGCAGGGAGGTCAGAATCCAACAGCATCAGCAGTCCTTTTTCAACCTCTGAATCTGATTTTTGCTCAAGTCCCTCAATTTCAGCCAGAAAATACCTGAAATCACAGAAAAACACACAAACTCATAGTAAAGTCCAGAAATGTGATTTTAACACAAAATCTATTAAAAAACATCCCTAAAAGTAACTAGATCCTACTAAAAACATACTAAAAACAATGTCAAAAAGCGTATAAATTATCCGCTCATCACAACACCAAACTTAAATTGTTGCTTGTCCCCAAGCAACTGAAAATCAAAATAGGATAAAAAGAATAGAATATACTATAAATTCCAAACTATCAATGAAACAGAGCTTCAATCATATGAGCGGGACTTATAGCTTTTTGCCTCTTGAATAGTTTTGGCATCTCACTTTATCCGTTGAGGATCAGAATGATTGACATCTATAGGAACTTCAGATTTCGAATAGTGTTATTGACTCTCCTAGTTCAGTATGATGATTCTTGAACACAGCTTCTTTATGAGTCTTGGCCGTGGCCCTAAGCACTTTGTTTTCCAGTATTACCACCGGATACATAAATGCCACAGACACATAATTGGGTGAACCTTTTCAGATTGTGACTCAGCTTTGCTAGAGTCCCCAATTAGAGGTGTCCAGGGTTCTTAAGCACACTCTTTTTTTTTTGCTTTGGACCTTGACTTTAACCGCTCAGTCTCAAGTTTTCACTTGACACCTACACGCCACAAGCACATGGTTAGGGATAGCTTGGTTTAGCCGCTTAGACCAGGATTTTATTCCTTTAGGCCCTCCTATCCACTGATGCTCAAAGCCTTGGGATCCTTTTTATTTCCCTTGCCTTTTGGTTTTAAGGGTTATTGGCTTTTTGCTCTTGCCTCTTGGTTTTAAGAGCTTTGGCTTTTTCTGCTTGCTTTTTCTCTTTTTTTTTTCTTTCTATTATTATTATTTTTTTTTTCGCCTATTTTTTTTTTCTGCAAGCTTTGTTCTTTGCTGCTTTTTCTTGCTTCAAGAATCATTTTTATGATTTTTCAGATTATCAAATAACATGTCTCCTAGTCATCATTCTTTCAAGAGCCAACATATTTAACATTCTTAAACAACAACTTCAAAAGACATATGCACTGTTCAAGCATACATTCAGAAAACAAGAAGCATTGTCACCACATCAATATAATTAAACTAAGTTCAAGGATAAATTCAAAACTCATGTACTTCTTGTTCTTTTGATTTAAAACATTTTTTTCATTTAAGAGAGGTGATGGATTCATAGGACATTCATAACTTTAAGACATAGTTACTAACTACTAATGATCATGTAATGAAGACACAAACATGGATAAGCACACAACATAGAAAACGAAAAACAGAAGAAATAAGAACAAGGAATGAGTCCACCTTAGTGATGTCCTTGAGCTCTTCTATGTCTCTTCCTTGTCTTTGCTGCTCCTCCTTCATTGCTTTTAGATCTTCTCTGATTTCATGAAGGATGATGGAGTGCTCTTGATGTTCCGCCCTTAGTTGCTTCCAATAATTGTGTGGAAGAAAATGTATCCCCTGAGGTATCTCAAGGATCTCTTGATTTGCAGTCAAATGTTCTACCACTGAGCTATAGACCCTTGATGGAAGCTTTTTTCTTCCCTTTCCTCTTTCTAGAGGCTTCTCTGGCCTTAGGTGCCATCAATGGTTATGGAAAAAACAAAAAAGCTATGCTTTTTACCACACCAAACTTAGAATGTTGCTCGTCCTCGAGCAAAAGAAGAAAGAATAGAAGAATAAGAAGAAGATATGGAGGAGATGGATGGGAGTGGTATTCGGCCATATGGGTGGGATTGGGTGGGAGAGAGATGTTGAATTTTGAAGGAAAGTGGGTGTTTGGATGTGAGTGGTAAAGGGTTAATTAGGGAAGAGTGTTTATTGGGAATAGAGGATGATTGAGAAGAGAGAAGAGAGTGAGTGGAGGTGGGTGGGGATCCTGTGGGGTCCACAGATCCTGAGGTGATCCTGTGAGGACCACAGATCTTGAGGTGTCAAGGCATTTACATCCCTGCACCAATTTAGGCATGCAAAATGCCCTTGCACACAACTCTGGGCGTTCAGCGCCAGGTTGGTGCCCATTTTGGGCGTTCAACGCCCATTTGCTGCCATTTCTGGCGTTGAACGCCAGAACCATGCTTGTTCTGGGCGTTCAGCGCCAGGATGCTCCCATTCTGGGCGTTCAGCGCCAGAACTATGCTCTGTTCTGGCGTTTGAACGCCAGACAGATGCTCCTCCAGGGTGTGATTTTTCTTCTGCTGTTTTTGATTCCGTTTTTGAATTTTTTTTATTTATTTTGTGACTCCACATGATCATGAACCTAAGAAAACATGAAAAACAATAAAAATAAGAATTAGATAAACATTGGGTTGCCTCCCAACAAGCGCTTCTTTAATGTCAATAGCTTGACAGTGGGCTCTCATGGAGCCTCACAGATGTGCAGAGCTTTGTTGAGACTCTCCAACACCAAACTTAGAGTTTGGATATGGGAGTTCAACACCAAACTTAGAGTTTGGTTGTGGCCTCCCAACACCAAACTTAGAGTTTGACTGTGGGGGCTCTGGTTGACTCTGCTTGGAGAGAAGCTTTTTCTGCTTCCTCCCCATGGTTGCAGAGGGAGATCCTTGAGTTTTAAACACAAGGGAGTTCTCATTCCATTGAAGGAATATTTCACCTCTGTCAACATCAATCACAGCTCTTGCTGTGGCCAGGAAAGGTCTTCCTAGGATGATGGATTCATCCTCTTCCTTTCCAGTAACCAGGACTATGAAATCAGCAGGGATGTAAAGGCCTTCAACCTTTACTAACACGTCCTCTACTTGTCCATAAGCCTGTTTTCTAGAGCTGTCTGCCATCTCTAATGAGAATTTAGCAGCTTGCACCCCATAGATTCCCAGTTTCTCTATTACAGAGAGGGGCATGAGGTTTATTCCTGAACCAAGGTCACACAGAGCCTTAAAGATCATGGTGCCTATGGTACAGGGTATTATGAACTTTCCAGGATCCTGTCTCTTCTGAGGCAATGTCAGTTGATCCAGATCACTTAGTTCATTGATGAACAAGGGAGGTTCAACTTCCCAAGTATCAATGCCAAATAATTTGGCATTCAGCTTCATGATTGCACCAAGAAACTTGGCAGTTTGCTCTTCAGTAACATCCTCATTCTCTTCAGAAGAGGAATACTCATCAGAGCTCATGAAGGGCATAAGGAGGTTCAATGGAATCTCTATAGTCTCTAGCTGAGCCCCAGAGTCCTTTGGTTCCTCAGAGGGAAGCTCCTTATTGACCACTGGACGACCCAGGAGGTCTTCCTCCTTGGGATTCACGTCCTCTCCTCTCCTCACAGGTTCGGCCATGGCGCTTATGTCAATGGCCTTGCACTCTCCTTTTGGATTCTCTTCTGTATTGCTTGGGAGAGTACTAGGAGGGATTTCAGTGATCCTTTTACTCAGCTGGCCCACTTGTGCTTCCAAATTTCTAATGGAAGACCTTGTTTCATTCATGAAACTTACAGTGGCCTTAGATAGATCAGAGACTAGATTTGCTAACTTAGAAGCATTTTGTTCAGAGTTCTCTGTCTGTTGGTGAGTTGATGATGGAAAAGGCTTGCTATTGCTAAACCTGTTTCTTCCACCATTATTAAAGCCTTGTTGGGGCTTTTGATCCTTCCATGAGAAATTTGGATGATTTCTCCATGTTGAGTTATAGGTGTTTCCATAAGGTTCACCTAAGTAATTTACCTCTGCTATTGCAGGGTTCTCAGGATCATAAGCTTCTTCTTCAGAAGATGCCTCTTGAGTACTGTTGGATGCAGCTTGCATTCCATGCAGACTCTGAGAGATCATATTGACTTGCTGAGTCAATATTTTATTCTGAGCCAATATGGCATTCAGAGTATCAACCTCAAGAACTCCTTTCTTCATAGGCGTCCCATTATTCGCAGGATTCCTTTCAGAAGTGTACATGAACTGGTTATTAGCAACCATGTCAATGAGTTCTTGAGCTTCTGCAGGCGTTTTCTTCAGGTGAATGGATCCACCTGCAGAAGTGTCCAGTGACATCTTTGATAGCTCAGATAAACCATCATAGAATATATCCAGGATGGTCCATTCTGAAAGCATGTCAGAAGGACACTTTTTGGTCAACTGTTTGTATCTTTCCCAAGCTTCATAGAGGGATTCACCTTTTTTCTGTCTGAAGGTTTGAACATCATCTCTAAGCTTGCTCAGCTTTTGAGGAGGAAAGTACTTGGCTAAGAAAGCTGTGACCAGCTTATCCCAAGAGTTCAGGCTGTCTTTGGGTTGAGAATCCAACCATAATCTAGCTCTGTCTCTTACAGCAAAAGGGAAAAGCATGAGCTTGTAGACTTCAGGATCTACTCCATTAGTCTTAACAGTATCACATATCTGCAAGAATTCAGTTAAGAACTGAAAAGGATCTTCAGATGGAAGTCCATGAAACTTGCAGTTCTGCTGCATCAGAGAAACTAATTGAGGTTTCAGCTCAAAGTTGTTTGCTCCAATGGCAGGAATGGAGATGCTTCTTCCATGTAAATTGGAATTAGGTGCAGTAAAGTCACCAAGCATCTTCCTTACATTATTATTATTTTCGGCTGCCATCTCCTCTGCCTGTTCGAAAATTTCTAAAAGGTTATCTCTGGATTGTTGTATTTTAGCTTCTCTTAATTTTCTCTTCAGAGTCCTTTCAGGTTCTGGATCTGCTTCTACAAGAATGTTCTTATCCTTGCTCCTGCTCATATGACAAAGAAGAAGGCACAGAAAAATAATAATAATAATAGAGATCCTTTATACCACAGTATAGGGATCCCTGTGTGAGTAGAAGAAGAGGGGGAGACAAAGAATGTGATATAATGGATGAAACACAATTGTGAGGATGGCAGAGATGTGAGATGAGATGTTAGGATATGAATGAATAAATAGAATAGGATGGGACAGGGAGAATTTTCGAAAATATTTTTGAAAAAGAGTTAGTGATTTTCGAAAATGGTTTTTGAAAAATGTTAGTAATTTTCGAAAATTTTTAAAATAAAAAATAAAAATAAAAATAATTAGTTAATTAAAAAGAAATTTTTGAAAAAGAGGGAAGATATTTTCGAAAATTAGAGAGAGAGAGAGTTAGTTAGGTAGTTTTGAAAAAGTTAAGAAACAAACAAAAAGTTAGTTAGTTAGTTGAAACAAATTTTGAAAAGATAAGAAGTTAGGAAGTTAGAAAAGATATTTTGAAATCAAATTTTTGAAAAAGATAAGAAGATATTTTTGAAAAGATATGATTGAAATTAGTTTTGAAAAAGATTTGATTTTTAAAATCACAATTAATGACTTGATTCACAAGAAATCATAAGATATGATTCTAGAACTTAAAGTTTGAATCTTTCTTAACAAGCAAGTAACAAACTTGAAATTTTTGAATCAAAACATTAATTGTTATTGTTATTTTCGAAAATTTGGTATAAAAATAAGAAAAATATTTTTGAAAAATATTTTTGAAATTTTCGAAAATAACTAAGAATTTTGAAAAAGATTTGATTTTTGAAAAAGATTTTGAAAAAGATAAGATTTTCAAATTGAAAATTTGATTTGACTCATGAGAAACAACTTGATTTTAAAAATTTTTGAAGAAGTCAACTCAAATTTTCGAATTTGATGAGAGAAAAAAGGGAAAGATATTTTTTTGATTTTTTGAATTTTTATGAAAACATGAAAATTATGCAATGCATGAAATTTTTAGATCAAAACAATGAATGCATGCAAGAATGCTATGAATGTCAAGATGAACACCAAGAACACTATGAAGATCATGATGAACATCAAGAACATATTTTTGAAAAATTTTTAATGCAAAGAAAACATGCAAGACACCAAACTTAGAATTCTTTAATGCTTACGCACTAAGAATTCAAGAATGCATATGATAAACATGAAAAGACACAACAAAAAATCATCAAGATCAAACAAGAAGACTTACCAAGAACAACTTGAAGATCATGAAGAACACCATGAATGCATGAAATTTTCAAAAAATGCAAGATGCACATGCAATTGACACCAAACTTATAACATGACTCAAGACTCAAACAAGAACACAAAAAAAAATATATATATATATATTTTTTTTTATTTTTATGATTTTCTAATTTTTTTTTTTGGATTTTTGTATAAATTTTTTGAAAACATTTGGGAAAAAGGAAGTAATGAATTCATAGTCCTCAATCAAAATCCTGGGAATTAGACATGGCTTCATGGCCAGTCAAGCTAAAACATGTTATATGAAACACTAGAATTCATTCTTAAAATTTTTGAAGAAAAATATATTTTTGAAAACATTTTGTTTTTTTTTTCGAAAACAGGTGAGAAGATTTTTTTGAAAAATTTTTGAAAATAAAACAAAAAGAAAATTACCTAATCTGAGCAACAAGATGAACCGTCAGTTGTCCAAACTCGAACAATCCCCGGCAACGGCGCCAAAAACTTGGTGCACGAAATTGTGATGTCCAGGCTCGAACAATCCCTGGTAATGGCTCCAAAGCTTGGTGCCTTGATCTTAATTCATAATTGTCACAACTTCGATACAACTAACCAGCAAGTGCACTGGGTCGTCCAAGTAATACCTTACGTGAGTAAGGGTCGAATCCCACGGAGATTGTTGGTATGAAGCAAGCTATGGTCACCTTGTAAATCTCAGTCAGGCGGATATAAAATAATCATGGAGTTTTCGAATAATAAATAGTAGAATAGGGATAGAGATACTTATGTAATTCAATGGTAGGAATTTCAGATAAGCGAATGGAGATGCTTTTCGTTCCTCTGAACCTCTGCTTTCCTGCTACCTTCATCCAATCAGTCTTACTCCTTTCCATGGCTGGCTTTATGCAAGGGCATCACCATTGTCAGTGGCTACATCCCCTCCTCTCAGTGAATAATATGCTCACGCACCCTGTCACGGCACGGCTATTCATCTGTCGGTTCCCGATCATGCTGGAATAGGATTCACCCTCCTTTTGCGTCTGTCACTAACGCCCAGCACTCGCGAGTTTGAAGCTCGTCACAGTCATTCAATCATTGAATCCTACTCAGAATACCACAGACAAGGTTTAGACCTTCCGGATTCTCTTGAATACCGCCATCATTCTAGCTTACGCCACGAAGATTCTGGTTAGGAGATCTAAGAGATATTCATTCTAGCTTTAATTCATGTAGAACAGAAGTGTTTGTCAGGCACGCGTTCATAAGGGAGAAGGATGATGAGCGTCACACATAATCATCACCTTCATCACGTTCTTGGGTGCGAATGGATATCTTAGAAGCGAAATAAGAAGAATTGAACAGAAAACAGTAGTACTTTGCATTAATCTTTGAGGAACAGCAGAGCTCCACACCTTAATCTATGGAGTGTAGAAACTCTACCGTTTGAAAATACATAAGTGAAGGTCCAGGCATGGCCGAGATGGCCAGCCCCTCTGATCTAAGAACCAGTCGTCCAAAGATGCCTAATACAATAGTAAAAGGTCCTATTTATAATAAACTAGTCACTAGGGTTTACATGAGTAAGTAATTGATGCATAAATCCACTTCCTGGGCCCACTTGGTGTGTGTTTGGGCTGAGCCTGAGTGTTGCACGTGCAGAGGCCATTTGTGGAGTTGAACGCCAGTTTCTGTGCCAGTTTGGGCGTTCAACTCTGGTTTTGGATCCTTTTCTAGCGCTGGACGCCAGATTTGGGTAGAAAGCTGGCGTTGAACGCCAGTTTACGTCGTCAATTCTTGGCCAAAGTATGGAATATTATATATTTCTGGAAAGCCCTGGATGTCTACTTTCCAACGCAATTGGAAGCGCGCCATTTCGAGTTCTGTAGCTCCAGAAAATCCACTTTGAGTGCAGGGAGGTCAGAATCCAACAGCATCAGCAGTCCTTTTTCAACCTCTGAATCTGATTTTTGCTCAAGTCCCTCAATTTCAGCCAGAAAATACCTGAAATCACAGAAAAACACACAAACTCATAGTAAAGTCCAGAAATGTGATTTTAACACAAAATCTATTAAAAAACATCCCTAAAAGTAACTAGATCCTACTAAAAACATACTAAAAACAATGTCAAAAAGCGTATAAATTATCCGCTCATCATTCACTCCAGCTTCTAACTCTGGCGCTCAATTGCCAGTGAGGGATCAAACACACACAAATACTGATAACAACCCCTCTAAAAAGGCTTCTTCAACCACTTCTGTAGGCAATAAACCTGCAGCAACTAAGGTTGAAGAATATAAAGCCAGGATACCTTATCCTCAAAAACTCCGAAAAGAGGAGCAGGATAAGCAATTTGCTCGCTTTGCAGATTATCTCAGGACCCTTGAAATAAAGATTCCATTTGCAGAAGCACTTGAGCAAATACCTTCTTATGCCAAGTTCATGAAAGAGATCTTGAGTCATAAAAAGGATTGGAGAGAAACAGAAAGAGTTCTCCTCACTGAAGAATGCAGTGCAATCATTCTGAAGAGCTTTCCTGAAAAGCTTAAAGACCCTGGGAGTTTTCTGATACCATGCATATTAGAAGGTAATTGCACCAAGATAGCTTTATGCGATCTTGGGGCAAGCATCAACCTAATACCTGCATCCACTATCAGGAAGCCTGGCTTAACTGAAGAAGTTAAACCAACCCGGATATGTCTCCAACTTGCTGATGGTTCCACTAAATACCCATCAGGCGTGGTTGAGGACATGATTGTCAGAGTTGGGCCATTCGCCTTTCCCACTGACTTTGTTGTGCTGGAAATGGAGGAGCACAAGAGTGCTACTCTCATTCTAGGAAGACCCTTCCTAGCAACTGGACGATTCCTCATTGACGTCCAACAGGGGGAAATAACCCTGAGAGTCAATGATGATGAGTTCAAGTTGAACGCTGTCAAAGCCATGCAGCATCCAGACACATCAACAGACTGCATGAAAGTTGATCTTATTGACTCTTTGGTAGAAGAGATCAACATGGCTGATAGTCTCGAATCAGAGTAAGAAGACATCTTTAAAGATGTTCAGCCTGATTTGGAGGATTCAGAGGACATGAAAGAGCCTCTGAACTTTCTTCTGAAAGAGGAAAAACCTCCTAAACCCGAGCTCAAGCCATTACCACCATCCTTGAAATATGCGTTTCTAGGAGAAGGTGACACTTTTCCAGTGATCATAAGCTCTGCTTTAAATTCACAGGAAGAGGAGGCACTTATTCAAGTGCTAAGGACACACAAGACAGCTCTTGGGTGGTCCATAGGTGACCTTAAGGGCATAAGCCCAGCTAGATGCATGCACAAAATCTTATTGGAGGATAATGCCAAACCAGTGGTGCAACCACAGAGGCGGCTAAATCCAGCCATGAAAGAAGTGGTGCAGAAAGAGGTCACCAAATTACTAGAGGCTGGGATTATTTATCCTATTTCTGATAGCCCCTGGGTGAGCCCTGTTCAAGTCGTCCCAAAAAAGGGAGGCATGACAGTGATTCATAATGAAAAAAATGAACTGGTTCCTACAAGAACAGTTACAGGGTGGCGCATGTGTATTGACTATAGAAGGCTCAATACAGCCACCAGAAAGGATCATTTTCCTTTTCCATTCATAGACCAGATGCTAGAAAGACTAGCAGGTCATGATTATTACTGCTTTTTGGATGGCTACTCAGGCTATAACCAGATTGCAGTAGATCCCCAGGATCAAGAGAAAACAGCATTCACATGTCCATCCGGAGTGTTTGCTTATAGAAGGATGCCATTTGGGCTACGTAATGCGCCTGCAACCTTCCAGAGATGCATGCTCTCTATTTTCTCTGATATGGTGGAAAACTTTCTGGAAGTCTTCATGGATGACTTCTCAGTATATGGAGACTCATTCAGCTCCTGCCTTGATCACCTGAAACTTGTTCTGAAAAGATGCCAAGAGACCAACTGGTAGCACAAATTGCGAATCACACTTTTCACAACGCGTACCACTAACCAGCAAGTGCACTGGGTCGTCCAAGTAATACCTTACGTGAGTAAGGGTCGAATCCCACGGAGATTGTTGGTTTGAAGCAATCTATGGTTATCTTATAAATCTTAGTCAGGAAGTCAATTATGTTTGTCAGTTGAATTGTGAATAACCAATAGAGCATAAATTAAAAGTTACTTGTTGTGCAGTAATGGAGAATATGTTGGAGTTTTGGAGATGCTTTGTCTTCTGAATCTCTGCTTTCCTCTGTCTTCTTGTTCACGCACGCACGTCCCCCTATGGCAAGCTGTGTGTTGGTGGATCACTGTTGTCAATGGCTACCTTCCATCCTTCCAGTGAAAACTACGCTCACGCGCTCTATCACAGCACGGCTAATCACCGGTTGGTTCTCGATCCGGTTGGAATAGGATTTACTATCCTTTTGCATCTGTCACTAACGCCCAACCTTCAGGAGTTTGAAGCTCGTCACAGTCATTCAATCCTTGAATCCTACTCGGAATACCACGGACAAGGTTTAGACTTTCCGGATTCTCATGAATGCCGCCATCAGTTCTAGCTTATACCACGGAGATTCTGATTAGAGAATCTAAGAGATACTCATTCAATCGGATATAGAACGGAGGTGGTTGTCAGGCACACGTTCATGGTTTGAGGAAGGTGATGAATGTCACAGATCATCACCTTCATCACAGTTAAGCGCGAATGAACATCTTAGATAGGAACAAGCGTGTTTGAATGGAAAACAGAAATACTTGCATTAATTCATCGAGACACAGCAGAGCTCCTCACCCCCAACAATGGGGTTTAGAGACTCATGCCGTCAGAGAATACAAAGTTTAGATCTGAAATGTCATGAGATACAAAATAAGTCTCTAAAAGTTGTTTAAATACTAAACTAGTAGCCTAGGGTTACAAAATATGAGTGGACTATGATGGATGATGCAGATATCCACTTCTGGGGCCCACTTGGTGTGCCGGGGCCCACTTGGTGTGTGCTGGGGCTGAGATTTCGTGCAGAGGCCATTTGTGGAGTTGAACGCCAGTTTTTATGCCAGTTTGGGCGTTCAACTCCAGTTTTTTATCCTTTTCTGGCGCTGAACGCTAGAATTGGGCAGAGAACTCGCGTTGAACGCCAGTTTACGTCGTTTATCCTTGTGCAAAGTATAGACTATTATATATTGCTGGAAAGCCCTGGATGTCTACTTTCCAACGCAATTGGAAGCACGCCATTGCAAGTTCTGTAGCTCCAGAAAATCCACTTTGAGTGCAGGGAGGTCAGAATCCAACAGCATCAGCAGTCCTTTTTCAGCCTGAATCAGATTTTTGCTCAGCTCCTTCAATTTCAGCCAGAAAAATACCTGAAATTACAGAAAAACACACAACTCATAGTAAAGTCCAGAAATATGAATTTTTCCTAAAAACTACTAGAAATAGACTAAAAACTAACTAAAACATACTCTAAACTATATGAAATTATCCCCAAAAAGCGTATAAAATATCCGCTCATCACAACACCAAACTTAAACTGTTGCTTGTCCTCAAGCAACTAGACAAATAAAATAGAAGACTAATAGGTTGAGAAGCAATAATATCTCAGAGTTTTTGATTGAAGCTCAGATCCTAATTAGATGAGCGGGACTAGTAGCTTTTGCTTCTGAACAGTTTTGGCATCTCACTTTATCCATTGAAGCTCAGAGTGATTGGCATCTATAGGAACTCAGAACTCAGATAGTGTTATTGATTCTCTTTGTTCAGTGTGATGATTCTTGAACACAGCTTCTTTATGAGTCTTGGCCGTGGCCCTAAGCACTTTGTTTTCCAATATTACTACCGGATACATAAATGCCACAGACGCATAACTGGGTGAACCTTTTCAGATTGTGACTCAGCTTTGCTAAAGTCCCCAATTAGAGGTGTCCAGGGTTCTTAAGCACACTCTTCTTTTTGCTTTGGACCTTGACTTTAACCGCTCAGTCTCAAGTTTTCACTTGACACCTGCACGCCACAAGCACGTGGTTAGGGACAGCTTGGTTTAGCCGCTTAGACCAGGATTTCAGTCCTTTAGGCCCTCCTATCCACTGATGCTCAAAGCCTTGGGATCCCTTTTATTTGCCCTTGCCTTTTGGTTTTAAGGGTTACTGGCTTTTTCTGCTTGCTTTTTTCTCTTTTTTTTTATTTTTTTATTTTTTGCAAGCTTTGTTCTTTGCTGCTTTTTCTTGCTTCAAGAATCATTTTTATGATTTTTTAGATTCTCAATAACATGTCTCATGTTCATCATTCTTTCAAGAGCCAACATATTTAACAGTCTTAAACAACAAATTCAAAAGATATATGCACTGTTCAAGCATTCATTCAGAAGACAGAAAGCATTGCCACCACATTTAACTAATTAGAATTTCTCTTATTAAAACTCGAAATTTTATTGCTTCTTATTTAAAAGATCTACTATTTTATTCATGTTTGCTGATGATGAGAAAAATAAACTATAGCTTAATTGGAGATAAAATCAAAATAGACTAATTACTACTATATGACTCCTAAGGTAAAATTAAAATAAGAACAGTTATCACAGAGTTAAGGCTAAGATTAGAACTCAACAACCTTGAGGTTTGGGAAGTGGATGTTCCTCTAGTCTGTGAGGTGCTTGGTCCTTCAAGAGAGAATTTCTGGCGCTTCAGTTCCTTTAAATCACGCCCTTGCTCCTCTTGGAGTGGGTTGTTTTCCTTTAGGGGCCATGATCTTAGTGATCACGGATAAGCACACCAAACTTAGAGCTTTGCTTGTCCTCAAGCAAAAGAAAAAGAAGTAGATGGGTAGAAGGAGAGCTCCTCCCCACCATCCTGGCGTTTGAACGCCCAAACACTGCCTGTTTTGGGCGTTCAACGCCCAAATGCTGATCTCCTGGGCGTTCAACGCCCACTTGCTGTCATTCCTGGCGTTCAACGCCCAGTGGGTGGCCAGTTCTGGCGTTGAACGCCCGATTGCTGCCATTACTGGCGTGTTCTTGCCATTGAGCTCCCTTTCTCTGTTTTGTGTGCAAATTCCTTCTGTAACCCTGTAAACTTATACAAATGATTCTGTACCTTAGTGTCAGTGAACTTTATATAAACAAATAAAAATAAAAATAGGGCAGAAGTGCTTAGCGGATTAATGCCCCATGGCTGGGTTGCCTCCCAGAAAGCGCTTCTTTATTGTCTTTAGCTGGACCTTGCTGAGCTTTTAATCTAGCTTCAGCCTTGAGCATTCTTGCTCAATGTTGCCTTCAAGATAATGCTTGATTCTTTGTCCATTGACAATGAACTTCTTATCAGAATCAATATCTTGAAGCTCTACGTAACCATATGGTGACACACTTGTAATCACGTATGGTCCCCTCCACCGGGATTTCAGCTTCCCGGGGAATAGCCTGAGTCTAGAGTTAAACAACAGGACCTTCTGTCCTGGTTCAAAGATTCTAGATGACAGCTTTCTGTCATGCCATTTTTTTTATTTTTCTTTATAAAGCTTGGCATTTTCGAAAGCTGTGAATCTGAATTCCTCTAGCTCATTTAGCTGGAGCAATCGTTTTTCTCCTGCTAATTTGGCATCTAAGTTTAGGAATCTGGTTGCCCAGTAGGCCTTATGTTCCAGTTCCACGGGCAAGTGGCATGCCTTACCATACACGAGTTGGTATGGAGAGGTCCCTATAGGGGTCTTGAATGCTGTTCTGTAAGCCCACAGAGCATCATCCAAGCTCCTTGCCCAATCCTTTCTACGGGTATTTACTGTCCGTTCCAGGATTCTCTTTAATTCTCTGTTAGAAACTTCAGCCTGCCCATTGATTTGTGGATGATATGGAGTGGCCACCTTGTGGCGAATTCCATACCGAACCATGGCAGAGTAAAGCTGTTTATTGCAGAAGTGAGTGCCCCCATCACTGATTAACACTCTAGGGACACCAAACCTGCTAAAGATATGTTTCTGGAGGAACTTCAGCACTGTTTTAGTATCATTGGTGGGTGTGGCAATAGCCTCAACCCATTTTGATACACAGTCAACTGCCACCAGAATATAAGTGTTTGAGTATGATGGTGGGAAAGGTCCCATGAAGTCAATTCCCCATACATCAAACAACTCTATTTCCAAGATCCCTTGTTGAGGCATGGCGTAACCATGAGGCAGGTTACCAGCTCTTTGGCAACTGTCACAATTACGTACAAACTCTCGGGAATCTTTATAGAGTGTGGGCCAATAGAAGCCACATTGGAGGACCTTGGTGGCTGTTCGCTCACCTCCGAAATGGCCTCCATATTGAGATCCGTGGCAATGCCATAGGATTCTCTGTGCTTCCTCTCTGGGGACACACCTACGGATAATTTCGTCTGCACATCTCTTAAAGAGATAGGGTTCATCCCACAAGTAGTACTTTGCATCAGTGACTAATTTCTTCTTTTGTATTCTATTGTACTCCTTGGGTATGAACCTTGCAGCTTTATAGTTTGCAATATCGGCAAACCATGGTGCTTCCTGAATGGCAAATAGATGCTCATCAGGGAACGTCTCAGAGATCTCAAGAAAGGGGAGGGACGTCCCTTCCACTGGCTCTATCCGGGACAGATGATCAGCCACTTGGTTCTCTGTCCCTTTTCTGTCTCTTATTTCTATATCAAACTCTTGCAGAAGCAATACCCATCTGATGAGCCTGGGTTTTGAATCCTGCTTTGTGAGTAGATACTTAAGAGCAGCATGGTCAGTGTACACAATCACCTTTGATCCTACTAAGTAGGATCTGAACTTGTCAATGGCGTAAACCACTGCAAGTAATTCCTTTTCTGTGGTTGTGTAATTTTTCTGGGCATCATTTAAAACGCGACTGGCATAATAAATGACATGCAGAAGCTTGTCATGCCTCTGTCCCAATACCGCACCAATGGCATGATCACTGGCATCACACATTAACTCAAATGGCAATGTCCAGTCTGGTGCAGAAATGACTGGTGCTGTGACCAGCTTAGCTTTCAGCGTTTCAAACGCCTACAGGCATGCTGTGTCAAACACAAATGGCGTGTCAGCAGCTAGCAGATTGCTTAGAGGTTTTGCGATTTTTGAAAAATCCTTTATAAACCTCCTATAGAATCCTGCATGCCCCAGAAAGCTTCTGATTGCCTTAACATTGGCAGGTGGTGGTAATTTTTCAATTACCTCTATTTTTGCTTGATCCACCTCTATTCCCTTGTTTGAGATTTTATGCCCAAGAACAATTCCTTCAGTCACCATGAAGTGACACTTTTCCCAGTTTAAAACTAGGTTGGTTTCTTGGCATCTTTTCAGAACAAGTTTCAGGTGATCAAGACAGGAGCTGAATGAGTCTCCATATACTGAGAAGTCATCCATGAAGACTTCCAGAAATTTTTCTACCATATCAGAGAAAATAGAGAGCATGCATCTCTGGAAGGTTGCAGGTGCATTGCATAGCCCAAAGGGCATCCTTCTATAAGCAAACACTCCGGATGGACATGTGAATGCTGTTTTCTCTTGATCCTGGGGATCTACTGCAATCTGGTTATAGCCTGAGTAGCCATGCAAAAAGCAGTAATAATCATGACCTGCTAGTCTCTCTAGTATCTGGTCTATGAATGGTAAAGGAAAATGATCCTTTCTGGTGGCTGTATTGAGCCTTCTGTAGTCAATACACATGCGCCACCCTGTAACTGTTCTTGTAGGAACCAGTTCATTTTTTTCATTATGAATCACTGTCATGCCTCCCTTTTTTGGGATGACTTGAACAGGGCTCACCCAGGGACTATCAGAAATGGGATAAATAATCCCAGCCTCTAGTAATTTGGTGACCTCTTTCTGCACCACTTCCTTCATGGCTGGATTTAGCCGCCTCTGTGGTTGAACCATTGGTTTGGCATTATCTTCCAGTAGGATTTTGTGCATGCATCTAGCTGGGCTTTTGCCCTTAAGGTCACCTATGGACCACCCAAGAGCTGTCTTGTGTGTCCTTAGCACTTGAATAAGTGCTTCCTCTTCCTGTGAATTTAAAGCAGAGCTTATGATCACTGGAAAAGTGTCACCTTCTCCTAGAAATGCATATTTCAAGGATGGTGGCAGTGGCTTGAGCTCTGGTTTAGGAGGTTTTTCCTCTTTCAGAAGAAAGTTCAAAGGCTCTTTCATGTCCCCTGAATCCTCCAAATCAGGCTGAACATCTTTAAAGATGTTTTCCAACTCTGATTCGAGACTCTCAGCCATGTTGATCTCTTCTACCAAAGAGTCAATAAGGTCAACTTTCATGCAGTCTGTTGATGTGTCTGGATGCTGCATGGCTTTGACAGCGTTCAACTTGAACTCGTCATCATTGACTCTCAGGGTTATTTCCCCCTGCTGGACGTCAATGAGGGATCGTCCAGTTGCTAGGAAGGGTCTTCCTAGAATGAGAGTAGCACTCTTGTGCTCCTCCATTTCCAGCACAACAAAGTCAGTGGGAAAGGCGAATGGCCCAACTCTGACAATCATGTCCTCAATCACGCCTGATGGGTGTTTAGTGGAACCATTAGCAAGTTGGAGACATATCCGGGTTGGTTTAACTTCTTCAGTTAAGCCAAGCTTCCTAATAGTGGATGCAGGTATTAGGTTGATGCTTGCCCCAAGATCGCATAAGGCTGTCTTGGTGCAATCACCTTCCAATATGCATGGTATCAGAAAACTCCCAGGGTCTTTAAGCTTTTCAGGAAAGCTTTTTAGAATGACTGCACTGCATTCTTCAGTGAGGAGAACTCTTTCTGTTTCTCTCCACTCCTTTTTATGACTCAAGATCTCTTTCATGAACTTGGCATAAGAAGGTATTTGCTCAAGTGCCTCTGCAAATGGAATCTTTATTTCAAGAGTCCTTAGATAATCTGCAAAGCGAGCAAATTGCTTATCCTGCTCCTCTTTCCGGAGTTTTTGAGGATAAGGTATCTTGGCTTTATATTCCTCAACCTTAGTGGTTAAAGAAGCCTTTTTAGAGGGGTTGTTGTCAGCACTTGTGTGTGTCTGATCCCTCACTGGCAATTGAATGCCAGAGTCAGAAGCTGGAGTGACGTTAGATGCCAGCTCACTGTCTGTGGTATTCTGCCCCATTTGGGCATTCAACGCCAGATTCTTGCCCATTTCTGGCGTTGAACGCCAATCTTGCCTTGTTTCTGGCGCTGAACGCCAGTTTTGGGCATGGTCTGGGCGTTCAGCGCCAGCCTTCCACCTATTTTCTGGCGTTTTAGTGCCAGAATTATTTTTCCCTGGGCTCTTACTATCCTCAGGGGAATCTTTGGTGGGTTGCTCATTTCTTGAATTTTTGATGCCTTGAGGTGGGGTATTTAATGTTTTCCCACTTCTTAATTGAACTGCTTGGTATTCTTCTGCTATTTGCTTTGATAGCTGCTGCTTTGTTTGCTTAAACTGTTCTTCCATATGTATATTAGCCATCCTTGTCTCCTGTAACCTGTCTTTGAATTCGGCTAGCTGCTTTGTTAGCAAATCTAATTGCTGATTGAATTCAGCAGCTTGTTTTACAGTACTGAATTCAGCAGTTACTGTTTTAACCTCTTCATTCATGGAAGGGTTGCTGCTTAGATACAGATGCTGATTCCTGGCAACTGTATCAATGAGCTCTTGAGCCTCTTCGATTGTCTTTCTCATATGGATAGATCCACCAGCTGAGTAATCTAAAGACATCTGAGCTCCTTCTGCAAGCCCATAGTAGAAGATGTCTAACTGAACCCACTCTGAAAACATTTCAGAGGGGCATTTTCGTAGCATCTCTCTGTATCTCTCCCAGGCATCATAAAGAGATTCATTATCTCCTTGTTTAAAGCCTTGGATGTCCAGCCTCAGCTGTGTCATCCTTTTTGGAGGGAAATATTGATTCAGGAATTTTTCTGTCAGCTGTTTCCATGTCCTTATGCTGGCCTTGGGTTGGTTATTTAACCACCTCTTAGCTTGATCTTTTACAGCAAATGGAAACAGTAATAGTCTGTAGACATCCTGATCTATTTCCTTATCATGTACTGTGTCAGCAATTTGTAAAAATTGTGCCAGAAACTCTGTAGGTTCTTCCTGTGGAAGACCGGAATACTGGCAACTTTGCTGCACCATGATAATGAGCTGAGGATTCAACTCAAAGCTACTAACTCCAATGGAGGGTATGCATATGCTACTCCCATATGAAGCAGTAGAGGGGTTAGAATATGACCCCAGAGTCCTCCTGGACTGTTCATTTCCACTTATGTCCATGATGGATCTATGGATATAACTTGGACTGATTTATCTTTTTATTTATTTTATTTTATAAGAAGTAAATACTTAAATAAAATAAAATAACTAAAAGGAATTTGAATTTTGAATTTTTTTTTTTGTAAAAAAAAAAATTAAAAATAATCAGTTAAAAAAAACGAAATTTTTGAAAAAGAAGGGAGATATTTTCGAAAATTTGAGAGAGAGAGAGTTAGTTAGGTAGTTTTGAAAAAGTTAAGAAACAAACAAAAAGTTGGTTAGTTAGTTGAAACAAATTTTGAAAAGATAGGAAGTTAGAAAAGATATTTTGAAAAGATATTTTTGAATTTAGTGAGGAAAGAGAAAAACAATAAGATAGTACAAGATTTAAAATTTTTAGATCTAATGCTCCTTGTTTTTGAAAAATTTGGAGGGAAAACACCAAGGAACACCAAACTTAAAAATTTTAAGATCAAGACACAAGGAAACTCAAGAACACTTTGAAGACTCACAAGAACACAAGAACATGAAGGAAGAACACCAAACTTAAAATTTTTAGAAAACCAAACCAAAATTTTCGAAAATCAAAGGGGAATCAACAAGAAAACACCAAACTTAAAGTTTGGCACAAGATTTAATAAAAAAAATATTTTTGAAAAAGAAGGTTTTGAAAAGAGTATAAAAGATTCTAACCCAATCAAATTAATGTTCTAGCCAAATGAGTTATGGGACCTTATTTTAAGAAAGATTATTTTTGAAAACACCAAACTTAAAGTTTGGCACAGGATTTAATAGAAAAATTATTTTTGAAAAAGGTTTTTAAAAAATATGATAGCCAATTATCATGAACATAAACACCACGCTCTAACTAACTGAGTTATAAATTTAAAGTGTTTTAACAAAGGATAAATAATAAAAGACTCTAAACCCAAAAAGAAAGATTTTTTTCCTAATCTAAGCAACAAAATAATCCGTCAGTTGTTCAAACACGAACAATCCCCGGCAACGGCGCCAAAAAACTTGGTAGCACAAATTGCGAATCACACTTTTCACAACGCGTACCACTAACCAGCAAGTGCACTGGGTCGTCCAAGTAATACCTTACGTGAGTAAGGGTCGAATCCCACGGAGATTGTTGGTTTGAAGCAATCTATGGTTATCTTATAAATCTTAGTCAGGAAGTCAATTATGTTTGTCAGTTGAATTGTGAATAACCAATAGAGCATAAATTAAAAGTTACTTGTTGTGCAGTAATGGAGAATATGTTGGAGTTTTGGAGATGCTTTGTCTTCTGAATCTCTGCTTTCCTCTGTCTTCTTGTTCACGCACGCACGTCCCCCTATGGCAAGCTGTGTGTTGGTGGATCACTGTTGTCAATGGCTACCTTCCATCCTTCCAGTGAAAACTACGCTCACGCGCTCTATCACAGCACGGCTAATCACCGGTTGGTTCTCGATCCGGTTGGAATAGGATTTACTATCCTTTTGCATCTGTCACTAACGCCCAACCTTCAGGAGTTTGAAGCTCGTCACAGTCATTCAATCCTTGAATCCTACTCGAAATACCACGGACAAGGTTTAGACTTTCTGGATTCTCATGAATGCCGCCATCAGTTCTAGCTTATACCACGGAGATTCTGATTAGAGAATCTAAGAGATACTCATTCAATCGGATATAGAACGGAGGTGGTTGTCAGGCACACGTTCATGGTTTGAGGAAGGTGATGAATGTCACAGATCATCACCTTCATCACAGTTAAGCACGAATGAACATCTTAGATAGGAACAAGCGTGTTTGAATGGAAAACAGAAATACTTGCATTAATTCATCGAGACACAGCAGAGCTCCTCACCCCCAACAATGGGGTTTAGAGACTCATGCCGTCAGAGAATACAAAGTTTAGATCCGAAATGTCATGAGATACAAAATAAGTCTCTAAAAGTTGTTTAAATACTAAACTAGTATCCTAGGGTTACAAAATATGAGTGGACTATGATGGATGATGCAGATATCCACTTCTGGGGCCCACTTGGTGTGCCGGGGCCCACTTGGTGTGTGCTGGGGCTGAGATTTCGTGCAGAGGCCATTTGTGGAGTTGAACGCCAGTTTTTATGCCAGTTTGGGCGTTCAACTCTAGTTTTTTATCCTTTTCTGGCGCTGAACGCCAGAATTGGGCAAAGAACTCGCGTTGAACGCCAGTTTACGTCCTCTATCCTTGTGCAAAGTATGGACTATTATATATTGCTGGAAAGCCCTGGATGTCTACTTTCCAACGCAATTGGAAGCACGCCATTTCAAGTTCTGTAGCTCCAGAAAATCCACTTTGAGTGCAGGGAGGTCAGAATCCAACAACATCAGCAGTCCTTTTTCAGCCTGAATCAGATTTTTGCTCAGCTCCTTCAATTTCAGCCAGAAAAATACCTGAAATTACAGAAAAACACACAACTCATAGTAAAGTCCAGAAATATGAATTTTTCCTAAAAACTACTAGAAATAGACTAAAAACTAACTAAAACATACTCTAAACTATATGAAATTATCCCCAAAATATCCGCTCATCACCAACCTAGTTTTAAACTGGGAAAAGTGTCACTTCATGGTGACTGAAGGAATTGTTCTTGGGCATAAAATCTCAAACAAGGGAATAGAGGTGGATCAAGCAAAAATAGAGGTAATTGAAAAATTACCACCACCTGCCAATGTTAAGGCAATCAGAAGCTTTCTGGGGCATGCAGGATTCTATAGGAGGTTTATAAAGGATTTTTCAAAAATCGCAAAACCTCTAAGCAATCTGCTAGCTGCTGACACGCCATTTGTGTTTGACACAGAGTGCCTGCAGGCGTATGAAACGCTGAAAGCTAAGCTGGTCACAGCACCAGTCATTTCTGCACCAGACTGGACGTTACCATTTGAGCTAATGTGTGACGCCAGTGATCATGCCATTGGTGCAGTATTGGGACAGAGGCATGACAAGCTTCTGTATGTCATTTATTATGCCAGTCGCGTTCTAAATGATGCCCAGAAAAATTACACAACCACAGAAAAAGAATTACTTGCAGTGGTTTACGCCATTGACAAGTTCAGATCATACTTAGTAGGATCAAAAGTGATTGTGTATACTGACCATGCTACTCTTAAATATCTACTCACAAAGCAGGATTCAAAACCCAGGCTCATCAGATGGGTATTGCTTCTGCAAGAGTTTGATATAGAAATAAGAGACAGAAAAGGGACAGAGAACCAAGTGGCTGATCATCTGTCCCGGATAGAGCCAGTGGAAGGGATGTCCCTCCCCTTTCTTGAGATCTCTGAGACGTTTCCTGATGAGCATTTATTTGCCATTCAGGAAGCACCATGGTTAGCCGATATTGCAAACTATAAAGCTGCAAGGTTCATACCCAAGGAGTACAACAGGATACAAAAGAAGAAATTAATTACTGATGCAAAGTACTACTTGTGGGATGAACCTTATCTCTTTAAGAGATGTGCAGACGGAATAATCCGTAGGTGTGTGCCTAGAGAAGAGGCACAGAGTATCCTATGGCATTGTCATGGATCTCAATATGGAGGCCATTTCGGAGGTGAGCGAACAGCCACCAAGGTCCTCCAATGTGGCTTCTATTGGCCCACACTCTATAAAGATTCCCGAGAGTTTGTACGTAATTGTGATAGTTGCCAAAGAGCTGGTAATCTGCCCCATGGTTACGCCATGCCTCAACAAGAAATCTTAGAAATTGAGTTGTTTGACGTATGGGGAATTGACTTCATGGGACCTTTCCCACGATCATACTCAAACACTTATATTCTGGTGGCAGTTGACTATGTATCAAAATGGGTTGAGGCTATTGCCACACCCACCAATGATACTAAAACGGTGCTGAAGTTCCTCCAGAAACACATCTTTAGCAGGTTTGGTGTCCCTAGAGTACTAATCAGTGATGGGGGCACTCACTTCTGCAATAAACAGCTTTACTCTGCCATGGTTTGGTATGGAATTCGCCATAAGGTGGCCACTCCATATCATCCACAAACCAATGGGCAAGCTGAAGTCTCTAATAGAGAATTAAAGAGAATCCTGGAACGGACAGTAAATACCCGTAGAAAGGATTGGGCACGGAGCTTGGATGATGCTCTGTGGGCTTACAGGACAGCATTCAAGACCCCTATAGGGACATCTCCATACCAACTCGTGTATGGTAAGGCATGTCACCTGCCCGTGGAACTGGAACATAAGGCCTACTGGGCAACCAGATTCCTAAACTTTGATGCCAAACTAGCAGGAGAAAAACGATTACTCCAGCTAAATGAGCTAGAGGAATTCAGATTCACAGCTTTCGAAAACGCCAAGCTTTATAAAGAAAAGTCAAAAAAGTGGCATGACAGAAAGCTGTCATCTAGAATCTTTGAATCAGGACAGAAGGTTCTATTGTTTAACTCTAGACTCAGGCTATTTCCCAGGAAACTGAAATCCCGGTGGAAGGGACCATACGTGATTACAAGTGTATCACCATATGGTTATGTGGAGCTTCAAGATGTTGATTTTGATAAGAAGTTCATTGTCAATGGACAGAGAATCAAGCATTATCTTGAAGGCAACATTGAGCAAGAATGCTCAAGGCTGAAGCTAGATTAAAAGCTCAGCAAGGTCCAGCTAAAGACAATAAAGAAGCGCTTGCTGGGAGGCAACCCAGCCATGGGGCAACAATCCTCTAAGCATTTTGCCCTATTTTTTTATTTTTTTTTATTTGTTTATATAAAGTTCACTGACACTAAGGTGAGGAATCATTTACAGAAGACCTCGGCACACAAAACAGAGAAAAAGAGCTCACTGGCAAGAAAACGCTAGTAAAAGTGCATTCTGGGCGTTCAACGCCCAAAATGGGCATCCACTGGGCGCTGAACGCCAGTAATGGTAGCAATCTGGGCGTTCAACGCCAGAAATGGGCACCCATTGGGCGTTGAACGCCAGTAATGGTAGCAGCTGGGCGTTGAACGCCCAGGAGAGCAGTATTTGGGCGCTGAACGCCCAAAACAGGCAGTGTTTGGGCATTCAAACGCCAGGAAGGCAGGAAGGAGCCAAATTCATTTTTTCCACACGTATTTCCATTCTAATTTCAAATTTTATGTTTCAATGCATGATTTTTACATGAACATGTTAAGAACCCTGATTTCTAAAATCCTTAATTTCTAAAAATCCCTCTTTCCAAATTCAATCCAGCTCTTTTCAAATCTTTTCTGAAAACAAATCTATCTTTTTCACTCTAAAATCTTTTCAACTAATCCATATCTTTCTCAAATCTCCATATTATCTTTTTCAAAATTCAGATTTATCTTTTTCAAAAATCTATCATATCTCTTCAAAATTAAACTATATCTTCTATCTTATCTTTTTCAACTCAATCTTTTTAACTTATCTATTTCCAATTTTTCGAAAACCCACCCCCCATCCCTTTAAATTTGGGGTCGGCCTCCCTCCTCCTCCATCAACAATTGCACCTAGCTCTCCTTCTATCCCTCTCCTTTCTTTTCTTTTGCTTGAGGACAAGCAAACCTCTAAGTTTGGTGTGTTTATCCGAGATCACTAAGATCATGGCTCCTAAAGGAAAACAACCCACTCCAAGAGGCAAGAAAGAGAGCGTTCCAAAACCACTTTGGAATCAAGGGAAGTTCTTATCTAAAGAACATTCAGACCATTATCTTAAAATAATGGGTCTGAGATCAGTGATCCCGGAAATTAGATTCGATCTGAAAGAAGATGAATATCCAGAGATCCAGGAGCAAATTCGAATCAGGAACTGGAAAGTCCTAGCTAATCCTGAAACGAAAGTAGGAAGGAACATGGTCCAGGAGTTCTATGCTAATATGTGGCAGACTGACAAGCAAAAACTATCTGGAACTGCCTTCTATGAATTTCGGACCATGGTCAAAGGAAAGATTGTTCATACCACCCCTGACAAGATCAGAGAGATCTTAAAGCTACCTCAGCTAAAGGACGGTCCAGACTCCTTCAACAGGAGGATGATGAGAGCAGATATTGACCTGGATAAGATTCTAGAGGACATATGTATCCCTGGAGCCAGGTGGACCACCAACACAAAGGGTGTCCCAAATCAACTCAAGAGAGAGGATCTCAAACCAGTCGCCAGAGGATGGCTAGACTTCATTGGGCATTCTCTGTTGCCTACTAGCAACCGTTCTGAAGTCACAGTTAAAAGAGCAGTGATGATCCATTGCATCATGATGGGAAAGGAAGTGGAGGTTCATCAGTTGATTTCAGCTGAACTCTACAAAATTGCTAACAAAATTCTAAAGAGGCCAGGGTGGCTTATCCAAGCGTGATTTCTCTGCTCTGCAAGGACGCTGGAGTGAGGATGGGAATAACTGAGTATATCTCAATTGAGAAGCCAATCACCAAAGCATCAATGGAAAAACAACAAGCACAGGATGATCCCAGCAAGAAGAGAGCACAGGAATTCCTCTCAGAGATCTCTCAATCTGAATACTGGGAGTATCTTGAGACGTCTGTTACCAAGATACGGGAAGCTATGGAGCAAATAATAAAAGAACAAAAGGAACACAGTCAAATACTGACCTATATGTTTAAAGAACAAGAGGAGCAAGGGCGTGACTTAAGGGAATTGAAGCGCCAAAATTCTTCTCTTGTAGGACCGAGCACCTCAAGGATCAGAGGAACCCCCGTTCCCCCAGAATAAAGGTTGTTAATTTCCAATTTCTGCCTTAACTCTGTGACAGTGTCCTTATAGAAGTTTACCTTAGGAGTCATATAGTAGTAATTAGTATCTATTTTGATTTTATCTCCAATTAAGCTATAGTTTATTTTTCTCATCATCAGCAAACATGAATAAAGTAGTAGATCTTTTGAATAAGAGGCAATAAAATTTTGAGTTTTAATAAGAGAAATTCTAATTAGTTAAATGTGGTGGCAATGCTTTCTATCTTCTGAATGAATGCTTGAACAGTGCATATGTATTTTGAATTTGTTGTTTAAGACTGTTAAATATGTTGGCTCTTGAAAGAATGATGAGCATGAGACATGTTATTGATAATCTGAAAAATCATAAAAATGATTCTTGAAGCAAGAAAAAGCAGCAAAGAACAAAGCTTGCATAAAAAAAAAAAGAGAAAGAGAAAGAAAAAGCAAGCAGAAAAAGCCAAAAGCTCTTAAAACGAAGAGGCAAGAGCAAAAAGCCAATAACCCTTAAAACCAAAAGGCAAGGGCAAATAAAAGGGATCCCAAGGCTTTGAGCATCAGTGGATAGGAGGGCCTAAAGGAATAAAATTCTGGTCTAAGCGGCTAAACCAAGCTGTCCCTAACCATGTGCTTGTGGCGTGATGGTGTCAAGTGAAAACTTGAGACTGAGCGGTTAAAGTCAAGGTCCAAGGCAAAAAAAAGAAGAGTGTGCTTAAGAACTCTAGACACCTCTAATTGGGGACTTTAGCAAAGCTGAGTCACAATCTAAAAGGTTCACCCAATTATGTGTCTGTGGCATTTATGTATCCGGTGGTAATACTGGAAAACAAAGTGCTTAGGGCCACGGCCAAGACTCATAAAATAGCTGTGTTCAAGAATCATCACACTGAAATAGGAGAATCAATAACACTATCTGAATTCTAAGTTCCTATAGATGCCAATCATTCTGAGCTTCAATGGATAAAGTGAGATGCCAAAACTGTTCAGAAGCAAAAAGCTACTAGTCCCGCTCATCTAATTAGAATCTGAGCTTCACTCAAAAACTCTGAGATATTATTGCTTCTCAACCTATTAGTCTTCTATTTTATTTGTCTAGTTGCTTGAGGACAAGCAACAGTTTAAGTTTGGTGTTGTGATGAGCGGATATTTTATACGCTTTTTGGGGTTAATTTCATATAGTTTTGAGTATGATCTAGTTAGTTTTTAGTTTATTTCCATTAGTTTTTAGGAAAAATTCATATTTCTGAACTTTACTATGAGTTGTGTGTTTTTCTGTAATTTCAGGTATTTTTCTGGCTTAAATTGAAGGAGCTGAGCAAAAATCTGATTCAAGCTGAAAAAGGACTGCTGATGTTGTTGGATTCTGACCTCCCTGCACTCAAAGTGGATTTTCTGGAGCTACAGAACTCGAAATGGCATGCTTCCAATTGCGTTGAAAAGTAGACATCCAGGGCTTTCCAGAAATATATAATAGTCCATACTTTGCACAAGGATAGATGACGTAAACTGGCGTTCAACGCCAGTTCTCTACCCAATTCTGGCGTCCAGCGCCAGAAAAGGATCAAAAGCTGGAGTTGAACGCCCAAACTGGCACAAAAACTGGCGTTCAACTCCACAAATGGCCTTTGCATGTGAATTGCTTAAATCTCAGCCCAGCACACACCAAGTGGGCCCCAGAAGTGGATCTCTGCATCATCCATCATAGTTTACTCATCTTTTGTAAACCTAGGCTACTAGTTTAGTATTTAAACAACTTTTAGGGACTTATATTGTATCTCATGACATTTTAGATCTGAACTTTGTACTCTTTGACGGCATGAATCTCTAAACTCCATTGTTGGGGGTGAGGAGCTCTGCTGTGTCTCGATGAATTAATGCAAGTATTTCTGTTTTCTATTCAAACACGCCTGTTCCTATCTAAGATGTTCATTCGTGCTTAACTGTGATGAAGGTGATGATCTGTGACACTCATCACCATTCTCAACCCATGAACGTGTGCCTGACAACCACCTCCGTTCTATATTAGATTGAATGAGTATCTCTTAGATCTCTTAATCAGAATCTTCGTGGTATAAGCTAGAATAGATGGCGGCATTCATGAGAATCCGGAAAGTCTAAACCTTGTCTGTGGTATTCCGAGTAGGATTCAAGGATTGAATGACTGTGACGAGCTTCAAACTCCTGAAGGCTGGGCGTTAGTGACAAACGCAAAGGAATCAAGGGATTCTATTGCAACCGGATCGAGAACCAACCGGTGATTAGCCGTGCTGTGACAGAGCGCGTGAGCGTAGTTTTCACTGGAAGGATGGAAGGTAGCCATTGACAACAGTGATCCACCAACACACAGCTTGCCATAGGAAGACGTGCGTGCGTGAACAAGAAGACAGAGGAAAGCAGAGATTCAGAAGACAAAGCATCTCCAAAACTCCAACATATTCTCCATTACTGCATAACAAGTAACCTTTAATCCATGCTCTCTCGTTTATTTGCAATTCAACTGATAAACATAATTGACTTTCTGACTAAGATTTACAAGATAACCATAGATTGCTTCAAACCAACAATCTCCGTGGGATTCGACCCTTACTCACGTGAGGTATTACTTGGACGACCCAGTGCACTTGCTGGTCAGTGGTACGAGTTGTGAAAAGTGTGATTCACAATTTGTGCACCAGTGGTGAGCAGGATGATCTGACAAATTAGCTCTGTTCATCATATTAAGACGAGCGTGCCTGACAAACACCCGCGTCTACTTGGGTTCATGTGAATACTTTGCTGAAAAGCACGAGCCAACAGCTATGTTTATACATCTCTCAGACAGTTAATCCACGACATCTTTGGGGACTTCTCGAGACACCAGTTCAGCCTATTTCCGGGGAGATTAGGGTCTCTGTGGTATAGGCTAGAAACCATAGAAGCAGTGTTCTCTGATCCGGAATATTCTACCTTGTCTGTGGCGCTTTGTGTAGGATCGCCAAGAGAATGACTGGTAGAGCTTCACCCTCCGTTAGATTGAAAGACCACAGGCAATGGCGTTTGACCTGTAGCAGAGAAGATCAATGACCACGAGCAATGGCTTTGATCACTTACAGCCTGCCATAGAAGAAGATCATTCACAAGCAAGGAAGACAGTAATACCAGAGTTCATTCAAAAAGACAAAGCAAATCCGACTCTCAACTCTATTCTTATTATTTACTATTCCCAGTATATAATTCCTACCCTATTATAATAATCTCACAAATATTTATCTATCAACCTTCAAATCAAACAACAATCCTCTGGTTCTATGATAAACCACTATTTTATGGTTTATCTTGTGCTAATTTGAGTGGTTTTTATCAACTCTTTACTCACTTATTCATATAAATCGCATGGTTTTACATTTTCCTTCTTAATTTTGTGCTATAATTGAAATCATGCTTCTTTGGCCTTAAATTTCCTATGTTTAATCCTCTCTTATTACCATTCGATACCTTGATATGTGTGTTAAGTGATTTCATAGATTACAAGGCAGGAATGGCTTAGAGGATGGAAAGGAAGCATGCAAAAGTGGAAGGAATACAAGAAACTGAAGGAATTGCTAAAGCTGTTCAGCCTGCCCTATTGGTACTTAATCGACCATAACTTGAGCTACAGAGGTCTATTGACACGGTTCTAGTTGCATTGGAAAGCTAACATCCGGGGCTTCGCAACGATATATAATTTGCCATAGCTGCCCTGAAGATAGGCGACGCGCATGCGTGAATCACGCGGACGCGTCACATGGTGAAAACTCAATCCACGCTCCCGAGTGGACGATGCTCACCCGTGACTTTTCCGCGACCTGTACATACTAGAAATCACTGGGGGCGATTTCTGGGCTGTTTCTGACCCAGTTTTCGGCTCAGAAAACACAGATTAGAGGCTATAAAGTGGGAGAATCCATTCATTCATAAAAACAACTTTCATATTCACAATTTTAGGTTTTAGATGTAGTTTCTAGAGAGAGAGGCTCTCTCCTCTCTCTTAGGATTTAGGATTAGGACTCCTCTTAAAGGTTAGTGTTCATACCCTGGGTCGAGTTGTCCGACCTGGGATCTTTGACGACAAGTCGACCGACCTCTTCAAGTCAGGACTACCCAACTTCTTCTCAAAGAGCTCGGTCAAATCACGAGAAAAAGCCGAATAAGGGCCCAAACAAAGGAACACGACCCAAATCCAAAGGCAGGCCAAACCTATAGAGATAAGGGCGGTTCCATTGAAGATAAGATGACTTCACTCAAAGATAAGATAGGATAACTATCTTATCCCCATAAAGATCACTCTACAAACATTATAAATACACTGGAGCACCCAGGTATAACTCATACTCTGATTCTACTAAAAAAACCTACTCAATACCCTTGCTAACTTAGCATCGAAGTCCCTTGCAGGTACTACCACCCTCCGGTGACGAAGGATCAGCTGCATAGCCAGTCCAACAAGTCGGATATGACAGTTCCGGTCACTACTCACCAGCTGGACGCGTCAGCTCCGACCAATACTGAAGATCTCGTCCGAGATCGACCTACAGTTTCAGGTAACCCTCGGAACAGTTAGGTTTACTACTTCTTCATTCCAGGTTCAATGTTCCTTTACTTTAATTTCTCTTCTACTTTTATTCATTTTAATGCTTTTACTTGTTAATTACTTATGTTTCCAAATTGGCTTATGAACTCTTCATGTTAGATTTGAATATTCTATTTAATACAATTTGAAATATTTCAGATTTACGATTTCTTTCTTCTATTTATGATATAAATAATTTAGATTTTCCCTCCTTTGCTTTGGTTGAGTAATTGGTGACACTTGAGTTATCAAACTCAGCTGTTGATTGAAAATTGGAATTTGCTGGTTGATTTGGATCCCTCTAAAGCTAGTCTTTCCATAGGAGTTGACTAGGACTTAAGGAATCAAATTGATTAGTCCACTTGACTTTCCTTTATTTAGTAAGGGTTAACTAAGTGGGAGCAATAAACAATTCTCATCACACCTGATAAGGATAACTGGGATGGGATTTCCAGTTCTTATACCTTGCAATGGTTTTCATGATAATTTACTTTAATTCTTGCAATTTACTTTTCCTGTTCATTATTCAAAAACCCCAAAAAGATAATCTTCCATAACCAACAATAAACACACCTCCCTGCAATTCCTTGAGAGACGACCCGAGGTCTCAATACTTCGGTTATCAATTTTATTGGGTTTGCTTAAGTGACAACCAAAACTTTTGCACGAAAGGATTCTCTATTGGTTTAGAAGCTATACCTACAAAATCACCCACGCGTACGCGTCCCTGACGCGTACGCGTCATTTTCAAATTTTTCACACTCATGCGTACGCGTCAATGACGCGCACGTGTCGTTTGAAATTTTGGCACACACCCCAAGACAAACAGAGAGTTGTGCGCGCGCAAGGATACCTTCGCGCGAGTAGCACAAACACGGTCACGCGTACGCGTGACCGACGCCCACGCGTCAACTTCCAAATTTTGCGACCCACGTGAACGCATGGAGTACGCGTGTGCGTCACTAGCGCAACACCACTAGATCCCTACGCTGCTACTTTTATTATCTTTTCTTTTCTAATCCTTATTTTTTTCTTCTTTCTTTCTCTTCCTTCTTCTTTCTTTCTCTTCCTTCTTAATGCAACATGCTGAAATTCATCCAACTCATTCAGTTGGAGTAACCTCTTTTCTCCTACAGCCTTGTGATCAAAGTTAAGGAATCTTGTTGCCCAGTACGCTCTGTGTTCCAATTCCACGGGTAGGTGGCATGCCTTGCTATAGACCAACTGATAGGGGGATATCCCGATGGGGTTTTGAATGCTGTCCGGTATGCCCAGAGAGCGTCATGAAGCTTCCGTGCCCAATCCCTCCTGGAAGTGCTCACTGTTCTCTGAAGAATTCTCTTGAGTTCTCTGTGGGAGACCTCAGCTTGTCTATTTGTCTGCGGATGGTAGGGGGTTGCTACTTTGTGACGAACACCATATCACTGTAAGATGGAGTCAAGTTGTCTGTTACAGAAGTGGGTGCCTCCGTCACTGATCAGTGTCTATGGGACACCAAATTTGCTGAAGATGTTCTTTTGGAGGAATTTTAGCACCACCCGGGTGTCATTAGAGGGTGACACGTTTGGCTCAACTCAGTTAGACACAAAGTCCACTACCACCAAGATGTATGCATTTGAATATGAGGGTGGAAAAGGTCTCATGAAGTCTATTCCCCAAACATCAAATAGCTCAGTTTCCAGAATTCCTTGTTGTGGCATTTTGTGATTATGAGGGAGATTTCCAACTCGTTGGCACTTGTCACAATTGCGGACAAACTCTCAGGAGTCCATGAAGAGCGTTGGCCAGTAGAATCCGCTCTGAAGGACCTTGGAAGCTATTTGCTCTCCTCCAAAATGGCCTCCATATTGAGACCCATGATAATGCTAGAGAATCTGATGGGTTTCTTCCTCAGAGACACAACATCGGATTATACCATCCGAACATCTCTTAAAGAGGTAGGGTTCATCCCACAAGTAGTATTTAGCATCGTGCAGAAGTTTGCGCACTTGCTGTCTGCTATACTCTTTCAGAATGAACTTCATGGCTTTATAGTTTGCAATGTCTGCAAACCATGGTGCTCTTTGGATTGCAAAAAGCTACTCATCAGGGAAAGTCTCGGACACCTCAGTGATGGACAGGGGCATCCCTGCTTTAGGTTCAATTCAGGATAAATAATCTGCCACCTGGTTTTCTGATCCCTTTTTTGTCTCTGATCTCAATGTCGAATTCTTGAAGAAGCAGTACCCATATGATTAACCTTGGTTTAGAATCCTGTTTGGTTAGGAGGTACTTGAGGGCAGAATGGTCAGTGTAAACAATGACCTTTGAACCAATCAAATAAGATATGAACTTATCAATTACATAGACAACTGCTAGTAGTTCCTTCTCGGTAGTGGTATAGTTCCTTTGAACATAATTTAGAACATGACTAGCATAATAAATGACGTGCATAAGCTTATCATGTCGCTGCCCTAGAACTGCTCCTGTGGCATAATCACTGGCATCACTGATAAGTGGATTTCTTATACGTTTTTTCATAGCATTTTCCTAGTATTTTTAGTAGATTTTTTTAAGTTTTATTAAGTTTTAGCGAAAAATTTATCTTTTAGATGCTACTTTGAGTTTTTGTAATTTTTCTATGATTTTAGGTGATTTTAGGGCAAAAATGGCAGAATTAGCAAAGTCCTGTTCAGAGAGGAAGAAAGGATAGCAGATGATGTTAGATCCCGACCTCCGTGCACTCCAACGAGCATATCTTGAGCTACAGAGGTCCAATTGATGCACTTTTAATGAAGTTGGAAAGATAACTTTCAGAGCTTTCCAGCAATATGTAATAGTTTATACTTCTCTTCCAGATCACTGCCTATAATTGGCGTTAAATGCTCAAATCTGGCACTTAATGCCCAAAAAGGATCAAGGCCCAGCCTTGAACGCCCAAAACTGACGTTCAACGCCACCAAGGGACCAAGGGGCAGCACGTTCACCCCCTAGCTGGCGTTCAATGCCCAAACTCCAAGTTGAATGCCAAGCTTAGGACGAGCACAAGACCAAAGTGGGCCCAAAGTGGATTTTCGCACTCTTTGGATTAGTCTAGTTTATCTTTGTACTTTTTAATTTTAAATTAACATCTTTTAGGGTTAGCATCTCCTATTTAAAGAGGAGATCACTTAGGTTTAGGATCATTGGGAACTTGTATCATAGTTTTTAGGTCTAAGTTTTTTCTGTAAATTATGAGCAACTAAACCTCCTAGGTTAAGGTTAAGAGCTCTGCTGATTCTTATGGACTAATAATATTACTATTTCTATTTCAATATATGTTTGATTTTCTTCTATGATGTATTGTCGTTCTTCATCCCAATGAGAATGGGTATGTCCCTTTCTCTACATGATTTCTTTACGAGTCCTGACCCTGATAGTACTGAACTAAATCTTGAGAATACATCACCTGAACCAATAATTGACTTGGGCTAATCGAGGATACGTGACATTTAATCTGGTCAGTTATGGGTGATGAGGTTCTTGTGGTGCCAAGGCTAGAATC
Organism: Arachis hypogaea; assembly: GCF_003086295.3. Classification (NCBI taxonomy): domain Eukaryota; kingdom Viridiplantae; phylum Streptophyta; class Magnoliopsida; order Fabales; family Fabaceae; genus Arachis; species Arachis hypogaea. The sequence continues at coordinate 81,838,364 of NC_092053.1, forward strand.
ATAGAGCATCATTCTCCGATCCGAAAGATTTGACCTTTTTTGTGGCGTTTTGAGTAGGATCATAAAGGAGAGTGAATTGTGTGGGCTTTATCCTTGGCCACAGTGAATGACCATGAGTTAACTTGATGAGAGGACATGAGTTAATCTCTGATAGCTTTGCTATGGTTTAGGGGAGATTAACTTGATAAGAGTACATGAGTTAATCACTTACAGCTTTTCCGTAGAACGAATCATTCATTGTTGAAGTAGTCTGTAAGACTTATTAATCCAGAAAGATAAAGCATCTCCAAAGCCTTAACTAATTTTTATCATTGTTTCTATGTCTTTTCTTTATTAATTGTTTATTTTATGAGCCTACAACAATAACTATCTTTCTATTCGCCTGACTAAGATCTGCAGGATAACCATAGCTTGCTCAATCCAACAATCCTCATGGAATCGACCCTCACTCACCTGAGGTATTACTTGGACGACTCGGTGCACTTGCCGGTGAAGTTGTGCCAGTTCAATTTCGTGCACCAATCACACATCAGCTCAAATGGTAGGGCCCAGTTGGATACAAAAATGATAGGTGCAGTGACAAGCTTTGCCTTTAAAGTTTCGAAGGCATGCAGACAATCCTCACCAAAAACAAAAGGTGTGTCTGCAACTAGAAAATTGCATAGTGGTTTTGTAATTCTGGAGATGTCTTTGATAAACCTCCTGTAGAAACCTGCATGGCCTAAGAAGCTTCTGATGGCCTTAACATTAGTAGGCGGTGATAATTTTTTAATTATTTTCACATTAGCTTGATCAACCTCGATTCCTTTGCTTGAAATCCTATGCCCAAGAACAATTCCTTTAGTAACCATAAAATGACATATCTCCCAATTTAAAACTAGGTTTGTTTCTTGGCATCGCTTCAGCACCAAGGCTAGATGGTGAAGGCAAGAGTCAAAGGAATCACCAAAAACAGAGAAGTCATCCATAAATACCTCCAGGAATTTTTCCACCATATCTGAGAAGATGGAGAGCATACACCTATAAAAGGTTGCTGGTGCATTGCAGAGGCCAAATGGCATCCTTCTATAGGCGAACACTCCATATGGGCATGTGAATGTCCTGAGGATCTATTGCAAGTTGATTATTGCCCGAGTAGCCATCCAAGAAACAATAGAATGCATTGCCAGCCAGCCTCTTCAGCATCTGGTCTATGAAAGGTTAGGAAAAGTGATAATTTCTTGTGGCGTTGTTGAGTCTTCTGTAGTCGATGCATGACAATGACCAAATTGCATAAGTTTGGATTTTCACACTAAAAATAGGATTGACGTTGCAAGTATAGTCCAAACCCAACAATTTCGTAAGACTCAATGTTAATGCATCAAATAGGTGACTGAAAAAATAAAAAAAAATCAATCACAAACAAGCATCACCTACAAAAAATGCATCAACTATATGCAAATTGCCTATCTATAGATAATGAAATAAAATTACATGGTGGCCAAAACATGCAATTTAGAAATCCAAAGAAGTTCATGAAGGCAATGTTATAAGTACTTGGTATGTGCAAAATTAAACATGAAGAACTCAACACCAAGCAACAATTTACACCCTCAATAAATAGTAACAACAATAATAATTCAGCAACAATATCTCAACACAATCAACAAATCAACTCAATTATCCAACACTTAGCATCAAAATAGAAAATTGAACTAACTAACTAACTAACTAACTAAAGGTGAGTGTGATGCATGGTGAAGTGTAGTGGTGAGTGGTGGTTTAAGAAGGGAAAAGAAAGAGGAGAAGAGAAAAGAAGAGAAGAAGTAGAGAGAAGAGAAGAAAAGAAGCATAGTAGGGAAACAGGGGCGTGCGTACAACCCAGGGCTGTGCGCACGCATAGGGTGTCACGCGTATGCGTAAGGGACGCGTGCGCGTGGTGTGGCAAAAAATGGGAATCGACGCGTACTCATAAGGGGATGCAAACGCGTGGTTGGAAAATGAAAAAGGGTTGCGCCTTCGCACTATTCGTTCAAACGCTGTGAATAGAGGCCTTGTTTTGAGGTGTGCGTGGGCATAAGTCTGTGCCCGTAGACAGAAAGGAAAAATAATTTATTATTTTTTTTTGAGAAGGAAAAGTCAAAATGGCCAGCTATTTCGCCATTTGTGCATGCGCACACATCTGTGCGCACGTACAAGGCGCAAAAAGAAGGGAATGCGGACGCACAAGGTGTGCAAACGCTCCCAGCAGAAGGTGCATGAGCTGGTGTGCACGCGCACAGATGGGTGCGCGCGCACATAACGCAAAAATTTGGGGTTGTTTGCGTACGCACAGGTGTGTGCATACGCACAGGTGTGTGCACACGCACATGCTCTGTTTTTCTCAAAAAATTTTAGTGCTCTATGGCACCAAACATGTCATCCAAAATAGCATTTCCAGCCCCAAAACTTTATTCTACCCTAAAAATGCAAGATCAATACAAAAAATTCTACCAAACTAAGCTAATTAAAAGAAGCAAAAGTTCAACAAAGAAATGCTAAAAGAGAGGGAGAGTTAGAAAGATGTTACCAAACACTTTTATTTATTGTCTTTAAGTTAGACAATTGGGAGAGCCCTTTGCCATGGTGGCTTGTGCAAGACTTTTCCACCAAATGCTTGAATCTCTAATGTCCTCCAAGATCTCCTAACCATCAACAAAGATAACCAAAAAGCAAGCTATTTACATATTAAAGCTATTTACATCTCCGGCAACGACGCCAAATTTGACAACGACCAAATTGCATAGGTTTGGATTTTCACACTAAAAATAGGATTGACATTTCAAGTATAGTCCAAACCCAATAATTGATCATCAATCAAATGTTATCACAATTCAAACCAAATATATTAACCAAGAGTATTTAACTTCCGGGTCATCTTCCCTAGGAGTTGCAATAAAATGCCATATCATTGGCTATGAGAGAGCATGTAAATTGGGAAAGCAAGAGAGTAAGAGATGTAAATAGCCAGAAAGTAAATGATCATGCAAGGAATTAAAGGAAAGCAAGTAAAGGCAATGAAAGTGGAAATTAAATGCTAAAAAGAGCTCTTGGTGAAAATTGGGGAATTAAGGATTCCTATCCTAGTTATAGACCACAAACATGGCAATTGTGTGGAATTAATCCCAATTAGTCAATCCTACTTGAGAATTAGTCAAAATGGCATAATTGATTCCAATCACTAAGTCCTAAGTCAACACTAGTGGGTCACTTAGAGTCAAGGGAAACCAAACTAATTAACAATCCTCACACAATGCGGAATGGATATCCATAACTCAATTTCACCCAAACAACCAATTTCTCAACAAAGAGTGTGAAAAGTAAACATGCATGAAATTAAACATCAAAGCAATAAAAGTCAAAGCAAGGAATTAAAAGTCAAAGCAATAAAACTTCAAATGCAAGAAACCTCTTGGCAAGTAATTGAGAACTAAGGTTACCTATCCTAGCCATTGACCACAAACATATGATGATTATAAAGAGTTAATCCTACTTAGTCAACCTTACATTGAAGATAAGTCAAATAGGTATAGTTGATTTCAATCCATATGTCCTAAGTCAACACTAAGGGGTCACATAGAGTCAAGGGAGACCAAATCAACTAAATACTCTAATATATCAAACAAGAATGGACATCAATGACCCAAGGGTCTCCAAAGTCATCAATTCCAAGCCAAGAGTGGAGAAAAAAAAACTAAGTAAAAACTAAGCCAAGCATTTCATCAAACACTTAGTGTACATGAAAATAAAATAATATTAAATTGCAATAAAATAAATTCTAAAGCTACCAAAGCAAGAAAATAGCAATAACAACTAAAGAAAGCAATAATGACATGGAAACATAAATTTGCATTAATTGAAATTAAAATTAACAAAAGTATCAATAAACTTAAAAATGACAAGATAAAGGAAATAACAAAGGAAATGAAAAGGAACAAAGATGCAATTATAATAAATAACAAGGAAAAGTAAATGAAAACAAGAATTAAAAGTAGAAATTACAAGAAATTAAACTAAAGAACCCTAATTCTAGAGAGAGGGGGGAGCTTCTCTCTCTAGAGAACTATACAAGAACATGATAAAAGCTAAACCTAATTGCCCCCCTTATTTCCACATGAATTGGGGTTGAAATAGCTTCAGAAATGAGTTGGACTGGGTTTTGGAGTCCCAGAATTCGCCCCCGAGCGATTTGCATTAAAGAGCTCACATGCCTCGTGTCATGCGTACGCGTCGCCGAGTTCGCACTTGTGCGCGTGCTTGCGTCGCCTGTGCGCATGCACAGATGTTGGAATGTCCAAACTCTATTTCTTCATGGCTTTTTCCCCTTTGCATGCTCTTTCTTTCATTTCTTCAACCCATACTTGCCTTGGGAACCTGAAATTACGTAGCAAATACATCAAGGCACCAAATAGGATTAAAGTGAATAAAATTGACTAGATTTAAGCACAAAAGAGCATGTTTTCACTTTCATACACAATTTAGGAAGAAATCATGAAATTATGCTATTTCATTGAATAAGTGTAGGAAAAGTTGATGAAATCCACCCAATTAGAGAAAAGAAATACCATGACATGTGGATTCATCAATGCACATAGTCCATCCTGTGATAGTTCTTGTAGGGATCAGCTCATTCCTTTCATTGTGGATTGCTGTCATCTCGCCTTTCTTGGGTACCACTTGTACAGGGCTTACCCAGGGACTATCAAAAATGGGATATATGATCCCAGCCTTGAACGAACTGATTCCTGCCGGTAAAGAATGTTTACAAAAATATCGCGTTGTAAGTATAGTTTCTAAACCAGCAAAGAATTCTTTCGTACAAAAGTTTTGATTGTCACAAGTAACAAAACCCAATAAAATTTATAACCGAAGTATTTAAACCTCGGGTCATCTTCTCAAGGAATTGCAGGGAAGTATGATTTATTATTGGTTATGGAAAAGTATCTTTTTGGGTTTTTGAAATAGGAAACAAGTAATTTAAATGGCAAGGAAAGATAAATTAATAATTAGAAAAACTCTTGGTAAGGTATGAGAACTGGAAATCCCATCCTAGTTATCCTTATCAGGTGTGATGAGAATTGTTTATCGCTCCCACTTAGTTAACCCTTACTAAATAAAGGAAATTCAAGTGGACCAATCAATTTGATCCTCAAGTCCTAGTCAACTCCTGAGGAAAGGCTAGCTTTAGAGCGATCCAAATCAATCAGCGAGAATTCCAATTTTCACTCAACTGCTGAGTCTGATAACTCAAGTGTTACCAATTACTTAACCAAAACCAAAAGGAGAAAAATCTAAATAAAATTGAAAGCATCATAAATAGAATAAAACAATCATAAATCTGAAATACCTCAAATTATATTAAATAGAATATTCAAATCTAACATGGAAAGATTCATAAGCCAATTTGGCAACATAAGAAATTAACAAATAAAAGCATTAGAGTAACTAAAAATAGAAGAGAATATAAAATTAAAGTAAACATTGAACCTGAAATGGAGTAATAACCATAAAATAAAAGAAATCATAATCCTAAATCCTAAGAGAGAGGAGAGAGCCTCTCTCTCTAGAAACTACATCTAAAAATCTAAAATTGTGAATTATGAATGTTGTATGAATTGTCGTTGTTGATTCCCCCATTCTCTGGCTTCTATTCTGTATTTCTGGACTTGGATTTGGGCCGAAAAAAGGGTCCAGAAATCGCTGGGGGCAACTTCTGCAATTTTCTGCACGTGGAGTCCGTCATGCGTGCGCATGGGTCACGCGTTCGCGTCATTTGGAGTTTTTTCTTATCACGCGTGCGCGTCAGTCACGCATACATGTCAGTTGTATTCTGCTCTAGGCACGCGTCCGCATCGTCCACGCGTATGCGTCACTACTATTTCGCGCTAGGCACGCGTCTGCATCGTCCACGCGTGCGCGTCGCTGCCTTTTCTTCAAAACTCCATTTTTGTTCTTTCCTTCCATTTTTGTATGTTTCCTTTCTGTTCTCTAAGTCATTCCTGCTCTATGAAGCCTAAAAATACTTAAAACACAGATCATAGCATCGAATGGTAATGAAGGTTAATTAAGATAATTATTTTTAAGGCATAGGATACATGTTTTCACAAATATCATAAAATAAGGAAGGAATAGTAAAACCATGCAATTCATATGAATAAGTGGGTGAAGAATTGATAAAAACACTCAATTGAGCATAAGATGAATCATATAATAGGGGTTTATCAAGCCTCCCATAGCTTTGTAACCTTATTTTGGACCACTTCCTTCATAGTTGGATTTAGTCGCCTCTGTTGTTGCACCACGGGTTTAGCATCATCTTCAAGTCTAATTTTGTGCATATATCGAGTTGGACTAATTCCTTTTAAGTCACTTATAGTCCATCCGATAGCTGTCTTATGGGCCTTGAGTACTTGAATTAGCTCTTCTTCTTCCTGCTGCTCTAGGGCAGAGCTTATGATAACCGGATATGTGTCACCATCTCCTAAGAACACATAATTCAAATATGGTGGCAAAGGCTTAAGCTTGAGTTTAGGAGGTCTATCTTCCACTTTTGGCGTGGTCAGCGTCTCCTCCTGCTCTTCTGGTGCATTCAGTTCAGACATGGCATCTTCAAGAATGTTATCCAACTCCTCCTCGAGTTTTTCAATCTCACATACCTCTTCAACCAGGGGTTCTATGACATCAATCTTCATGCATTCCTCTAGGGGGTCATGATGTTGTATGGCCTTGACAACATTGAATGCAAATTCATCCTTATCAACTCTCAGTGTTACTTCCCCTTTCTGAACGTCAATGATGGTTCTCCTAGAATAATGGAAGCATTCCTGTTCTTTTCCATATCTAGGATCACAAAGTTTGTGGAAAATGTAAAGGGTCCAACCTTGACAATCATATCCTCAACCACCCCTAATGGGATCTTGACGGAGCCATCAGTAAGCTGAAGGCAGATGTGGGTAGGCTTGTCTCTTTGGATCCAGGTATTGTTCATTAATGATGATGGCACGAGGTTGATACTTGCTCCAAGATCACATAGGGCTGTCCTTATGCAAGTGTCTCCAAGGGTGCATGGTAGCAAAAAACTCCCAGGGTCCTGTAGTTTCTCTAGATAACCGCACTGCATTCCTTGGTAAGGAGAACTGTCCCTGCCTCCCTCCAATCTCTTTAGTGGCTCATTATGTCCTTCATAAACTTGGCATAGGAAGGTATCAATTCAAGAGCTTCAGCAAATAGGATCTTGATCTCGAGTGTCTTGAGGATATCCAGAAACCTAGCAAATTGCTCATCATTGTCTGTCTTATGGAGTTTCTAAAGATATGGTAGCCTGGCTTTGTATTCAGGGGTCTTGAGTGGTGCAGAGTGATTGTCCATATTGATTGAAGAATGGTTGTCAGTTTGCCTCGTTGGGAAGTTTCCTAAATTGGTGTTTACATTGCCTTCCCCTACTGGGTGTTGAACGCCCCTGCTGCTCACCTCTGGGAGTTGAACGCCCCTAGTGCTCCCTTCTGGGTGTTGGACGCCCCTGCTGCTCCCCTTTGGGCATCGAACGCCAGGAGCAGTAGTCTGGGGTGCTGCACGTTCTTCTTCTTATGCGATGTTGTATTAAGATGGGGGAGTCAGTGTTCTACCACTCCGTAGCTCAATTGCTTGGCATTCTTCAGCTGCTTGCTTAGTTTTTATTTGGTGCAGTTCTATTTTCACACTCTGGAGGGATGCTTGGGTCTCTTGGACTATGCTGTGCTGGCTCTTTGTGAATGCATGCATGCTCTCTAGCTGCTTTGTCAAAAAGTCCAACTGCTCAGCCATTGCTTTATTTTGAGCTAGGATTATATCAGTGGCAGATTCCTCCTTGGATCCCCTCTTGCCTTGGGTCTTTCTACTGTGTATAAGTGTTGATTATTGGCCATAGTTTCAATGAGCTGCTGAGCTTATTTGGGTCTTTTCAACATGTGTAAGGAGTCGCCTGCGGAGTCCGTCATAAAAGATGTCCAGCTTGACCCAGTGGGTGAACAGCTGAATGGGACATTTCTAGAGCATTGACTTGTACCTTCTCCAAGCATCACAGAGAGACTCGCCCTCCTCTTGTTCGAAGGCTTGAATATCCTTCCTTAGTTTAGTTAACTTTCTTGGGGGGAAATATCTGTTCAGGAACTTGTCAACTGCCTTACTCCAAGTATTCAGGCTTTCCTTAGGTTGTTCTCCCAGCCAGTCCTTGGCCTGAGTTCTTATAACAAACGGGATGAGCAGCAGCCTATAGACGTCAGGATCTACTCCATTGGTCTTTACGGTGTCACAGATTTGTAAAAAGTTAGAAACAAATTTGGTGGGGTCCTCTTGAGGGTGTCCATGAAACTAACAATTTTTCTGCACAAGCGTGATCAATTTCTTGTTGAGCTCAAAATTGTCCTTTCCTATAGGGGCACACTAATGCTTCTTCCATAGAAGTCAGCGGTGGGAGTTGTATACGATCCCCAGGTTCTCCTGGTTTGTGCCTCTCCCTCTAGATCCATAGTGTTCCTAGTATTTCTAAACAGATAAGAAACCATGAAAAATGGGAGTCTCTATGTCAAAGTCTAGAGAGCTTCCCAGTGAGATATCCATAGATGAATAAAATTCTAAAAAAAATCAAGACACCAAACTTAATGGGAGACGACTGATAAACCACTATTTTATGGTTTATATTGTGTTTAATTGTGTGGTTTTATCATGATCCTGACCCGCTTATTCATTAAAATAGCATGCATTTGTATTTTCTTCTTGAAATCATTACATGAGTGAAAACTGCTTCCTAGAGACTTTTAATTATACATTTTACTTCTTCTTTATTCCATTCAATGCCGTGATCTGTGTGTTAAGCATTTCAGGCTTTATAGGGCAAGAATGAGTTGGAGATTGGAAAGGAAGCCAGCAAAAATGGAAGGAACACAAGAAATTGAGGAGATGACCAGCGAGAAGCGACGAGGCCGCATGGACGACGCGACCGCGCGGAGAAGATCAAATCGCAGTGACGCGGCCGCATGGATGACACGACCACGCGAAATGGAAAAGCACGAGCGATGCAGAGGCGTGGACGACGCGCCCGCGTGGTGAAGCGAAACGCGAATGACGCGTCCACATGAGCGACGCGATCGCGTGGCATGCGCGATCTACATAATTTGCAGAATCGCTGGGGGCGATTTTGGACCCTATTTTGACCCAATTTATGGCCCAGAACAGCAGACTAGAGCCAGAGAACATGCAGAAAAACAGAGACAACATTCATTCTACACAGTTTTAGTTTTTAGATCTAGTTTTACTCCTCGTCTAGGTTTTCTCTCTACACATTCATAGTTCTTAGGATTTAATTTTCACTTACTTTTTTGGCATTGGAACACTGAGAAGAGTTATTACCTCATCAAGACTTCGTCATTCTAGTTCGTTTTCTTTACTTGGCTTCACTCTTCCATGTTATTTGCTTTGTTAATTTTACCATTGGAATATTTTTAGGATTATTTAATACAAGGATCACCTTTATTTTAATTGGCTATTTCGATTTTTATTTACAATGTCTTCATTTAATTCCTTTTTATATGCTATGAATTTTACATTCACAATGAGCGAGCAGTTCCCTAACTTGATGGGGAATTGTTTGAAAGGAACTCTTGAGTTGGAAGGCTTGAAAGAAAAATTGTAATTGGGTTTATGGTTGGATTGCCTCCTAATCACTAACACCAATCCCTTTTAATTAAGTGGATTGCAACTTTTGAACGGACGCAGTATTCCAACTTGTTTGACTTTCCTTTACCTAGTGAAGGATAACTAAACAGGATAACCTTCAATTGTCAATTAATCCTGAGAGCATTCCAACAATAATAGGGATTCCAACTAATCAATTCCCAGTCAAGGCTTTTATTTACACTATTCAAATTCACAAATTTAATTTCCTGTTTGCTCAATTCAACCCTTTTTGAAAACCTCTGATAAGTAAAATAGCACACTTTTCTACAACTCGTTGGGAGACGACCTGGGATTCATACTCCCAGTATCTTAATTTCAATTTTCTGTGACATCTTTCTAAATTGATAGGCAGATTTCTGGCAAATTAAAAACTATACTTGCAACGTATAAATTTTAACAATTTTTAATTCGCTAATTTCTGCCCGCATCAATTTTTGGCGCCGTTGCCGGGGAGTTGCAATAGAGTGCTAAAGTTATTAATTAGAATTTATTTATTTGCATTTTATTTTATTTTTCTACTATGAGCTGCATGTTTCTTTCGCTAGATGACGCGTTCACTTCCTGACCCATGCTTGCCAGTATTCGATCCTGAGATTGAAAGAACCATCTCACGAATAAGGCGAGCTCGGCATCGGTTAGTCCTCTCTGAGGGCGGATTTAAAATGCCATCTGAGGAAGAAACCAGCCCCTGTTCTACTGATTCGGTTGATTCACGTGCAGACGACATGGCAGAACCTACGAGAGTTACCATCCAGGAGGAAGGAGCCCCTGATTTTACAATGCAACCGTTTCAAGCGCATCACCCGGCGGTGGCTACATATTTCAAAATAAAGACTGCACTGCTCAATTTGATGCCCAAGTTTCATGGCTTACCTGCTCAAGAGCCTATCAAGCACCTGAGAGATTTCCAGGCAGCCTGTTCTACTGTCAGGCGAGATGGTGCAGATGAAACTTCAATTCTGCTGAAAGCTTTCCCGTTTTCTCTTGAGGGAAAAGCAAGAGAGTGGTACTACACTCAACCCCTAGCAAATGTATCCAACTGGGATACGCTCAGAAAAGAGTTTTTGGAGAAATTCTTTCCATCTGAAGTTACTGTTAAATTGAGGAAAGACATTTCCACGATTGTTCAAGATGACAACGAGACTCTCTTTGAATACTGGAAGCGCTTCAACAGTCTTCTGGAAGCATGCCCACACCACATGATCGACAAGATAGTATTGCTCAGCTACATCACACAGGGTATGAGGCTCCAAGATAAGACCACATTGGAAAGTGCTAGTAATGGGTCTACGAAAAATTACAAGACCTCTGATGAGGCATGGCAATTGATCAGCGACCTAGCTGAATCTACTAGGAACCACAGACAGAAGCAAGGCTGTTCAGAAGCCGTTGCAGAAGTATCCTCTAGCAGAGAGACTGCTGTTCTGACTCAGAGTATCTGTGAAATGACTAACTTACTGAAGCAGATGCAATTGAATCAACAATAAGTTCAGCAAGCTCAACCTTCTCCAGCATAGCAAAGCCAACAATTAGTCTCACAGAGAGTTTACGGAATTTGTGCTGATTATAGCCATTATACTGATGAATGCCCGCAACTCCAACAGGAAGACAACATGGTAGTATCCACTCATAACTTCTATGATCGCCCCAACCAAGGGTACAATCAAGGTGAAAATAATAACCATGGATGGCAGGACAATTCTAACCAGAATTGGAGGAACAACAATAACAGAGAAGGCAGAGATAATCAGGGAAATCAGAGGTGGAATAATAACAACAACAGGCAGCAGAACCAACCTTACAGAGCATCTCACCTGAGGTAGTCTCAAGGACCACAGAATACCCAATAGCAGACCTCTCAATTTACTCACCCTTCTTCATCTTCTAATGAAGAGTTACTAAAATTTTTTCAGCGAAGTCAACAGACCATGGAAAATAACATTAATGTCAGTCTGAATGGTCTGACCGCTACTTTGCAAGCTCTTGTCTCACAGATTGGATCAATGCAAAATTCCAATAACCAACCTTCATGTTCCACTGGAATTCCCTCTCAACCATTACCCAATCCGAAGGGGGACATTAATGTCGTCACCCTAAGGTCCGGAACCACACTGCAGGAGAGGAATCAGGAGGAGCCAAGCCCACCAGAGCATGCCTCAGCTGAAGAGGTCGTAGAAATAGAAGATGTTGATGAGGAAGAGGACATACAGAACATAACTGAAAAAGAAGAAGCCCAACCACAGGAGGAAGCACCAAGAGGTGCAGACACTGCAGAAAACACCAGTCCCATTCCATTTCCACAACTTGCAAGGAAGCCCAGGAAGCAACTGGAACTCGATCCCAAAATGGTAGAAATATTCAAAAAGGTTGAGGTAACCGTTCCTCTTTTTGTATACATAAGGACAAAATTTATGAATTAGAAACTATTCCTTTAGGTAGTTCCATATCTGCTTTAATAGGAGGATTACCTGAGAAGTGTAGTGACCCAGGTCCTTGTATAGTTAGTTGTACTATTGGTGGAGTAGTAATTTATGATTGCATGTGTGATTTAGGAGCCTGTGTTAGTATAATGCCTTTGTCTATATATGATATTTTGAGGCTCCCTCCCTTAAAAAGGTCGGCAGCTCGTTTTGTGTTAGCAGATAAAAGCATTATTACAGTGGCTGGAGTTGCTGAAGATGTTTTAGTGAACATTAAAGGGCTTACATTCCCCACTGATTTTTATATCTTGGAGATGCCCCATAATGACTCAAATAAGCCATCATCAATCCTTCTTGGAAGACCATTCCTGAAGACATCAAAATTCAAATTGGATGCTTTTTCAGGAACATACTCTTTTGAAATAGATGGCCGCATAGTAATCTTCAATCTAAATGGAGTCATAAACAACCCTCTAGAAGATCATTCTATCTTCTAGTGTGATGTCATAGATGAAACTGTAGCTGAAGTTCACAAGGAAGAGTTAGAAGAGAACCACATTGGACAAGGTCCAAGCGTGGGGACCCTCTTGACTGACAATGAGTGCACCTCAGCATTTTCACAAGCTCCAGACAATCTAGAGCCTACCCATGATCAGAAGTTGGAACTGAAATCTCTTTCTCCACATCTCAAATATGCTTATCTTGAAGATGAACAGAAGTTCCCCGTTATCATTGCAAGGGAACTCACTTCCCAACAAGAAGAGCAGTTACTTGATGTACATAGGAGGCATAAGAAAGCAATTGGGTGGAGTTTGGCAGACATAGTAGGCATCAACCCTCAAGTATGTGAGCACAGAATATTTTTAGAAGAGGGAGCAAGACCTGTCTATCATCCCCAAAGAAGATTGAATCCCACTATCTTGGAAGTTGTCAAAAAGAAAGTGACCAGACTATTGGAAGCAGGTATCATCTATCCCATTTCAGACAGTGAATGGGTTAGCCCAGTACAAGTGGTGCCCAAGAAGTCTGGAGTCACTACAGTGAAGAATGAGCATGGAGAGCTCATAGCAACTAGAGTTCAGAATGCTTGGAGAGTCTGCATTGATTACAGGCGTCTCAACCAAGCTACCCGTAAGGATCACTACCCACTTCCATTCATTGATCAAATGCTGGATCACCTGTCAGGTAAATCACATTATTGTTTTTTAGATGGTTACACAGGTTATTTCCAGATTCATATAGCTCCTGAGGACCAAGAAAAGACCACTTTTACATGTCCTTTTGGGACTTATGCTTACAAGAGAATGCCCTTTGGCTTGTGCAATGCGCCAGCTACATTCCAAAGGTGTATGATGAGTCTTTTCTCTGATCTTACTGAGGACTGTATGGAGGTTTTTATGGATGATTTTAGCGTTTATGGTGATTCTTTTAGCCTTTCCTTAGATGGATTATCTAGAGTATTAGATAGATGTGTTAATACAAACCTTTTTTTGAATTTTGAAAAATGTCATTTTATGGTAAAACAAGGGATTGTATTAGGACATGTGGTATCTAATAATGGCATTTCTGTAGACCCAGTAAAGGTGAGTGTTATTTTTAGTTTATCTTACCCCTCTTCTGTGAGGGAAGTCCGTTCGTTCCTTGGCCATGCAGGTTTTTACAAGAGATTTATTAAGGACTTTAGTAATGTAGCACTTCCCTTATCCAGATTACTACAGAAAGATATTGAGTTCGAGTTCAGTGAAGATTGCAAGCAAGCGTTTGATAAGCTAAAGGCCGCCCTGACTCAAGCTCCAATTGAGAGAGGACCAGACTGGAGCCAGCCGTTTGAAATCATGTGCGATGCTTCCAACCATGCAGTAGGAGCAGCGCTGGCTCAGCGCGAAGGTAAGGATCCTTTTGTTATTGCTTATGCGTCTAAGACTTTAGACGCTGCCCAGTCCAATTATACTACTACTGAGAAAGAGCTTCTTGCTATTGTTTTTGCTCTGGATAAATTCTGAGCTTATTTACTTGGTACTAGAGTAGTAGTGTATTCGGACCATGCAGCTTTAAAGTATCTATTATCTAAAAAGGAATCCAAACCAAGGCTCATACGTTGGATACTGCTACTTACAAGAATTTGATTTAGAAATAAAAGATAGGAGTGGTAACCAGAATTCAGTGGCAGACCACTTGAGTCGCCTTGAGCACATTAAGGATGATTCTGCTCCTATAGATGATAATTTTCCATTTGATAACCTGCAAGCAGTATCTGAGGTATCTCCCTGGTATGCACCTGTAGCTAATTATCTAGTTAGCCGCACATTTCCTCCTAACTTTTCTAAGCATCAAAGAGACAAGCTGAAAAGCGAGTCTAAATATTATATATGGGATGACCCATATTTATGGAGATGTGGCGCTGATCAGGTAATTAGACGGTGTGTGCCTCAATCAGAATTCCAGTCCATCTTAGAGGCCTGTCACTCATCTGAGAGTGGAGAACATTTTGGCCCTCAAAGAACTGCTAGAAAAATCTTAGACTGTGGATTCTGGTGGCCTACTCTTTTTAGAGACGCTGCTGAATTTTGTAAATCTAGCCCCCCATGCCAAAAATTTGGTAATATATCCAGGAGGGATGAGATGCCTCAACAAATTATGCTTTTCTGTGAAATTTTTTATGTTTAGGGCATTGACTTCATGGGTCCATTTCCAAATTCTAATGGTTATTTCTATATATTATTAGCTGTGGACTACGTTTCCAAATGGGTGGAAGCAATTCCTACCCGCACTGATGATGCTAACACTGTTGTTTCCTTTGTGAGAAACCATATTATCTGTCGCTTTGGATCCCCACGAGCAATCGTGAGCGATCAAGGCACCCATTTTTGTAACAGGAGACTAACAGGACTAATGAAGAAGCATGGGATAATTCATAAGGTTGCAACAGCATACCATCCTCAGACCAATGGGCAAGCTGAGGTGTCAAATAGAGAGATAAAGCGTATTTTGCAGAAGATAGTCAAACCTCATAGAAAGGACTGGAGCACCAGGCTACAAGATGCACTCTGGGCATACAGAACAGCATACAAAACACCCATTGGGATGAGTCCGTTCCGTTTGGTTTATGGAAATGCTTGTCATCTCCCTGTTGAGGTAGAGCACAAAGCCTTTTGGGCAGTCAAGGAGTGCAACATGGGGAGGAAGAACGCCGGAGCTGAAAGGTAGTTGCAACTGGAAGAACTGGAAAGCCTTCTCCTAGAAGCTTATGAGAACTGTAGACTATACAAGGAAAAGATGAAGGCTGCACATGATCAGCACATCAAGAGGAAAGAGTTCTAATCTGAGAATTTAGTCCTTCTTTACAAATCTCGTCTGAGGCTCATGCCAGGCAAGTTGAGATCCAGATGGGAAGGTCCATACAGAGTAGAGAAGGCCGAACCATACGGAGTTTATCACCTAAGTCATCCTTCAAGTTCTGAACTTATCAAAGTTAATGGACAACGCCTGAAGCTATACCATGGCGAGAAGATGCAGAAAAATAAGGAGCTTGAGATTTTCCTCTTGGAAGATCCCCACATAGCAAAAGATTGAGCTAGTGGAGCGTCCAACTTACGGACGTTAAAGCAAAGTGCTAGGTGGAAGACAACCCACCATGGTATGATCGTTCTTTTCTCTAATTTTAGTTTTCTTATCCAATAACTCTTCTCTTTATTAGTATATTTCGTGCATCTGCATTTACATAATTTAAAAAAAAATTGATTGCCACGCGACGCGACCACATCAGCGACGCGTCCGCGTCGCAAGGAGAGGGGAGAAAAATAAAAAACGAACAAAGAGTCATGCTGGAGCGTGGCTGGAGGAGTGCCAGTGGCACAAATCAGCCCACGCGACCGTGTCGCTGACGCGTCCGCGTCGTATGGGCATAATGGCCTCTGACGTGACCGCGTGCCCTGATTTTCGACGTAGAAAGGGTGCACAGCTAAAAGTTGTGCTAGAGTGGTGCTGGACTGGCGCTGGACGCGCAATCCCCCTCACGCGACCGTGTGCCCCACGTGGCCGCGTCGTACCCCATAAACTGCCCACTCACGCGATCGCGTCACCTAAAATTTGGCATTTAATGATTTTGAACAGAGAGTTATGTGAGTGCGAGGCAACCCTCGCGCCACTGGCACAAACTGGGTCACGCGATCGCGTGACCGACGCTACCGCGTCCTTCACCTTAAGCGCAAGTCGCGCGACCGCGTGCCCCATGCGATCGCGTCGCTTGCACCGCACAACTCAATCTAATTTTACCAATTATCATATCTTTTTCTTCTCCAAATCCTAATTTTCCTTTTTCCCTCCTTATTTCTTCCTCCCCCCTTCTTCCTTCTATCTCACCTTTCACTCTCTCTCCCTCACCTCCATTAACAAGGTTTTATTTTTGATGCCAGGGCATCTTGGCCAGTTTCACTGACCTTTTCTTTACTGTTTTTAGGTTAGTTTCATGCATTTCTTTAGGAAATAAGCTAGTTTTGGGTAGATATTCACTTATGCCTTGATTCAAGCATACATTGTGCAATTTACATAATTTTATTAGGATTTTGGATAAGTTTGGTGACAAATATTATGTTGCATTACTCATGACTTGGACTAGAGCTTTGATGCACTTTATTGCTTGATTTCAGGACCAAAAGGAAGCAAGAAAAGGGGAGTTAACTTGCAAGGTTAATGAGAAAACCAAGCCCAAATAAAGAAAGGAACTGCTTCAAACTCAAGATCCAAAGGCCCAAGACTTGAAGAATCACACTAGAAGCTGAGAAGAGTAGTATATATAGGAGTAGCTTTGAATTGAGAAAGAGTTCTGGAGGCTGGAAAAAGGAGAACTACTCTCTGTATTTTACTTTCTTTGCAATTTCTAGTTTTATGATGTATTCTCCATCTTTGTTTTCATTTTCAAGAGCTATGAACAACTAAACCCCTTTCATTGGGTTAGGGAGCTCTGTTGTAATTTGATGGATCAATACTAATTTTCATTATTCTTCTTCTATCTTTCCTCTTGATTTTACTTGAAAGCTTTCGATCTTCATCCAATTGAGTAGTTATCTTGGAAGAGAAGCTATTCAAACTTGGATCTCTTTTGAAACTTGAAAGAGGAATGAAGAGATCAAGCTAGAAATGCTTTCTCATGCTGGACCAAATTGGGTTTGGATGGGTATGTGACTATAACCCTCTCAATACTTGATTTGGGAAATGCATGTGGTATAATCAGTGAGCATACTTCATCTCTTCTCATGAGCAATTGACCAAGGAATTGGCTATTGATCAAGATTTGAGAGATTGAATTGCAAGAAATTGTAATTCAATCACTTAAGATTGCCAAGGAGATCAATGAGTGCATTGATTGAGGAAGAGATGAAAATGAACTTGATCCGGAGAATTGCAACATCTCCTAAGCCCAATGAACTCCCCATCTCTGATCTTACCCATTCTCTTTAATTTCTGCCATTTACTTTCATGAGCAAATCCCCCATTCCCATTTACAATTCTGCAATTTATTTTCAGTCATTTACTTCCAGTCCTTTAATTCTAGCATTTACTTTTCTGTTATTTACATTCCCGCCATTTTATTTTCTGCAACTCTCAACCCAAATTCTGGATTCGCTCAACTAGAACATTCTTCTAATTAAAGTTGCTTGATCAATCAATCCCTGTGGGATTCGACCTCACTCTATTGTGAGTTTTTACTTGACGACAAATTCGGTACACTTGCCGAAGGGAGATTTGTTGAGAGACAAGTTTTCCGCGCATCAATTTTCTTCTTCATCCTTCTCCTTTCTATCATTCTTCTTATTTTTTTCTTTTCATTATTCATATTTTCTTTCTTCTTCTTTCCTTTTTACATGGTGTTAGAATTTTATTTGAGTCATTATTTTTCATTATATGCTTGTGGATTGTTGCAAATTGTTTGACAATTATATATTATTTTCTTTAAAGGGTTGCTTGCATGTTCACTTTAATACTTTCTATACCTTCTTCACCATGCATGCTATGTGTTTGTGAAAAAGCCCATATGGCATTATGCACTTCTCTATGTTATTCTACTATTCAATGCTTGCTTTTCACAAATTCCCTTTACTATTATATTAATTGAATTTAATTGTCAATACAAACGTGATGGTTTGTTACAAAGTAATGCTTGGTCTATGCTACTCATGCCCTTTGCCGGCATGCCAATAAACACCTTGCATTCACTTGTCATCATATGCACTAACTATTTTCCATTAATGATCTTTCACAAGTACTCATGAGCGTGTGTTGACATCATTTACCTTTTAATGTGCATTTACAACCATCCTTTTTTGTTCTCTTCATTGCTATATATCTCCTTGAATTTAATTTACTCTCTCTTCCCTTTTCAGGATGACCACCAAGAAAGGAAAAGAGAAAGCTACTCCCAAACCTCCAGCAAGGAGAAGAACTAAAAGAGCACTAGTGGCAAAGCCTTCTTCAACTGCAGTCAAGCCCTCCACAAAAAGAGTTAAGAGGATCATAAAGGTTGATGAAAAGGAGAAAGCCTTTCAAGCAAAGGACGCTGCGCGATTTTCTAATCGCTATTGTGAGCATATGTTCCCCATCCTAGCTGAAAGGAATTACAACAACGAACACCTTCTTATCCTCCCACCCAATATTGCTACTTTTATTGAGCTGCAAATTGAACGAAGACAATGGGGTTTCCTACAGAGACAACAGAAGTAGGTCAATCTTTCTTGGGTAGTCGAGTTCTACTCTAACTTCTACCTGCCTACCCTGCAGTCTGTCTTTGTCCGTCAGAAGCAAGTCCCCATTACAGAAGAGGCTATTCAACAAGCTTTGAGTCTTCCCCCTATTCCAGAAGAATTGGACGCTTTTCAAGAAGCTACACTCAAGCGCCAGATGTACCAATTTGACTGGGAAGTTGTACTCAGAGTTATCGCACTACCTGGCAGCCGTTGGATCTACGGATACCATTGTACCCGCCCTAAGGGAATATCAGCTTCAGCACTTACCATGGAGGCTCGCGTATGGGCAAAGATCATGTCCCATTACGTCTTTCTGAGCACTCACGAGTCCTCCTTCACTGCAGACATAGGCATTCTACTATGGTGCATCCTTACAGACCAGCCTCTGAATCTACCAAGACATATCTGGAATGTCATGGGACACGTACAAATTGCGGGCAACTTACCTTTTCCCGCCTTGGTCTCAGATCTTGTCTCAGCAGCCGGAGTTTCCTACAGAGCTGGAGACACCAAAGCCATGCTTCCACGGGATGATCAGTATGTCCCCAATGGGAAGTACCTCAGACTTCCAGCAGCGACTACAAGCCTTCCCACTACTCCGGTTGAAGATATCCCTTCTTCAACACCACAAGCACCTACAATAGATGAACTGCTCCAGCAGATAATCAAAAGATTGGATTGGCAAGAACATAAAGTGAAGTTAAGAGAGCGCCGTAACGAGTACCGATTCAAACACCTCAAGGAGCTACTCAAGGGACACTTCAAGGACTCAGACACCCCGGACTCCACTTCCTTTACCAGCATAGGGAGCCATGATGGTCCCGACTATGGAGATACTACTACCAGCCCACCCCTGTTCCTGACAGATGGCACCGAGGATGGTGCAAAGCCTTAAGTGTGGGGAGGTCGGTCAGTACCTGACTTTCGGAGGTAATTTCTCTTCCCTAGCACCAATAAATTAGGATATTTTAGTTAGTTCATCTTTCTTTTATAGAATAGGATAAATTGCATAGTAATAGGTTAGTTGCATGTATGCTCTACTTGATTGAAAAGACAATAAGTTTCTTCTAAGACTCTATCTTTGGAACAAAATTTCACTAATTTTTCACATTTTTATGATAAATGTGCTTGAAGTTGTATTTGGAACATGATGTTTGAGCTAAAGAACACACAACCTGTAAAGATTTGAGCCTTTATGCATGGTTACGTTATTTAACCATAATTATTTTATTCTTGTGTGTTTACTTCTCTATGATTGTAATCTGTATTTTGTTTTATCTTATATGTCCAATATTTATTATATTTGTATGCTTGCATATGATTGAGGCCATCTTTTGTTTAAACTCACTTATCCAAATTAAGCCTACCCTTTTCAATTACCTTTGTTAACCACTTTGAGCATTTAAATCCCATTTGTTCTATATTTCACCACATTACTAGCCTTAAGCGGAAAAATAATTGTATATCCCAAATTGAATCTTTGGTTAGCTTAAGATAGAATTGTGTGTGCTAGTTAAATATGGGAAATTGTGGGAACAAAAGTTATTAAGGGAATGTGTCATGATAATTTAATGGAAATTTGGATACCTACTCATGTGAAACTATAAGAATTAAAAATCTATGTGCATTGAAAAGCTATGTTTATTTTTGCTTCTATTTAACAAAAAAAAAATTTAATAAATAAATGAATAAAGGGACAAAATTACCCCAATGCTGAATTGAGAATTCAAAGATCAATGCACATATGATAAAAATTAAAATAAAAAGTTGATACATGGGTATGGAATGTAAAAGGGGAATTCTGGGTAGCTAGGTATGAATTCTAAGGTTATGCAAGTTATATAGGTTGGGTTGAAGCTTGGGTTAATTAAAGATTCAATTTATAAGCTCACTTGACCATACATGTATCCCTACCTACCTTGGCCCTATTACAACCTTGAAAATACCTCATGATGTTTGCATTGGTATATTAACTGTTGTTGATTGGTTAAGAGAAGAACAAAAGTTAGAGAACACGATTAGAGAAGGATAGAGTGATTACCCTATACACTAGAGAGATTAGAGCGTACATACATCATCAGTGAGGGTTCAATGCTTGAATTTCCATGTTCCCTGCTTTCATGAGCTATCCTCTTGCACCTTTGTCTGTCTTACTGTATAATGATTGAATTAGTGGAATTTGATTTGTAACTGTTTTGAAGAGCTTATTTACTTTCGATCAAGTGGGCAAGAATCATATAGTTGTATTCATTTATATAGGATTGCATTGCATTGCATGAGTTTCTGCATGTTCATACTTGTTTATTTTATCTCCTTCAATTGAGCAAGAGGACATGCTAATGTTTAAATGTGGGGAGGTTGATAAACTACTATTTTATGGTTTATATTGTGTTTAATTATGTGGTTTTATCATGATCCTGACCCGCTTATTCATTAAAATAGCATGCATTTATATTTCCTTCTTGAAATCATTACATGAGTGAAAACTGCTTCCTAGAGACTTTTAATTATACATTTTACTTCTCCTTTATTCCATTCGATGCCGTGATCTGTGTGTTAAGAGTTTCAGGCTTTATAGGGCAAGAATGAGTTGGAGATTGGAAAGGAAGCCAGCAAAAATGGAAGGAACACAAGAAATTGAGGAGATGACCAGCGAGAAGCGACGCGGCCGCATGGACGACGCGACCGCGCGGAGAAGATCAAATCACAGTGACACGGCAGCATAGATCACGCGACCGCACGAAATGGAAAAGCACGAGCGACGCGGAGGAGTGGACGACGCGCCCGCGTGGTGAAGCGAAACGTGAATGACGCGTCCGCATGAGCAACGCGATCGCGTGGCATGCGCGATCTGCATAATTTGCAGAATCGCTGGGGGCGATTTTGGACCCTATTTTGACCCAATTTTCGGCCCAGAACAGTAGACTAGAGCCAGAGAACATGCAGAAAATCAGAGACAACATTCATTCTACACAGTTTTAGTTTTTAGATCTAGTTTTACTCCTCCTCTAGGTTTTCTCTCTACACATTCATAGTTCTTAGGATTTAATTTTCACTTACTTTTTTGGCATTGGAACACTGAGAAGAGTTATTACCTCATCAAGACATCGTCATTCTAGTTCGTTTTCTTTACTTGGCTTCACTCTTCCATGTTCTTTGCTTTGTTAATTTTACCATTGGAATATTTTTAGGATTATTTAATACAAGGATCACCTTTATTTTTAATTGACTATTTTAATTTTTATTTACAATGTCTTCCTTTAATTCCTTTTTATATGCTATGAATTTTACATTCACAATGAGCGAGTAGTTCCCTAACTTGATGGGGAATTGATTGAAAGGAACTCTTGAGTTGGAAGGCTTGAAAGAAAAATTGTAATTGGGTTTATGGTTGGATTGCCTCCTAATCACTAACACCAATCCCTTTTAATTAAGTGGATTGCAACTTGTGAACGGACGCAACATTCCAACTTGTTTGACTTTCTTTTACCTAGTGAAGGATAACTAAACAGGACAACCTTCAATTGTCAATTAATCCTGAGAGCATTCCAACAATAATAGGGATTCCAACTAATCAATTCCTAGTCAAGGCTTTTATTTACGCTATTCAAATTCACCAATTTAATTTCCTGTTTGCTCAATTCAACCCTTTTTGAAAACCTCTGATTAATAAAATAGCACACTTTTCTGCAACTCGTTGGGAGACGACCTAGGATTCATCCTCCCAGTATCTTAATTTCAATTTTCTGTGACATCTTTCTAAATTAATAGGCGGATTTCTAGCGAATTAAGAACTATACTTGCAACGTATAAATTTTAACAATTTTTAATTCGCTAATTTCTGCCCGCATCAACGACCTGGGACTTATACTCCCAGTATTTTTAATTCTAATTTTTGTGACAACCCTTTTAAATTGAGAAGCGGGTTTTAGCAGGTTAAGAACTGTACTTGCAACACATTTCGTTTATTAATTTCTTAACTGGTCAATTTCTGCCACCATTAGCGCTTCTTGCAAAAGAACAATTGTTTTAAACCAGTGTGATGAGCTGTGGTTTCAATTCAAAATTATTGGCATGGAGAGTTGGCTTTTGAATGCTGCTACCACAGTTTCCTGGGTTTGGATTGAGTAGGAGCCTAGAACTCTCCTCTCTTGTCTAGCAAGGTTGGCTGCACCCCTTTTGGCATGATTGTTCACCTCTCCTTCATGATGGTTTTCCATATCATCCTCTATGGTTATATCCAAGTCTTCCTCCTCTTGTTCTGCACCAACAGCCCTTTTTCCTCTTGCTTCCCTCCTTAATCTCAAGAAGGTTCTCTCCTGTTCACTGTCAAAGAGGTTGAGACCTCCCTTCTACCTGTCATACAACGAACAAGTACAAGAAACAACAAGTGTAGAGTCTACTAAAACAGAGTATAATTAGGTTGGTTAGAGCAATTTATCAAATAGTTAATGAGTTAGTGGATTAGTTCTGCTGGAAAGTAAAGAAATAAAGAAAAATTAAAGAGGAACAATTAAAAATTGCAGAGAACGAAAATGAACAATTGAAATTAAAATTCAATTAATCAAAAGAAAAGAAAACTACTCAATAAATTTATCCTCCAATTTAGTAATTGTCAATACAAAACCAATCTCTGGCAACGGTGCCATAAACTTGATTCACTCAAAAACTGTCTCTCAACAATTTCCTACCAGCAAGTGCACCGGATTGTCGTCAAGTAAAAACTCATTGTAGAGTAAGGTCGAATCCCACAGGGATTGGTTAGTTGATCAATGTTAATTGGAGAATTATGCTAGTTGAGCGAAATCAAAATTAGGTTAAGATTTGGCGAGAAACTTAAATTGCAAGAAATTAAATGACAAAATTAAAGTGTGAGAAATTAAATGACAGAAGCTTAAATTGCATGAAATTAAATGGGAATGGGGAAATTGAGCATGAAATTAAAGAGCAGAAAGTAAATAGAATGGGTAGATCAGAGATGGGGATTCATTGGGTTTCAGGAGATATTGAATTCTCCGGATCAAATCATTTTCATCTCTTCCTCAATCAATGCATTCATTGACATTGCTTGGCAATCTTAGATGATTGGATCCCAATGTCTTGGCTTACCAATCTCTCTAAGCATGAACAATTGCCCAATGTCTTGATTTAATTGCTCATGGGAAGAGTTGAAGTTCGGTCACTGACTATACCACACAAATTCATAGATCAAAGTATTGGTAGGATTAAATGTCACAATATCCATCCAACCCCCAATCTAATCCAATGTGAGAAAGCAATTCTAGCATGAATTCTTCATCCATCTCTCAAGGATCCAAAGAATTCCAATTATAGATAGCTTCTCTGTCAAGACAACTATCTAATTGAATTAAGATCGAAAGCTTTCTAACAAAAATCAAGAGAAAAGAAATAAGAAGAAGATGAAAACTACTATTGATCCATTGAATTATAATAGAGCTCCCTAACCCAATGAAAGGGGTTTAGTTGTTCATAGCTCTCAAAATGAAAAATGGAATTGAAAGATACATTGCAGAATTCAAAGATTTGCAGAAAAGTAAAATTGGCAGAGTGTCAATATCCCTCCGCCCCTCTAAAGTTCCAAAAGTCCCTAACTACCTTAAATTCTAAGCTATTTATACACTTTCTTTTCTTGATCTTCAATCTCTGAATTGGGCTTTTGGCCTTGATTGAATTGGGTTGAAGTTGCTCCAATTAGTTTTCCTTGCTGTTGAGAAGAGATCTGTTTGAATTGCCAAAGTCTGATGCTCACGTTAGAGTCCACGTTTGATGGCCAACGTTGACTCAAACACCTCTCTTAAAAATCTGCTCTACTTGCTGTCATTAGCGTTTGGCTCAACGTTGGAGTGCCAACATTCTTCTACCCACGCGTACGCGTGCCTTGCGCGTTTGCGCCCTTGGAGTCAGAATGCACATCCACGCGTGCGCGTGGATGCAAAAATCCAATTTCCAGTTTTAAAAACATTTAGAAGAACGTTGGCCTCAGCATTGGACTTCCAACGTTCCCTCCAACGTTGGCTTATCCATGTGTGTGCGTGCGCGTGGATTCTCAAAAGTTAAGCCCGCGTGTATGCGCCACAGATGCGTGCGCGTCGTTGTGCTTTTTCAAATTCAGAATTTTGGGATCACAGTTGCGCACGTTGACTACCAACGTTGGAGGTAGCGTTTGGGGTCCAATGTTACCCATCCATGCGTACACGTCAGCTGCGCGTGCGCGTGGATTGTCAGAATTTCCAATCCACGCGTATGCGTACAGCACGCGTGCGCGTCGCTACAGATTTTCAAAATTTCCAAAAAGCTCATTTATTCACAACGTTGGGGGTAATGTTGGATTGCCAATGTTCCCTCCAACGTGGGCACCAGCAAATAATGCAGAATCTTGCTCTGCTCCCTTCTCAACGTTTAAGGCAGTGTTGGTGGTCCAACTTGGCCACTAACGTTGCTTCTTGTTCATCCTTTCGATGTTCCTTCTTCAACTTCCTTCCATGCTTTCCTTCACCTATCATCCACCAATACATGCATCAAAGCCTTGCTAAGGTCATGAGAATTCTCATCATTTTTATCACACAAGTAATTATAGTATAATTCTCATGAAATTGCATCAAATTAACCATGGTTGAATGAATCTAGGCATACATGAATTTCTAACCCAATTTCTTACTTATAGCTCAAGAAAGTGCATAAAACCTATTAAAAACAAAGAAAAAGGCTAGTGAAACTAGCCTAAGATGTCCTGGCATCACGTCCAGCGCCAGAAAGGGATTCCAAGCTGGAGTCCAACGCCCAAAAATGTGCCAGGACTGGAGTTCAACGCCCAAGGAAGCCTAAGCACGTGGATCTCATCAAACTCAGCCCAAACACTCACCAAGTGTGCTGCAGAAGTAGATTTTAGCACTAGATAGACTGTTTTACCCTTACTAGTCATCTGTTTAGTATTTAAGGGATTATGTTCATGTAATTCGGACCTCTTTTTTCAGACTCTTCGATGCTGGAGAGCATCATACACGTTTACTTTATGTTTTTACTTTCAGTATGAGTTTCTAAACCTCCTAAGTTGAGGGGAAGAGCCCTGCTGAGTCCTATGAATTAATAAAAGTATTTCTGTTTCTTCTTCGATCTGTATTTGATCTATCTCTAAGATGTATATCTCGATCTTCATCGTGGTTGATGAGCGGATATTTTATACGCTTTTTGGGGTTAATTTCATATAGTTTTGAGTATGATCTAGTTAGTTTTTAGTTTATTTCCATTAGTTTTTAGGAAAAATTCATATTTCTGGACTTTACTATGAGTTGTGTGTTTTTCTGTAATTTCAGGTATTTTTCTGGCTGAAATTGAAGAAGCTGAGCAAAAATCTGATTCAGGCTGAAAAAGGACTGCTGATGCTGTTGGATTCTGACCTCCCTGCACTCAAAGTGGATTTTCTGGAGCATGCTTCCAATTGCGTTGGAAAGTAGACATCCAGGGCTTTCCAGCAATATATAATAGTCCATACTTTGCACAAGTATAGACGACGTAAACTGGCGTTCAACGCCAGTTCTCTGCCCAATTCTGGCGTCCAGCGCCAGAAAAGGATCAAAAGCTGGAGTTGAACGCCCAAACTGGCACAAAAACTGGCGTTCAACTCCACAAATGGCCTCTGAACGTGAATTGCTTAAATCTCAGCCCAGCACACACCAAGTGGGCCCCAAAAGTGGATCTCTGCATCATCCATCATAGTTTACTCATTTTTTGTAAACCTAGGCTACTAGTTTAGTATTTAAACAACTTTTAGGGACTTATTTTGTATCTCATGACATTTTAGATCTGAACTTTGTACTCTTTGACGGCATGAGTCTCTAAACTCCATTGTTGGGGGTGAGGAGCTCTGCTGTGTCTCGATGAATTAATGCAAGTATTTCTGTTTTCTATTCAAACACGCCTGTTCCTATCTAAGATGTTCATTCGTGCTTAACTATGATGAAGGTGATGATCTGTGACACTCATCACCATTCTCAACCCATGAACGTGTGCCTGACAACCACCTCCGTTCTATATTAGATTGAATGAGTATCTCTTAGATCTCTTAATCAGAATCTTCGTGGTATAAGCTAGAATAGATGGCGGCATTCATGAGAATCCGGAAAGTCTAAACCTTGTCTGTGGTATTCCGAGTAGGATTCAAGGATTGAATGACTGTGACGAGCTTCAAACTCCTGAAGGCTGGGCGTTAGTGACAAACGCAAAGGAATCAAGGGATTCTATTCCAACCGGATCGACAACCAACCAGTGATTAGCCGTGCTGTGACAGAGCGCGTGAGGGTAGTTTTCACTGGAAGGATGGAAGGTAGCCATTGACAACGGTGATCCACCAACACACAGCTTGCCATAGGAGGACGTGCGTGCGTGAACAAGAAGACAGAGGAAAGCAGAGATTCAGAAGACAAAGCATCTCCAAAACTCCAACATATTCTCCATTACTGCATAACAAGTAACCTTTAATCCATGCTCTCTCGTTTATTTGCAATTCAACTGATAAACATAATTGACTTTCTGACTAAGATTTACAAGATAACCATAGATTGCTTCAAACCAACAATCTCCGTGGGATTCGACCCTTACTCACGTGAGGTATTACTTGGACGACCCAGTGCACTTGCTGGTCAGTGGTACGAGTTGTGAAAAGTGTGATTCACAATTTGTGCACCAAGTTTTTGGCGCCGTTGCCGGGGATTGTTCGAGTTTGGACAACTAACGGTTTATTTTGTTGCTTAGATTAGGAAAAAAATTCTCTTTTTGTTTAGAGTCTCTTTTTATTGTTGTGTTAGAATCTTAGAATCCTTATTTTCTTTTTAAAAATCTTTTTCAAAAAAATAATTTTTCTATTAAATCCTGTGCCAAACTTTAAGTTTGGTGTTTTCTTGTTGATTTTTCTGTGTTTTTCGAAAATTTATTTTGGTTTTCTAAAAATTTTAAGTTTGGTGTTCCTTGGTGTTTTTTTTCCCCCCCAAAATTTTCGAAAATAAGAAACCTCAGATCTAAAAATTTTAAATCCTGTGTGTCTTATTGTTTTTCTCTCTCCTTTAAAAATTCAGATTTTTATTTCAAAATTTAAAACCTTTTTCAAAAATCATCATATCTTTTTCAAAATCTCCTAACCACTTTCTCTCTCCTTACTTTTTCGAAAATCTTTTACTCATTTTTATTTATTTTATTTTGATTTATTTTATTTTCGAAATAAATTAATAAATAAATAAATAAAAATATTTTCTCTATTTTACATCATCTCCCCTTTCTCCATCATGGACCTAAGTGGAAATGAACAGTCCAGGAGGACTCTGGGGTCATATTCTAACCCCTTTACTGCTTTATATGGGAGTAGTATCTGCATACCCTCTATTGGAGTCAGTAGCTTTGAGTTGAATCCTCAGCTTATTATCATGGTGCAGCAAAGCTGCCAGTATTCCGGTCTTCCACAGGAAGAACCTACAGAGTTTCTGGCACAATTTTTACAAATTACTGACACAGTACATGATAAGGAAATAGATCAGGATGTCTACAGACTATTACTGTTTCCATTTGCTGTAAAAGATCAAGCTAAGAGGTGGTTAAATAACCAACCTAAGGCCAGCATAAAGACATGGAAACAACTGACAGAAAAATTCCTGAATAAATATTTCCCTCCAAAAAGGATGACACAGCTAAGGCTGGACATCCAAGGCTTTAAACAAGGAGATAATGAATCTCTTTATGATGCCTGGGAGAGATACAGAGAGATGCTACAAAAATGTCCCTCTGAAATGTTTTCAGAGTGGGTTCAGTTAGACATCTTCTACTATGGGCTTGTAGAAGGAGCTCAGATGTCTCTAGATTACTCAACTGGTGGATCTATCCACATGAGAAAGACAATTGAAGAGGCTCAAGAGCTCATTGATACAGTTGCCAGGAATCAGCATCTGTACCTAAGCAGCAACCCTTCCATAAATGAAGAGGTTAAAACAGTAACTGCTGAACTCAGTCCTATGAAACAAGCTGCTGAATTCAATCAGCAATTGGACTTTCTAACAAAGCAGCTAGCCAAATTTAAAGACAGGTTACAAGAGACAAGGATGGCTAATATACATATGGACGAACAGTTTAAGCAAACAAAGCAGCAGCTGTCAAGGCAAATAGCAAAAGAATGCCAAGCAGTTCAACTAAGAAGTGGGAAAACATTAAATACCCCACCTCAAGGTAGCAAAAAGCTAAGAAATGAGCAAACCACCCAAAATTCACCTGAGGAGAGTAAGAGCCCAGGGAAAAGTAATTCTGGAACTGAAACGCCAGAAAATTGGGACAAAAGGCTGGCGCTGAACGCCCAGACCATGCTCAGGACTGGTGTTCAACGCCAAAAACAAGGCAGGACTGGCGTTCAACGCCAGAAATGGGCAACGATCTGGCGTTCAGACGCCAGGAGCAGACAAGGAGCTGGCGTCCAGTTTCACTCCAGCTTCTAACTCTGGCGCTCAATTGCCAGTGAGGGATCAGACACACACAAATGCTGATAACAACCCCTCTAAAAAGGCTTCTTCAACCACTTCTGTAGGCAATAAACCTGCAGCAACTAAGGTTGAAGAATATAAAGCCAAGATACCTTATCCTCAAAAACTCCGGAAAGAGGAGCAGGATAAGCAATTTGCTCGCTTTGCAGATTATCTCAGGACCCTTGAAATAAAGATTCCATTTGTAGAAGCACTTGAGCAAATACCTTCTTATGCCAAGTTCATGAAAGAGATCTTGAGTCATAAAAAGGATTCGAGAGAAACAGAAAGAGTTCTCCTCACTGAAGAATGCAATGCAGTCATTCTGAAGAGCTTTCCTGAAAAGCTTAAAGACCCTAGGAGTTTTCTGATACCATGCATATTAGAAGGTAATTGCACCAAGACAGCTTTATGCGATCTTGGGGCAAGCATCAACCTAATACCTGCATCCACTATCAGGAAGCTTGGCTTAACTGAAGAAGTTAAACCAACCCGGATATGTCTCTAACTTGCTGATGGTTCCACTAAATACCCATCAGGCGTGATTGAGGACATGATTATCAGAGTTGGGCCATTCGCCTTTCCCACTGACTTTGTTGTGCTGGAAATGGAGGAGCACAAGAGTGCTACTCTCATTCTAGGAAGACCCTTCCTAGCAACTGGACGATCCCTCATTGACGTCCAACAGGGGGAAATAACCCTGAGAGTCAATGATGATGAGTTCAAGTTGAACGCTGTCAAAGCCATGCAGCATCCAGACACATCAACAGACTGCATGAAAGTTGATCTTATTGACTCTTTGGTAGAAGAGATCAACATGGCTGAGAGTCTCGAATCAGAGTTGGAAGACATATTTAAAGATGTTCAGCCTGATTTGGAGGATTCAGAGGACATGAAAGAGCCTCTGAACTTTCTTCTAAAAGAGGAAAAACCTCCTAAACCTGAGCTCAAGCCATTACCACCATCCTTGAAATATGCGTTTCTGGGAGAAGGTGACACTTTTCCAATGATCATAAGCTCTGCTTTAAATTCACAGGAAGAGGAGGCACTTATTCAAGTGCTAAGGACACACAAGACAGCTCTTGGGTGGTCCATAGGTGACCTTAAGGGCATAAGCCCAGCTAGATGCATGCACAAAATCTTATTGGAGGATAATGCCAAACCAGTGGTGCAACCACAGAGGCGGCTAAATCCAGCCATGAAAGAAGTGGTGCAGAAAGAGGTCACCAAATTACTGGAGGTTGGGATTATTTATCCTATTTCTGATAGCCCCTGGGTGAGCCCTGTTCAAGTCATCCCAAAAAAGGGAGGCATGACAGTGATTCATAATGAAAAAAATGAACTGGTTCCTACAACAACAGTTACAGGGTGGCGCATGTGTATTGACTATAGAAGGCTCAATACAGCCACCAGAAAGGATCATTTTCCTTTTCCATTCATAGGCCAGATGCTAGAAAGACTAGCAGGTCATGATTATTACTGCTTTTTGGATGGCTACTCAGGCTATAACCAAATTGCAGTAGATCCCCAGGATCAAGAGAAAACAGCATTCACATGTCCATCCGGAGTGTTTGCTTATAGAAGGATGCCATTTGGGCTACGTAATGCGCCTGCAACCTTCCAGAGATGCATGCTCTCTATTTTCTCTGATATGGTGGAAAAATTTCTGGAAGTCTTCATGGATGACTTCTCAGTATATGGAGACTCATTCAGTTCCTGCCTTGATCACCTGAAACTTGTTCTAAAAAGATGCCAAGAGACCAACCTAGTTTTAAACTGGGAAAAGTGTCACTTCATGGTGACTGAAGGAATTGTTCTTGGGCATAAAATCTCAAACAAGGGAATAGAGGTGGATCAAGCAAAAATAGAGGTAATTGAAAAATTACCACCACCTGCCAATGTTAAGGCAATCAGAAGCTTTCTGGGGCATGCAGCATTCTATAGGAGGTTTATAAAGGATTTCTCAAAAATCGCAAAACCTCTAAGCAATCTGCTAGCTGCTGACACGCCATTTGTGTTTGACACAGAGTGCCTGCAGGCGTTTGAAACGCTGAAAGCTAAGCTGGTCACAGCACCAGTCATTTCTGCACCAGACTGGACGTTACCATTTGAGCTAATGTGTGACGCCAGTGATCATGCCATTGGTGCAGTATTGGGACAGAGGCATGACAAGCTTCTGCATGTCATTTATTATGCCAGTCGCGTTCTAAATGATGCCCAGAAAAATTACACAACCACAGAAAAAGAATTACTTGCAGTGGTTTACGCCATTGACATGTTCAGATCATACTTAGTAGGATCAAAAGTGATTGTGTATACTGACCATGCTGCTCTTAAATATCTACTCACAAAGCAGGATTCAAAACCCAGGCTCATCAGATGGGTATTGCTTCTGCAAGAGTTTGATATAGAAATAAGAGACAGAAAAGGGACAGAGAACCAAGTGGCTGATCATCTGTCCCGGATAGAGCCAGTGGAAGGGACGTCCCTCCCCTTTCTTGAGATCTCTGAGACGTTTCCTGATGAGCATTTATTTGCCATTCAGGAAGCACCATGGTTTGCCGATATTGCAAACTATAAAGCTGCAAGGTTCATACCCAAGGAGTACAACAGGATACAAAAGAAGAAATTAATTACTGATGCAAAGTACTACTTGTGGGATGAACCTTATCTCTTTAAGAGATGTGCAGACGGAATAATCCTTAGGTGTGTGCCTAGAGAAGAGGCACAGAGGATCCTATGGCATTGTCATGGATCTCAATATGGAGGCCATTTTGGAGGTGAGCGAACAGCCACCAAGGTCCTCCAATGTGGCTTCTATTGGCCCACACTCTATAAAGATTCCCGAGAGTTTGTACGTAACTGTGACAGTTGCCAAAGAGCTGGTAATCTGCCCCATGGTTACGCCATGCCTCAACAAGAAATCTTAGAAATTGAGTTGTTTGACGTATGGGGAATTGACTTCATGGGACCTTTCCCACCATCATACTCAAACACTTATATTCTGGTGGCAGTTGACTATGTATCAAAATGGGTTGAGGCTATTGCCACACCCACCAATGATACTAAAACGGTGCTGAAGTTCCTCCAGAAACACATCTTTAGCAGGTTTGG
This sequence comes from Arachis hypogaea, assembly GCF_003086295.3. Taxonomy (NCBI): domain Eukaryota; kingdom Viridiplantae; phylum Streptophyta; class Magnoliopsida; order Fabales; family Fabaceae; genus Arachis; species Arachis hypogaea. The sequence continues at coordinate 81,870,890 of NC_092053.1, forward strand.
TGTCCCTAGAGTACTAATCAGTGATGGGGGCACTCACTTCTGCAATAAACAGCTTTACTCTGCCATGGTTCGGTATGGAATTCGCCACAAGGTGGCCACTCCATATCATCCACAAACCAATGGGCAAGCTGAAGTCTCTAATAGAGAATTAAAGAGAATCCTGGAACGGACAGTAAATACCCGTAGAAAGGATTGGGCACGGAGCTTGGATGATGCTTTGTGGGCTTACAGGACAGCATTCAAGACCCCTATAGGGACATCTCCATACCAACTCGTGTATGGTAAGGCATGTCACCTGCCCGTGGAACTGGAACATAAGGCCTACTGGGCAACCAGATTCCTAAACTTTGATGCCAAACTAGCAGGAGAAAAACGATTACTCCAGCTAAATGAGCTAGAGGAATTCAGATTCACAGCTTTCGAAAACGCCAAGCTTTATAAAGAAAAGTAAAAAAAGTGGCATGACAGAAAGCTGTCATCTAGAATCTTTGAATTAGGACAGAAGGTTCTGTTGTTTAACTCTAGACTCAGGCTATTCCCCGGGAAACTGAAATCCCGGTGGAAGGGACCATACATGATTACAAGTGTATCACCATATGGTTATGTGGAGCTTCAAGATATTGATTTTGATAAGAAGTTCATTGTCAATGGACAGAGAATCAAGCATTATCTTGAAGGCAACATTGAGCAAGAATGCTCAAGGCTGAAGCTAGATTAAAAGCTCAGCAAGGTCCAGCTAAAGATAATAAAGAAGCGCTTGCTGGGAGGCAACCCAGCCATGGGGCAACAATCCTCTAAGCATTTTGCCCTATTTTTTTTATTTTTATTTTTTATTTGTTTATATAGAGTTCACTGACACTAAGGTGGGGAATCATTTACAGAAGACCTCGGCACACAAAACAGAGAAAAAGAGCTCATTGGCAAGAAAACGCCAGTAAAAGTGCATTCTGGGCGTTCAACGCCCAAAATGGGCATCCACTGGGCGCTGAACGCCAGTAATGGTAGCAATCTGGGCGTTCAATGCCAGAAATGGGCACCCATTGGGCGTTGAACGCCAGTAATGGTAGCAGCTGGGCGTTGAACGCCCAGGAGAGCAGCATTTGGGCGCTGAACGCCCAAAACAGGCAGTGTTTGGGCGTTCAAACGCCAGAAAGGCAGGGAGAAGCCAAATTCATTTTTTCCACACGTATTTCCATTCTAATTTCAAATTTTATGTTTCAATGCATGATTTTTACATGAACATGTTAAGAACCCTGATTTCTAAAATCCTTAATTTCTAAAAATCCCTCTTTCCAAATTCAATCCAACTCTTTTCAAATCTTTTCTGAAAACAAATCTATCTTTTTCACTCTAAAATCTTTTCAACTAATCCATATCTTTCTTAAATCTCCATATTATCTTTTTCAAAATTCAGATTTATCTTTTTCAAAAATCTATCATATCTCTTCAAAATTAAACTATATCTTCTATCTTATCTTTTTCAACTCAATCTTTTTATATTATCTTTTTCCAATTTTTCGAAAACCCACCCCCCATCCCTTTAAATTTGGGGTCGGCCTCCCTCCTCCTCCATCAACAATTGCACCTAGCTCTCCTTCTATTCCTCTCCTTTCTTTTCTTTTGCTTGAGGACAAGCAAACTTCTAAGTTTGGTGTGTTTATCCGAGATCACTAAGATCATGGCTCCTAAAGGAAAACAACCCACTCCAAGAGGCAAGAAAGAGAGCGTTCCAAAACCACTTTGGAATCAAGAGAAGTTCTTATCTAAAGAACATTTAGACCATTATCTTAAAATAATGGGTCTGAGATTAGTGATCTCGGAAATTAGATTCGATCTGAAAGAAGATGAATATCCGGAGATCCAGGAGCAAATTCGAATCAGGAACTGGGAAGTCCAAGCTAATCCTGAAACGAAAGTAGGAAAGAACATGGTCCAGGAGTTCTATGCTAATATGTGGCAGACTGATAAGCAAAAACTATCTGGAACTGCCTTCTATGAATTTCGGACCATGGTCAGAGGAAAGATTGTTCATACCACCCCTGACAAGATCAGAGAGATCTTAAAGCTACCTCAGCTAAAGGACGGTCCAGACTCCTTCAACAGGAGGATGATGAGAGCAGACATTGACCTGGATAAGATTCTAGAGGACATATGTATCCCTGGAGCTAGGTGGACCACCAACACAAAGGGTGTCCCAAATCAACTCAAGAGAGAGGATCTCAAACTAGTCGCCAGAGGATGGCTAGACTTCATTGGGCATTCTCTGTTGCCTACTAGCAACCGTTCTGAAGTCACAGTTAAAAGAGCAGTGATGATCCATTGCATCATGATGGGAAAGGAAGTGGAGGTTCATCAGTTGATTTCAGCTGAACTCTACAAAATTGCTAACAAAAATTCTAAAGAGGCCAGGTTGGCTTATCCAAGCATGATTTCTCTGCTCTGCAAGGACGCTGGAGTGAGGATGGGAATAACTGAGTATATCTCAATTGAGAAGCCAATCACCAAAGCATCAATGGAAAAACAACAAGCACAGGATGATCCCATCAAGAAGAGAGCATAGGAATTCCTCCCAGAGATCCCTCAATCTGAATACTGGGAGTATCTTGAGACGTCTGTTACCAAGATACGGGAAGCTATGGAGCAAATAATAAAAGAACAGAAGGAACACAGTCAAATGCTGACCTATATGTTTAAAGAACAAGAGGAGCAAGGGCGTGACTTAAGGGAATTGAAGCGCCAAAAGTCTTCTCTTGTAGGACCGAGCACCCCAAGGATCAGAGGAACCCCCGTTCCCCCAGAATAAAGGTTGTTAATTTCCAATTTCTGCCTTAACTCTGTGACAGTGTCCTTATAGAAGTTTACCTTAGGAGTCATATAGTAGTAATTAGTATCTATTTTGATTTTATCTCCAATTAAGCTATAGTTTATTTTTCTCATCATCAGCAAACATGAATAAAGTAGTAGATCTTTTGAATAAGAGGCAATAAAATTTCGAGTTTTAATAAGAGAAATTCTAATTAGTTAAATGTGGTGGCAATGCTTTCTGTCTTCTGAATGAATGCTTGAACAGTGCATATGTCTTTTGAATTTGTTGTTTAAGACTGTTAAATATGTTGGCTCTTGAAAGAATGATGAGCATGAGACATGTTATTGATAATCTGAAAAATCATAAAAATAATTCTTGAAGCAAGAAAAAGCAGCAAAGAACAAAGCTTGCAGAAAAAAAAAAGAGAAAGAAAAAGAAAAAGCAAGCAGAAAAAGCCAATAACCCTTAAAACCAAAAGGCAAGGGCAAATAAAAGGGATCCCAAGGCTTTGAGCATCAGTGGATAGGAGGGCCTAAAGGAATAAAATCCTGGTCTAAGTGGCTAAACCAAGCTGTCCCTAACCATGTACTTGTGGCGTGAAGGTGTCAAGTGAAAACTTGAGACTGAGCGGTTAAAGTCAAGGTCCAAGGCAAAAAAAAGAAGAGTGTGCTTAAGAACTCTGGACACCTCTAATTGGGGACTTTAGCAAAGCTGAGTCACAATCTAAAAGGTTCACCCAATTATGTGTCTGTGGCATTTATGTATCCGGTGGTAATATTGGAAAACAAAGTGCTTAGGGCAACGGCCAAGACTCATAAAATAGCTGTGTTCAAGAATCATCACACTGAAATAGGAGAATCAATAACACTATCTGAATTCTAAGTTCCTATAGATGCCAATCACTCTGAGCTTCAATGGATAAAGTGAGATGCTAAAACTGTTCAGAAGCAAAAAGCTACTAGTCCCGCTCATCTAATTAGAATCTGAGCTTCACTCAAAAATTCTGAGATATTATTGCTTCTCAACCTATTAGTCTTCTATTTTATTTGTCTAGTTGCTTGAGGACAAGCAACAGTTTAAGTTTGGTGTTGTGATGAGCGGATATTTTATACGCTTTTTGGGGTTAATTTCATATAGTTTTGAGTATGATCTAGTTAGTTTTTATTTTATTTCCATTAGTTTTTAGGAAAAATTCATATTTCTGGACTTTACTATGAGTTGTGTGTTTTTCTGTAATTTCAGGTATTTTTCTGGCTGAAATTGAAGGAGCTGAGCAAAAATCTGATTCAGGCTGAAAAAGGACTGCTGATGCTGTTGGATTCTGACCTCCCTGCACTCAAAGTAGATTTTCTGGAGCTACAGAACTCGAAATGGCATGCTTCTGATTGCGTTGGAACGTAGACATCTAGGGCTTTCCAGCAATATATAATAGTCCATACTTTGCACAAGGATAGATGACGTAAACTGGCATTCAACGCCAGTTCTCTGCCCAATTCTGGCGTCCAGCGCCAGAAAAGGATCAAAAGCTGGAGTTGAACGCCCAAACTGGCACAAAAACTGGCGTTCAACTCCACAAATGGCCTCTGCACGTGAATTGCTTAAATCTCAGCCCAGCACACACCAAGTGGGCCCCAGAAGTGGATCTCTGCATCATCCATCATAGTTTACTCATTTTTTGTAAACCTAGGCTACTAGTTTAGTATTTAAACAACTTTTAGGGACTTATTTTGTATCTCATGACATTTTAGATCTGAACTTTGTACTCTTTGACGGCATGAGTCTCTAAACTCCATTGTTGGGGGTGAGGAGCTCTGCTGTGTCTTGATGAATTAATGCAAGTATTTCTGTTTTCTATTCAAACACGCCTGTTCCTATCTAAGATGTTCATTCGCGCTTAACTGTGATGAAGGTGATGATCTGTGACACTCATCACCATTCTCAACCCATGAACGTGTGCCTGACAACCACCTCCGTTCTATATTAGATTGAATGAGTATCTCTTAGATCTCTTAATCAGAATCTTCGTGGTATAAGCTAGAATAGATGGCGGCATTCATGAGAATCCGGAAAGTCTAAACCTTGTCTGTGGTATTCCGAGTAGGATTCAAGGATTGAATGACTGTGACGAGCTTCAAACTCCTGAAGGCTGGGCGTTAGTGACAAACACAAAGGAATCAAGGGATTCTATTCCAACCGGATCGAGAACCAACCGGTGATTAGCCGTGCTGTGACAGAGCGCGTGAGCGTAGTTTTCACTGGAAGGATGGAAGGTAGCCATTGACAACGGTGATCCACCAACACACAGCTTGCCATAGGAAGACGTGCGTGCGTGAACAAGAAGACAGAGGAAAGCAGAGATTCAGAAGACAAAGCATCTCCAAAACTCCAACATATTCTCCATTACTGCATAACAAGTAACCTTTAATCCTTGCTCTCTCGTTTATTTGCAATTCAACTGATAAACATAATTGACTTTTTGACTAAGATTTACAAGATAACCATAGATTGCTTCAAACCAACAATCTCCGTGGGATTCGACCCTTACTCACGTGAGGTATTACTTGGACGACCCAGTGCACTTGCTGGTCAGTGGTACGAGCTGTGAAAAGTGTGATTCACAATTTGTGCACCAGTGGTGAGTAGGATGATCTGACAAATTAGCTCTGTTCATCATATTAAGACGAGCGTGCATGATAAACACCCGCATCTACTTGGGTTCATGTGAATACTTGGCCAAAAAGCACGAGCCAACAGCTATGTTTATACATCTCTCAGACAGTTAATCCACGACTTCTTTGGGGACTTCTCGAGACACCAGTTCAGCCTATTTCCGGGGAGATTAGGGCTCTGTGGTATAGGCTAGAAACCATAGAAGCAGTCTTCTCTGATCCGGAAGATTCTACCTTGTCTGTGGCGCTTTGTGTAGGATCGCCAAGAGAATGACTGGTAGAGCTTCACCCTCTGTTAGATTGAAAGACCACAGGCAATGGCGTTTGACCTGTAGTAGAGAAGATCAATGACCACGAGCAATGGCTTTGATCACTTACAGCCTGCCATAGAAGAAGATCATTCACAAGCAAGGAAGACAGTAATACCAGAGTTCATTCAAAAAGACAAAGCAAATCCGACTCTCAACTCTATTCTTATTATTTACTATTCCCAGTATATAATTCCTACCCTATTATAATAATCTCACAAATATTTATCTATCAACCTTCAAATCAAACAACAATCCTCTGGTTCTATGATAAACCACTATTTTATGGTTTATCTTGTGCTAATTTGAGTGGTTATTATCAACTCTTTACTCACTTATTCATATAAATCGCATGGTTTTACATTTTCCTTCTTAATTTTGTGCTATAATTGAAAACATGCTTCTTTGGCCTTAAATTTCCTATGTTTAATCCTCTCTTATTACCATTCGATGCCTTGATATGTGTGTTAAGTGATTTCATAGATTACAAGGCAGGAATGGCTTAGAGGATGGAAAGGAAGCATGCAAAAGTGGAAGGAATACATGAAACTGAAGGAATTGCTAAAGCTGTCCAGCCTGCCCTATTGGTACTAAATCGACCATAACTTGAGCTACAGAGGTCTATTGACGCGGTTCTAGTTGCATTGGAAAGCTAACATCCGGGGCTTCGCAACGATATATAATTTGCCATAGCTGCCCTGAAGATAGGCGACGCGCACGCGTGAATCACGCGGACGCGTCACTTGGTGAAAACTCAATCCACGCTCCCGCGTGGACGATGCTCACCCGTGACTTTGCCGCGACCTGTACATACCAGAAATCACTGGGGGCGATTTCTGGGCTGTTTCTGACCCAGTTTTCGGCTCAGAAAACACAGATTAGAGGCTATAAAGTAGGGGAATCCATTCATTCATAAAAACAACTTTCATATTCACAATTTTTGGTTTTAGATGTAGTTTCTAGAGAGAGAGGCTCTCTCCTCTCTCTTAGGATTTAGGATTAGGACTCCTCTTAAAGGTTAGTGTTCATACCCTGGGTCGAGCTGTCCGACCCGGGATCTTTGACGACAAGTCGACCGACCTCTTCAAGTCAGGACTACCCGACTTCTTCTCAAAGAGCTCGGCCAAATCACGAGAAAAAGCCCAATAAGGGCCCAAACAAAGGAACACGACCCAAATCCAAAGGCAGCCCAAACCTATAGAGATAAGGGCGGTTCCATTGAAGATAAGATGACTTCACTCAAAGATAAGATAGGATAACTATCTTATCCCCATAAAGATCACTCTACAAACATTATAAATACACTGGAGCACCCAGGTATAACTCATACTCTGATTCTACTAAAAAAACCTACTCAATACCCTTGCTAACTTAGCATCGAAGTCCCTTGCAGGTACTACCACCCTCCGGTGACGAAGGATCAGCTGCATAGCCAGTCCAACAAGTCGGATATGACAGTTCCGGTCACTACTCACCAGCTGGACGCGTCAGCTCCGACCAATACTGAAGATCTCGTCCGAGATCGACCTACAGTTTCAGGTAACCCTCGGAACAGTTAGGTTTACTACTTCTTCATTCCAGGTTCAATGTTCCTTTACTTTAATTTCTCTTCTACTTTTATTCATTTTAATGCTTTTACTTGTTAATTACTTATGTTTCCAAATTGGCTTATGAACTCTTCATGTTAGATTTGAATATTCTATTTAATACAATTTGAAATATTTCAGATTTATGATTTCTTTCTTCTATTTATGATATAAATAATTTAGATTTTCCCTCCTTTGCTTTGGTTGAGTAATTGGTGACACTTGAGTTATCAAACTCAGCTGTTGATTGAAAATTGGAATTTGCTGGTTGATTTGGATCCCTCTAAAGCTAGTCTTTCCATAGGAGTTGACTAGGACTTAAGGAATCAAATTGATTAGTCCACTTGACTTTCCTTTATTTAGTAAGGGTTAACTAAGTGGGAGCAATAAACAATTCTCATCACACCTGATAAGGATAACTAGGATGGGATTTCCAGTTCTTATACCTTGCAATGGTTTTCATGATAATTTACTTTAATTCTTGCAATTTACTTTTCCTGTTCATTATTCAAAAACCCCAAAAAGATAATCTTCCATAACCAACAATAAACACACCTCCCTGCAATTCCTTGAGAGACGACCCGAGATCTCAATACTTCGGTTATCAATTTTATTGGGTTTGCTTAAGTGACAACCAAAACTTTTGCACGAAAGGATTCTCTATTGGTTTAGAAGCTATAACTACAAAATCACCCACGCGTACGCGTCCCTGATGCGTACGCGTCATTTTCAAATTTTTCACACTCATGCGTACGCGTCAATGATGCGCACGTGTCGTTTGAAATTTTGGCACACACCCCAAGACAAACAGAGAGTTGTGCGCGCGCAAGGATACCTTCGCACGAGTAGCACAAACACGGTCACGCGTACGCGTGACCGACGCCCACGCGTCACCTTCCAAATTTTGCGACCCACGTGAACGCATGGAGTACGCGTGCGCGTCACTAGCGCAACACCACTAGATCCCTACGCCGCTACTTTTATTATCTTTTCTTTTCTAATCCTTATTTCTTTCTTCTTTCTTTCTCTTCCTTCTTCTTTCTTTCTCTTCCTTCTTAATGCAACATGCTGAAATTCATCCAACTCATTCAGTTGGAGTAACCTCTTTTCTCCTACAGCCTTGTGATCAAAGTTAAGGAATCTTGTTGCCCAGTATGCTCTGTGTTCCAATTCCACGGGTAGGTGGCATGCCTTGCTATAGACCAACTGATAGGGGGATATCCCGATGGGGTTTTGAATGCTGTCCGGTATGCCCAGAGAGCGTCATGAAGCTTCCGTGCCCAATCCCTCCTGGAAGTGTTTACTGTTCTCTGAAGAATTCTCTTGAGTTCTCTATGGGAGACCTCAGCTTGTCTATTTGTCTGCGGATGGTAGGGGGTTGCTACTTTGTGACGAACACCATATCACTGTAAGATGGAGTCAAGTTGTCTGTTACAGAAGTGGGTGCCTCCGTCACTGATCAGTGTCTATGGGACACCAAATTTGCTGAAGATGTTCTTTTGGAGGAATTTTAGCACCACCCGGGTGTGTCATTAGAGGGTGACACGTTTGGCTCAACTCAGTTAAACACAAAGTCCACTACCACCAAGATGTATGCGTTTGAATATGAGGGTGGAAAAGGTCTCATGAAGTCTATTCCCCAAACATCAAATAGCTCAGTTTTCAGAATTCCTTGTTGTGGCATTTTGTGATTATGAGGGAGATTTCCAACTCGTTGGCACTTGTCACAATTGCGGACAAACTCTCGGGAGTCCTTGAAGAGCGTTGGCTAGTAGAATCCGCTCTGAATGACCTTGGAAGCTATTTGCTCTCCTCCAAAATGGCCTCCATATTGAGACCCATGACAATGCTAGAGAATCTGATGGGTTTCTTCCTCAGAGACACAACATCGGATTATACCATCCGAACATCTCTTAAAGAGGTAGGGTTCATCCCACAAGTAGTATTTAGCATCGTGTAGAAGTTTGCGCACTTGCTGTCTGCTATACTCCTTCAGAATGAACTTTATGGCTTTATAGTTTGCAATGCCTGCAAACCATGGTGCTCTTTGGATTGCAAAAAGCTACTCATCAGGGAAAGTCTCGGATACCTCAGTGATGGACAGGGGCGTCCCTACTTTAGGTTCAATTCAGGATAAATGATCTGCCACCTGGTTTTCTGATCCCTTTCTGTCTCTGATCTCAATGTCGAATTCTTGAAGAAGCAGTACCCATATGATTAACCTTGGTTTAGAATCCTGCTTGGTTAGGAGGTACTTGAGGGCAGAATGGTCAGTGTAAACAATGACCTTTGAACCAATCAAATAAGATCTGAACTTATCAATTACATAGACAACTGCTAGTAGTTCCTTCTCGGTAGTGGTATAGTTCCTTTGAACATAATTTAGAACATGACTAGCATAATAAATGACGTGCATAAGCTTATCATGTCGCTGCCCTAGAACTGCTCCTGTGGCATAATCACTGGCATCACTGATAAGTGGATTTCTTATACGTTTTTTCATAGCATTTTCCTAGTATTTTTAGTAGATTTTTTTAAGTTTTATTAAGTTTTAGCGAAAAATTTATCTTTTGGATGCTACTTTGAGTTTTTGTAATTTTTCTATGATTTTAGGTGATTTTAGGGCAAAAATGGCAGAATTAGCAAAGTCCTGTTCAGAGAGGAAGAAAGGATAGCAGATGTTGTTAGATCCCGACCTCCGTGCACTCCAACGAGCATATCTTGAGCTACAGAGGTCCAATTGATGCACTCTTAATGAAGTTGGAAAGATAACTTTCAGAGCTTTCCAGCAATATGTAATAGTTTATACTTCTCTTCCAGATCACTGCCCATAATTGGCGTTAAATGCTCAAATCTAGCATTTAATGCCCAAAAAGGATCAAGGCCCAGCCTTGAACGCCCAAAACTGACGTTCAACGCCACCAAGGGACCAAGGGGCAGCACGTTCACCCCCTAGCTGGCGTTCAATGCCCAAACTCCAAGTTGAATGCCAAGCTTAGGACGAGCACAAGACCAAAGTGGGCCCAAAGTGGATTTTTGCACTCTTTGGATTAGTCTAGTTTATCTTTGTACTTTTTAATTTTAAATTAACATCTTTTAGGGTTAGCATCTCCTATTTAAAGAGGAGATCACTTAGGTTTAGGATCATTGGGAACTTGTATCATAGTTTTTAGGTCTAAGTTTTTTCTGTAAATTATGAGCAACTAAACCTCCTAGGTTAAGGTTAGGAGCTCTGCTGATTCCTATGGACTAATAATATTACTATTTCTATTTCAATATATGTTTGATTTTCTTCTATGATGTATTGTCGTTCTTCATCCCAATGAGAATGGGTATGTCCCTTTCTCTACATGATTTCTTTACGAGTCCTGACCCTGATAGTACTGAACTAAATCTTGAGAATACATCACCTGAACCAATAATTGACTTGGGCTAATCGAGGATACATGACATATAATCTGGTCAGTTATGGGTGATGAGGTTCTTGTGGTGCCAAGGCTAGAATCATAGAGCATCATTCTCCGATCAGAAAGATTTGACCTTTTCTGTCGCGTTTTGAGTAGGATCATAAAGGAGAGTGAATTGTGTGGGCTTTATCCTTGGCCATAGTGAATGACCATGAGTTAACTTGATGAGAGGACATGAGTTAATCTCTGATAGCTTTGCTATGGTTTAGGGGAGATTAACTTGATAAGAGTACATAAGTTAATCACTTACAGCTTTTCCGTAGAACGAATCATTCATTGTTGAAGTAGTCTGTAAGACTTATTAATCCAGAAAGATAAAGCATCTCCAAAGCCTTAACTAATTTTTATCATTGTTTCTATGTCTTTTCTTTATTAATTGTTTGTTTTATGAGCCTACAACAATAACTATCTTTCTATTCGCCTGACTAAGATCTGCAGGATAACCATAGCTTGCTCAATCCAACAATCCTCATGGGATCGACCCTCACTCACCTGAGGTATTACTTGGACGACTCGGTGCACTTGCCGGTGAAGTTGTGCCAGTTCAATTTCGTGCACCAATCACACATCAGCTCAAATGGTAGGGCCCAGTTGGATACAAAAATGATAGGTGCAGTGACAAGCTTTGCCTTTAAAGTTTCGAAGGCATGCAGACAATCCTCACCAAAAACAAAAGGTGTGTCTGCAACTAGAAAATTGCATAGTGGTTTTGTAATTCTGGAGATGTCTTTGATAAACCTCCTGTAGAAACCTGCATGGCCTAAGAAGCTTCTGATGGCCTTAACATTAGTAGGCGGTGATAATTTTTTAATTATTTTCACATTAGCTTGATCAACCTCGATTCCTTTGCTTAAAATCCTATGCCCAAGAACAATTCCTTTAGTAACCATAAAATGACATATCTCCCAATTTAAAACTAGGTTTGTTTCTTGGCATCTCTTCAGCACCAAGGCTAGATGGTGAAGGCAAGAGTCAAAGGAATCACCAAAAACAGAGAAGTCATCCATAAATACCTCCAGGAATTTTTCCACCATATCTGAGAAGATGGAGAGCATACACCTCTAAAAGGTTGCTGGTGCATTGCAGAGGCCAAATGGCATCCTTCTATAGGCGAACACTCCATATGGGCTTGTGAACGTCGTCTTTTCTTAGTCCTGAGGATCTATTGCAAGTTGATTATTGCCCGAGTAGCCATCCAAGAAACAATAGGATGCATTGCCAGCCAGCCTCTTCAGCATCTGGTCTATGAAAGGTTAGGAAAAGTGATCATTTCTTATGGCGTTGTTGAGTCTTCTGTAGTCGATGCATGACAATGACCAAATTGCATAAGTTTGGATTTTCACACTAAAATAGGATTGACGTTGCAAGTATAGTCCAAACCCAACAATTTCGTAATTCTCAATGTTAATGTATCAAATAGGTGACTGAAAAAATAAAAAAAAATCAATCACAAACAAGCATCACCTACAAAAAATGCATCAACTATATGCAAATTGCCTATCTATAGATAATGAAATAAAATTACATGGTGGCCAAAACATGCAATTTAGAAATCCAAAGAAGTTCATGAAGGCAATGTTATAAGTACTTGGTATGTGCAAAATTAAACATGAAGAACTCAACACCAAGCAACAATTTACACCCTCAATAAATAGTAACAACAATAATAATTCAGCAACAATATCTCAACACAATCAACAAATCAACTCAATTATCCAACACTTAGCATCAAAATAGAAAATTGAACTAACTAACTAACTAACTAAAGGTGAGTGTGATGCATGGTGAAGTGTAGTGGTGAGTGGTGGTTTAAGAAGGGAAAAGAAAGAGGAGAAGAGAAAAGAAGAGAAGAAGTAGAGAGAAGAGAAGAAAAGAAGCATAGTGGGGAAACAGGGGCGTGCGTACAACCCAGGGCCGTGCGCACGCATAGGGTGTCACGCGTATGCGTAAGGGACGCGTGCGCGTGGTGTGGCAAAAAATGAGAATCGACGCGTACTCATAAGGGGATGCAAACGCGTGGTTGGAAAATGAAAAAGGGTTGTGCCTTCGCACTATTCGTTCAAACGCTGTGAATAGAGGCCTTGTTTTGAGGTGTGCGTGGGCATAAGTCTGTGCCCGTAGATAGAAAAGAAAAATAATTTATTATTTTTTTTTTGAGAAGGAAAAGTCAAAATGGCCAGCTATTTCGCCATTTGTGCGTGCGCACACATCTGTGCGCACGTACAAGGCGCAAAAATAAGGGAATGCGGACGCACAAGGTGTGCTAACGCTCCCAGCAGAAGGTGCATGAGCTGGTGTGCACGCGCACAGATGGGTGCGCACGCACATAACGCAAAAATTTGGGGTTGTGTGCGTACGCACAGGTGTGTGCACACGCACATGCTCTGTTTTTCTCAAAAAATTTTAGTGCTCTATGGCACCAAACATGTCATCCAAAATAGCATTTCCAGCCCCAAAACTTTATTCTACCCTAAAAATGCAAGATCAATACAAAAAATTCTACCAAACTAAGCTAATTAAAAGAAGCAAAAGTTCAACAAAGAAATGCTAAAAGAGAGGGAGAGTAAGAAAGATGTTACCAAATACTTTTATTTATTGTCTTTATGTTAGACAATTGGGAGAGCCCTTTGCCATGGTGGCTTGTGCACGACTTTCCCACCAAATGCTTGAATCTCCAATGTCCTCCAAGATCTCCTAACCATCAACAAAGATAACCAAAAAGCAAGCTATTTACATATTAACATATTTACAATAGCCTATAACTTTACACCATTGCAACTCTCCGGCAACGACGCCAAATTTGACAACGACCAAATTGCATAGGTTTGGATTTTCACACTAAAAATAGGATTGACATTGCAAGTATAGTCCAAACCCAACAATTGATCATCAATCAAATGTTATCACAATTCAAACCAAATATATTAACCAAGAGTATTTAACTTCCGGGTCATCTTCCCTAGGAGTTGCAATAAAATGCCATATCATTGGCTATGAGAGAGCATGGAAATTGGGAAAGCAAGAGAGTAAGAGATGTAAATAGCCAGAAAGTAAATGATCATGCAAGGAATTAAAGGAAAGCAAGTAAATGCAATGAAAGTGGAAATTAAATGCTAAAAAGAGCTCTTGGTAAAAATTGGGGAATTAAGGATTCCTATCCTAGTTATAGACCACAAACATGGCAATTGTGTGGAATTAATCCCAATTAGTCAATCCTACTTGAGAATTAGTCAAAATGGCTTAACTGATTCCAATCACTAAGTCCTAAGTCAACACTAGTGGGTCACTTAGAGTCAAGGAAAACCAAACTAATTAACAATCCTCACACAATGCGGAATGGATATCCACAACTCAATTTCACCCAAACAACCAATTTCTCAACAAAGAGTGTGAAAAGTAAACATGCATGAAATTAAACATCAAAGCAATAAAAGTCAAAGCAAGGAATTAAAAGTCAAAGCAATAAAACTTCAAATGCAAGAAACCTCTTGGCAAGTAATTGAGAACTAAGGTTACCTATCCTAGCCATTGACCACAAACATATGATGATTATAAAGAGTTAATCCTACTTAGTCAACCTTACATTGAAGATAAGTCAAATAGGTATAGTTGATTTCAATCCCTATGTCCTAAGTCAACACTAAGGGGTCACATAGAGTCAAGGGAGACCAAATCAACTAAATACTCTAATATATCAAACAAGAATGGACATCAATGACCCAAGGGTCTCCAAAGTCATCAATTCCAAGCCAAGAGTGGAGAAAAAAAAACTAAGTAAAAACTAAGCCAAGCATTTTATCAAACACTTAGTGTACATAAAATAAAATAATATTAAATTGCAATAAAATAAATTCTAAAGCTACCAAAGCAAGAAAATAGCAATAACAACTAAAGAAAGCAATAATGACATGGAAACATAAATTTGCATTAATTGAAATTAAAATTAACAAAAGTATTAATAAACTTAAAAATGACAAGATAAAGGAAATAACAAAGGAAATGAAAAGGAACAAAGATGCAATTATAATAAATAACAAGGAAAAGTAAATGAAAACAAGAATTAAAAGTAGAAATTACAAGAAATTAAACTAAAGAACCCTAATTCTAGAGAGAGGGGGAGCTTCTCTCTCTAGAGAACTATACTAGAACATGATAAAAGCAAAACCTAATTGCCCCCTTGTTTCCACTTGAATTGGGGTTGAAATAGCTTCAGAAATGAGTTGGACTGGGTTTTGGAGTCCCAGAATTCGCCCCCGAGCGATTTGCATTAATGAGCTCACATGCCTCGTGTCATGCGTACGCGTCGCCGAGCTCGCACTTGTGCGCGTGCTTGCGTCGCCTGTGCGCATGCACAGATGTTGGAATGTCCAAACTCTATCTCTTCATGGCTTTTTCCCTTTTGCATGCTCTTTCCTTCATTTCTTCAACCCATACATGCCTTGGGAACCTGAAATTACTTAGCAAATACATCAAGGCACCAAATAGGATTAAAGTGAATAAAATTGACTAGATTTAAGCACAAAAGAGCATGTTTTCACTTTCATACACAATTTAGGAAGAAATCATGAAATTATGCTATTTCATTGAATAAGTGTAGGGAAAGTTGATGAAATCCACCCAATTAGAGAAAATAAATACCATGACATGTGGATTCATCAATGCACATAGTCCATCCTGTGATAGTTCTTGTAGGGATCAGCTCATTCCTTTCATTGTGGATTGCTGTCATCTCGCCTTTCTTGGGTACCACTTGTACAGGGCTTACCCAGGGACTATAAAAAATGGGATATATGATCCCAACCTTGAACGAACTGATTCCTACCGGTAAAGAATGTTTACAAAAATATCGCGTTGTAAGTATAGTTTCTAAACCAGCAAAGAATTCTTTCGTACAAAAGTTTTGATTGTCACAAGTAACAAAACCCAATAAAATTTATAACCGAAGTATTTAAACCTCGGGTCGTCTTCTCAAGGAATTGCAGGGAAGTATGATTTATTATTGGTTATGGAAAAGTATCTTTTTGGGTTTTTAAATAGGAAACAAGTAATTTAAATGGCAAGGAAAGATAAATTAATAATTAGAAAAACTCTTGGTAAGGTATGAGAACTGGAAATCCCATCCTAGTTATCCTTATCAGGTGTGATGAGAATTGTTTATCGCTCCCACTTAGTTAACCCTTACTAAATAAAGGAAATTCAACTGGACCAATCAATTTGATCCTCAAGTCCTAGTCAACTCCTGAGGAAAGGCTAGCTTTAGAGCGATCCAAATCAATCAGCGAGAATTCCAATTTTCACTCAACTGCTGAGTCTGATAACTCAAGTGTTACCAATTACTTAACCAAAACCAAAAGGAGAAAAATCTAAATAAAATTGAAAGCATCATAAATAGAATAAAACAATCATAAATCTGAAATACCTCAAATTATATTAAATAGAATATTCAAATCTAACATGGAAAGATTCATAAGCCAATTTGGCAACATAAGAAATTAACAAATAAAAGCATTAGAGTAACTAAAAATAGAAGAGAATATAAAATTAAAGTAAACATTGAACCTGAAATGGAGTAATAACCATAAAATAAAAGAAATCCTAATCCTAAATCCTAAGAGAGAGGAGAGAGCCTCTCTCTCTAGAAACTACATCTAAAAATCTAAAATTGTGAATTATGAATGTTGTATGAATTGTCGTTGTTGATTTCCCCATTCTCTGGCTTCTATTCTGTATTTCTGGACTTGGATTTGGGCCGAAAAAAGGGTCCAGAAATCGCTGGGGGCAACTTCTGCAATTTTCTGCACGTGGAGTCCGTCATGCGTGCGCGTGGGTCACGCGTTCGCGTCATTTGGAGTTTTTTCTTATCACGCGTGCGGATCAGTCACGCATACATGTCAGTTGTGTTCTGCTCTAGGCATGCGTCCGCATCGTCCACGCGTACGCGTCACTGCTATTTCGCGCTAGGCACACGTCTGCATCGTCCACGCGTGCGCGTCGCTGCCTTTTCTTCAAAACTCCATTTTTGTTCTTTCCTTCTATTTTTGTATGTTTCCTTTCTGTTCTCTAAGTCATTCCTGCTCTATGAAGCCTAAAAATACTTAAAACACAGATCATAGCATTGAATGGTAATGAAGGTTAATTAAGATAATTATTTTTAAGGCATAGGATACATGTTTTCACATATATCATAAAATAAGGAAGGAATAGTAAAACCATGCAATTCATATGAATAAGTAGGTGAAGAATTAATAAAAACACTCAATTGAGTACAAGATGAATCATATAATAGGGGTTTATCAAGCCTCCCACAGCTTTGTAACCTTATTTTGGACCACTTCCTTCATAGTTGGATTTAGTCGCCTCTGTGGTTGCACCACGGGTTTAGCATCATCTTCAAGTCTAATTTTGTGCATATATCGAGTTGGACTAATTCCTTTTAAGTCACTTATAGTCCATCCGATAGCTGTCTTATGGGCCTTGAGTACTTGAATTAGCTCCTCTTCTTCCTGCTGCTCTAGGGCAGAGCTTATGATAACTAGATATGTGTCACCATCTCCTAAGAACACATAATTCAAATATGGTGGCAAAGGCTTAAGCTTGAGTTTAGGAGGTCTATCTTCCACTTTTGGCGTGGTCAGCATCTCCTCCTGCTCTTCTGGTGCATTCAGTTCAGACATGGCATCTTCAAGAATGTTATCCAACTCCTCCTCGAGTTTTTCAATCTCACATACCTCTTCAACCAGGGGTTCTATGACATCAATCTTCATGCATTCCTCTAGGGGGTCAGGATGTTGTATGGCCTTGACAACATTGAATACAAATTCATCCTTATCAACTCTCAGTGTTACTTCCCCTTTCTGAACGTCAATGATGGTTCTCCTAGAATAATGGAAGCATTCCTGTTCTTTTCCATATCTAGGATCACAAAGTTTGTGGAAAATGTAAAGGGTCCAACCTTGACAATCATATCCTCAACCACCCCTAATGGGATCTTGACAGAGCCATCAGTAAGCTGAAGGCAGATGCGGGTAGGCTTGTCTCTTTGGATCCAGATATTGTTCATTAATGATGATGGCACGAGGTTGATACTTGCTCCAAGATCACATAGGGCTGTCCTTATGCAAGTGTCTCCAAGGGTGCATGGTAGTAAAAAACTCCCAGGGTCCTGTAGTTTCTCTAGATAACCGCACTGCATTCCTTGGTAAGGAGAATTGTCCCTGCCTCCCTCCAATCTCTTTAGTGGCTCATTATGTCCTTCATAAACTTGGCATAGGAAGGTATCAATTCAAGAGCTTCAGCAAATAGGATCTTGATCTCGAGTGTCTTGAGGATATCCAGAAACCTAGCAAATTGCTCATCATTGTCTGTCTTATGGAGTTTCTAAAGATATGGTAGCCTGGCTTTGTATTCAGGGGTCTTGAGTGGTGCAGAGTGATTGTTCATATTGATTGAAGAATGGTTGTCAGTCTGCCTCGTTGGGAAGTTTCCTAAATTGGTGTTTACATTGCCTTCCCCTACTGGGCGTTGAACGCCCCTGCTGCTCACCTCTGGGAGTTGAACGCCCCTAGTGCTCCCTTCTGGGTGTTGGACGCCCCTGCTGCTCCCCTTTGGGCATCGAACGCCAGGAGCAGTAGTCTGGGGTGCTGCACGTTCTTCTTCTTATGCGATGTTGTATTAAGATGGGGGAGTCAGTGTTCTGCCACTCCGTAGCTCAATTGCTTGGCATTCTTCAGCTACTTGCTTAGTTTTTATTTGGTGCAGTTCTATTTTTACACTCTGGAGGGATGCTTGGGTCTCTTGGACTATGCTGTGCTGGCTCTTTGTGAATGCATGCATGCTCTCTAGCTGCTTTGTCAAAAAGTCCAACTGCTCAGCCATTGCTTTATTTTGAGCTAGGATTATGTCAGTGGCAGATTCCTCCTTGGATTCCCCTCTTGCCTTGGGTCTTTCTACTGTGTATAAGTGTTGATTATTGGCCATAGTTTCAATGAGCTGCTGAGCTTCTTTGGGTCTTTTCAACATGTGTAAGGAGTCGCCTGCGGAGTCCGTCATAAAAGATGTCCAGCTTGACCCAGTGGGTGAACAGCTGAATGGGACATTTCTAGAGCATTGACTTGTACCTTCTCCAAGCATCACAGAGAGACTCGCCCTCCTCTTGTTCGAAGGCTTGAATATCCTTCCTTAGTTTAGTTAACTTTCTTGGGGGAAATATCTGTTCAGGAACTTGTCAACTGCCTTACTCCAAGTATTCAGGCTTTCCTTAGGTTGTTCTCCCAGCCAGTCCTTGGCCTGATTTCTTATAACAAACGGGACGAGCAGCAGCCTATAGACGTCAGGATCTACTCCATTGGTCTTTACGGTGTCACAGATTTGTAAAAAGTTAGAAACAAATTTGGTGGGGTCCTCTTGAGGGTGTCCATGAAACTGACAATTTTTCTGCACAAGCGTGATCAATTTCTTGTTGAGCTCAAAATTGTCCTTTCCTATAGGGGGCACACTAATGCTTCTTCCATAGAAGTCAGCGGTGGGAGTTGTATACGATCCCCAGGTTCTCCTTGTTTGTGCCTCTCCCTCTAGATCCATAGTGTTCCTAATATTTCTAAACAGATAAGAAACCATGAAAAATGGGAGTCTCTATGTCAAAGTCTAGAGAGCTTCCCAGTGAGATATCCATAGATGAATAAAATTCTAAAAAAAATCAAGACACCAAACTTAAAATGTAAAATTAGATCCAAATAAAATAACAAGAAATGTTCAAAAAATTAAAAAGGGAAAGATATACAATATTAATTTTAGAAGTTTTCAACGAAAAATACTAGAAGATCACCAAACTTAAAAATTTTGAAATCAAACAAGGGAAAATAACTAAAAAAATTCAAACAAAAAGAAGCAAACAAGATTAATTTTTGAAAATCAAGAGGAAGAAAATTAATTGACAAAAATTACTAAGAACACCAAACTTAAAATTTGACGCAAAAATTGAAAAAGAGAAAAAGATGACTAAAGATGAATTTTGGAAAAATTTTAAGAAAAGAAAAAAGAAGGTTCGCAAATTTAACAAGAAAAACAATTAAAGAAAAACTAATAAAAAGTACCTGATCTAAGTAGCAAGACAACCGGTAGTTGTCAATCTCGAACAATCCCTGGCAATGGCGCCAAAAACTTGGTGTGCGAAATTAAACTCGCACAACTTCACCGGCAAGTGTACCGGGTCATCCAAGTTATACCTCAGGTGAGTGAGGGTCGATCCCACTAGAATTATTGGATTGAGCAAGCAATGGTTATCCTGCAGATCTTAGTCAGGTGAATAAAAAGATAGTAGTTGTTGTTGTAGGCGCATAAACCAAAATAGTAAAGAAAGCAGTAAGGAATTGATGTAGAAACAATAATGAGAAATCAGTTAAGGCTTTGGAGATGCTTTATCTTTCCAGATTAATACTTCTTACTGACTACTTTAACAATGAATGATTCATTCTATGGCAAAGCTGTAAGTGATTAACGTCATTGGTCGTGGTCAATTAATCTCCTCTAATTCATATCAAACGCTGTTGTCAGTGGTCATTCAATATGAACGAAGATGAAGCTCACGCAATTCACTCTCCATTGATCCTACTTAATGTGCCACAGACAATGTTAGATCTTTCGGATCGAGGAATGATGCTCAATATTCTAGCCATAGCGCCACAGAAACCTCATTACCCATAATTAACGAGATTTTATGTCACATATCCCAATTAGCCCGGATAAACTGTTGGTTTAGGTGATGTATTCTCAAGCTATAGCTCAAAATAATCCGGGTTAGGACTCGCAAGAACTCATGTAGAATAAGGAGTCATACTCTCATTCCACCCTAGATTCATTTAGATAAAGATCGACAATACATCATAGAATGGAATCCAACATGTATTAAAATAGAAAAGTAATATGATTAATCCATAGGGATAAGCAGAGCTCCTAACCTTAACCTAGGAGATTTAGTTGCTCATAATATACAGAGAAAACTTAGATGTGTCTGATAGTAAAAAGATCCTCCTCTAAACCTAAGTAATCTCCTCTTTAAATAGAGATGCTAACCCTAAAAGATGTTAATTTAAAATTAAAAAGTACAGAGATAAACTAAACTAAGCTAAGGAATGCTAAAATTCCCTTTGGGCCCACGTTGGTCATGTGCTTCATCCAGGCCTGGCATTCAACTTGGAGAATGGCCATTGAACACTAGTTAGGGGGTCAATGCGCTGATCCCTTGGTCCCTTGGTGGCGTTGAACGCCAGCTTTGGGCGTTCAACGCTAGGCTTGCTCCCCTTTGGGCGTTGAACCCCATATGTGGACGTTCAACGCCGTTTTTGGGTAGTGATCTAGAAGAGAAGTATAGACTATCATATATTTCTGGAAAGCTCAGAAAGTTAGCTTTCCAACACTATTGAGAACGCATCAATTAGACCTCTGTCGCTTAAGATATGCTCATTGGAATGCACGGAGGTCAGGATTTGACAACATCTGCTATCCTTTCTTCACCTCTGAACAAAACTTTGCCAATTTTGGCAATTTTGCCCAAAATTCCCTAAAATCAAAGGAAGAACACAAAAACTCAAAGTAGCATCCAAATAGGAATTTTTGCAGCAAAACATACTAAAATTTAATAAAATATAAATAAAATATAAAAAAAATGCTAAGAAAGTGTAATGAAAAAGTGTATAGGATATCCAATTATCATTCTCACCATGGACAAGGAGGCCGAACCCAAGGAGGAACAAGCTGCTATGGATTTAAAAAGGAAGAGGCTCAAGAGGAGATTGGAAGTGTACTTGCACACGCCCTAATAATGATAGAGGAGCCCAAAGTACAACACTCTCTAGACATGCAAAAGGAGACAGAGGATGAGCAAATTGCTCAATTCTTGGCAGTCCTCAAGAAGTTACAAGTCAATATTTCTTTTGTTGAGGTGTTGGAGAAGAAACGCCCCTATATGGCCTGTTTGAAAAGTGTAATTTCTGAGAAGAAGGCCCTAAGGGGAGATGAAAGTGTGGTGCTAACCAAGGAGTGCAATGCATTAGTGCAAAAGAAGCTACCTCATAAAATGCTAGACCCTGGAAGTGTGATGTGGAGCATCTTATACCATTTTTCTAGTTGTTTTTATATTATTTTTGGTTAGATTTCATTCACTTTTACTTGATTTTCGTGCAAAAATTCACCTTTGAATGCTACTTTGAGTTTTTCTTGTATTTTTGTGATTTTAGGTGAAATTCGGAGTAGTTTGGAGAAGCTTGGAGCAAGAAGAAAAAATGCTGTTAGCTCCCCCGTGGGCGCTAAACGCCCAACCTGGCGTTCAACGCCAGCAAGAGGGTAAGAAGTCAGAGGCGCGCTTCCCTTCTAGGCATTCAACACCCAATCTTGGCGTTGAACGCCAGCTTTCTGTTCGAGCCACTTACCAATTGGGCCTCCAAGTGGATTTAGCACCTCTTAGGCTTATCTTATTTTATCTTTGTAATTTTTAGTTTTAAATAATATCTTTTAGGTTTAAGCATTTATTATTAGGTTAGTATTTATAGGAGAAGATCCATTAGGTTTAGAGATCTTCTTCCTCCACACTTTTTCAGGAACCTGTTTTCTCTGTAAAGTTATGAGCAACTAAACCTCCTAGTTAAGGTGAGGAGCTCCTTTTATTTTTATGGATTAAGATTATTATTCTTCTATTATAATTAATGTTTGATTTAATTCTAAAGTGTTATTTTCGTTCTTAATCTTATGAATCTGGGTGGAATGAGAGTATGACCCTTATTCTACATGAGCTCTTGTGATTCTCGAGAGAGTTATCTCGCTTAAGCTACAGCTTGAAAACACTCCTCCTAAACTGTGAATTACCTGGACTAATTAGGATGTGACATAAAATCTGGTTAGCTTTGGGTAATTGAGGTTTTTGTGGTGCTAAACTAGCTTTCTGAACTTCACCTCTAATCTGAATTGAATGACCACGAGAGTGGCTTTTGATAAATATTAGAGGAGATTTAATCGCTAAGAGATTAGGTTTTAATCACTTATGGTTTGCCATAGAATGAATCACTCGTTGTTAAATTAGTTGGTAAGACGTCATAATCCGGAAAGATAAACATCTCTGAGACCTTAACTATTTTCCCATTATTGTTTTACACCTAATCTGCTTATTTGCTTTCTTTACTTGCTATTTTACTGTTTATGCGTTTACAACAATAATCACCTTTTACTGTTTGCTTGACTAAGTCCAACAGGATAACTATTGCTTGCTCAATCCAACAATCCTCATGGGATCAATCATCACTCACCTGAAGTATTACTTGGATGATCCGGTGCACTTGCCGGTAAAGTTGTGTGAGTTCTAATTTCACGCACTAGGTATACAGTATTCAAAAGCAAAGAAAAGCTAAGCAAAGCATAATAAAATTCTTCTTCACTTCGCCCAAGAGAATTCTACACTCTTAATAAGGTACATCACATCCTGTATCTGAAAAGCAACAAGTTTCATATCAGGTGAGAACCCGAAGATTCCTAGTAAGGTAATAGTTCCAAATAGAGACAATGTAAAATTACATGAACTCGCTAGGCAATCCTAGTCTCCAAACACAACAAGGTTCAAGCCAAAGGTTCTTTCTAATCCAAATAGGGTTAAGTTACTAAGTCTTAGCCCTTGTCAATTGTCTCTAACCTTAATTCTTTCATATTTTGAGTCATTATTTCCCTGAATATCCTTATTGTTCATTTCAATATTAATCCCTTTCAAACTTATTAGTCTCAAACAGTTATCATTAATAACATTCAGTCTTAATGGTATTGACAACGAGAATTTTATGTTGGTTCGGAATCGATCAAAATAAGCATCAATTCATTGGTAGCATAGTCTAAACCAACAATAAATTCTCAAGATCAAATATTAAATCCAATACAAAATAACCGAGAGTATTTAGCTCCCGGGTCGTTCTTCCCTAGGAGTTGCAAATGAAGTGTCATGTCATTGGCTATGAGAGAGCATGGAGAATTAGGAATGAAAGCAAGAGAGAAAGACATGTAAATAGCAAGAATTGAAACAAGCATGCAAGGAATTGAAAAGAAAGCAATTAAAGGACTCTTGGCAAGAAGTGAGTAATCTAGGTTTCCTATCCTAGTTGTGGACCACAAACATGGCAATTGTGCGAAATCAATCCAAATCAATTAATCCTCCTTGAGAATTAGTCAAACGGGCGTAATTGATCTCAATCCATAAGTCCTAGTCAACTCACTAATTACTTAGTGAAAGACTAGCGTCAATGGAAACCAAACCAATTAACCATTCTCACACAAGAAGAATGGACATCCACAACTTAATTCCACCCAAACACCAAATTTCTCAACCCAGAGTGTGAAAACTAAACACGCAAGAAATTAAACATCAAAGCAATTAAATAAACATACAAGCAATTAACATGAGAGCAATAAAAGTCAAAGCAATTAAATGTAAGGAAAGGAAATTTAAAATGCAAGAAAACCTCTTGGCTAGCAATTGAGAGCTAAGGTTACCTATCCTTCACATTGACCACAACAATTGAGGAAAGGTAGGATGTGTGTGGTATGATAAAAGGCAATGTGTGTATTCTAAATGCGCGCACAATTTAGAACACAACACATTGATCGGGTAAAATAATATCCACAAAAGCAAAAGAAATAGCATGTTCCTTAATTAAGTGGAATAGGTTGCAAGTGATGAATAAGCAACAACCCAAAAGACAAACAACCTAGATAACCACAACTAAAGTGAATTGAGTATTTGAGCTATTGGATATTGAAATTGTGTAAGTGAAAGCACAACATTAATAGAAAATGGCACAATTAACAATAACCAATTCAATGATGAAAGGAGACTACTTATTCACCTTAGGAATAATGAAATAATCCCATGTATAAGGTGCTTGTTACAAAAAGTGACAAGTCTTGATAGGAATCAAGTCAAGTCTATTAAATAAAAATGAAAGGCATTTACAAGGAACAAATACCCTGTTATGTGATTATATTCACTAAAACCATGATGAATAAATAGTTCAACTCAATTCACTAAATTCATTATGCACTTATAAAAATTTCACCTAATACGCAACATGTAAATGTGCAAATCCAATTAGGTGCTATTAATTTAAGGCAAAGTATAAGCGCATTGATGAAATTCAATCAAGAAGCAACCCAATCAATATTAAACAAACACATGCAACTTATTTAATTAACAAACAACTAAAGCAAAACTAATATGCAAGCAAAACAAAGTAAAGCAAGTAGAGAAGATGGTAAAATTAAGAGAAGAGAGAGGTGAAAAAAGAAGGAAAGAAGAAGTAGAGAGAAGAGAAGAAGAGAAGTATAGTGGTGAGGAAACAGGGGTGTGCATACGCACAGGTATGTGTGCGTACCCACATAAGGCGGAAAAGGGGTTATGCACGCACACAGCAGGGTGCAGTCGCTTGGAACAGAATGAACATAAGGGCCTGTGCGCACGCACAGAGGGTCACGTATATGCATAAAGGACACGTGCGCGCGGAAGGGCGAAAAAGCAACATGACGCGTACGAATGGTGTACGCGTACGCGTGGATGGAAAAATTCAAAAGGCTTGTGCATTCGCACTAGGCATGCAAACACTGCAACCAGAGGCCTTGGATTGATGTGTGCGTGGGCACAGGCCTGTGCCCACGCACAAAAAGCCAAAAAAAATTTTTTGGAAAGGATCATGTGTGCGCGCGCACACAAGTACATGCGCACGCACAGGTCACAGAAAACAAGGGAATGCGCACGCACAAGGCGTACTGGCACTGCGAACAGAGGGCATAAAGGCTTGTGTGCATACGCACAGCTGGGTGCGTACGCACAGAAGGTGAATTTTCGTTATTGTGTGCGTGTGCACAAGGGTGTGCGCACGCACATGCCCTGTTTTTTCCAAAAAAAAAAATTTCTTTCAAAATCTAAGGCTCTTAGCCTTAACTCAATCAAAACTCAATACCAAAACATGTAAGAACCCATAAATTCATGATCCAAACCAAAATTAACATAACTAACTCAAAATTAAACTAATTTTAAGCTAACCAAGCATAACAAAAAGCAAATAAGTCAAAATATGTACAAAAGAGAAGAGTTAGAACAATGTTACCAAGCACTTTTATTTAATGTCTTTAAGTTAGACAATTGGGAGAGCCCTTGCTATGGTGGCTTGTGCATGACTTTTCTACCAATGCTAGAATGTCCAATATCCTCCAGGATCCCAATCCTAACCATGAACAAAGACAACCAAAAAGCAAGCTATTTATATATTAACATATTTACAATAGCCAGAAACAACACCATTGCAACTCCCCGGCAATGGCGCCCAATTTGACAACGAGAATTTTATGTCGGTTCGGAATTGATCAAAACAAGCATCAATTCTTTGGTAGCATATTCCAAACCAAAATGAATTCTCAAGATCAAATATTAAATCCAATACAAAATAACCGAGAGTATTTAGCTCCCGGGTCGTTCTTCCCTAGGAGTTGCAAATGAAGTGTCATGTCATTGGCTATGAGAGAGCATGGAGAATTGGAAATGAAAGCAAGAGAGCAAGACATGTAAATAGCAAGAATTGAAACAAGCATGCAAGGAATTGAAAAGAAAGCAATTAAATGACTCTTGGAAAGAAGTGAGTAATCTAGGTTTCCTATCTTAGTTGTGGACCACAAACATGGCAATTGTGCGGAATCAATCCAAATCAGTTAATTCTCCTTGAGAATTAGTCAAAAGGGCGTAATTGATCTCAATCCATAAGTCCTAGTCAACTCACTAATTACTTAGTGAAAGACTAGCGTCAATGGAAACCAAACCAATTAACCATTCTCACACAAGCGGAATGGACATCCACAACTCAATTTCATCCAAACACCAAATTTCTCAACCAAGAGTGTGAAAACTAAACATGCAAGAAATTAAACATCAAAGCAATTAAATAAACATTCAAGAAATTAACATCAGAGCAATAAAAGTCAAAGCAATTAAATGTAAGGAAAGGAAACTTAAAATGCAAGAAAACTTCTTGGCAAGCAATTGAGAGCTAAGGTTACCTATCCTAGACATTGACCACAAACATATGATGATTATGAAAAGTTAATCCTACTTAGTCAACCTTACATCGAAGATAAGTCAAATAGGCATAGTTAATTTCAATCCCTAAGTCTTATGTCAACACTAAGGGGTTACATAGAGTCAAGGAAGACCAAATCAACTAACTACTCTAATGTATCAAACAAGAATGGACATCAATGACTCAAGGATCACCAAAGTCATCAATTCCAAGCCAAGAGTGAGAAAAAAATTAAGTGAAAACTAAGCCAAGCATTTTATCAAACACTTGGTGTGCATGAAAATAAAATAATATTAAAATACATTAAAATAAATTCTAAATCTACCAAAGCAAGAAAATAGCAATAACAACTAAGGAAAGCAATAAATGACATAGAAACATAAATTTGCATTAATTAGAATTAAAATAACAAAAGTGTTCTTAACATGAAAATAACATAAAAGAGAAAATAACAAAAGAGATGAAGAAGATAAAGACAAGAAAGAATAGAAACATAAATGAAACTACACTAAAGCAAGAATTAAAGTGCTGAAATTAAAAGAAAACTAAGCTAAAAACCCTAATTCTAGAGAGAGGGGGGAGCTTCTTTCTCTAGAAACTAAGAGAAAAACATCATAAAAACTAAACCTAATTCCCCCCTTCATTCAGCTTCACTTTGGCCTCATATAGCTTCAGAATTGAGTTGGACTGGGTTCTGGAGGTCCAAAAATCACCCCCAGCGATTTGCATTAATGAGCTGACGTAATTCGAGTCACGCGTACGCGTCATTGCTCAAAATTCACTCCCACGCATACGCGTCGCTCACAAATCCTCATTGTGCGTGTGCACGCACGGGTGCTGGAACTTCCAAATTCCATTTCTTCATGGTTTTTTCCCTTTTGCATGCTCTTTTTCTCACTTCTTCAACCCATACTTGCCTTGGAAATTTGAAATCACTTAACAATACATCAAGGCACCAAATGGGATTAAGTGAATTAAAATTGACTAAATTAAGCACAAAAGAGCATCTTTTCACTTTCAAGCACAATTTAGGAAGAAATCTCAAAGCATCCTATTTAGATGAATAAATGTGGGTTTATGTGATGAAATCCATTCAAATCAAACCAAAATATATCGTAAAATATGGAGTCATCAGGTATCAATTATCATCATTTAGTCTCAATAGTCTCAAAGAATTATCAACAGTCTCATTAGTCTGGATATATTATCATATTCTTATATTTCCAGTCTTAAGTTCTTAACAGAATAAAACACAAACAAAATAAACAAGTCAATCACAACAAAGTGCAATTAATTCAAGTAGTACAAGTAGCAGATAGATGAACAAGTAGGAAAACCAAACACAATATGCACACCTAAATAATTACAACTAAATACACATGATGCATACCTATCTTACTGGCCATGAGCTCACGCGTCAGTTAACATACCAGAACCCGACACATCAGATAGCTAATCCAAACATTGCCTCTCTGTTGCGCATCCCAAAAGGAAAAATATCTCTGGGCTTATCACAACCCGGTCTCACAGGGAGGGTGTCCTATACACCTTGTAATGTGAGAGCCTTGTACTCCTCGCAGGGTGAGTGCCCTGTACGCCTCGCAAGGTGAATACCATATACATATCTCACAAGGTGAATACCATGTACATATCTCGCAGGGAGAGTGTCTTATCACACATGCAACCAGAGAGAGAGAGATAGTGTAGGAAGGACTTGACCACCATCCCTACATCACAATGCAACAACGGAGAAGCGGGATGAAACTCCGTCCTTGCCTGGTGCAGGTGCAAAGCCAAATATGCAAGTGGGACGAACCCACGACCTTGCCTCGCAAGTGGGACGAAACTCTGACTTGCGTCGCAGCGAGATGACCTCCGGCCTTGCCTCGCAAGCAGGATGAACCTCCTACCTTGCCAATCAATATTTGTCAATCTCAAACACGCAAGTGGGATAAGACCATCGTCCGTGAAATCGGTCATCAGAAACACTCATCATAATCATTTATAATCAATTCCCAAATATAGGTTATTAACCCTAATTTGTTATCAAATACTCCATTTTGTTCTCTCGTGAGCGGCATAACACCACTGTCCTCACCATGGATGGGAATAAACCACTATTCCCGTAACTAACCTACAACCTGAGCAAGCGGAACAAAACCCACGTCCTTGCATCTACCAGGTGCAAGTGTCTCATAAATCAATTCTTTCTCCAAGAATAACTCATTACAATTCATTATATCTACCCCAGCAACACTTATAATTATTAGTGACCAATTGATGCATGAGCATCGTCTATTTATTTTCTTGTTATTTTGGATATGAATTTGTTGACTTTAGTTGAGTTTTTAGTGTTTTAAGCCTATTTGGATGCTACCTTGAGGCGCATTGTGGTTTTATTTATTTCAGAAAAATATGGACAAGTTTGGTAGAGTTCGTGCAGAAGAAAAAGGGAGAAATTCATTCCTGCCAAGCTGGTGCTAATGCCACTATTGGCGTTAGTTCAGATGCCTCGTACCATGTGCAAGGTCTCTGTTGAGTTGGGCGCTAAACGCCACTATTAGCGTTTAGCGCGGGAGATATCGTTAATTCGTACCCAGAATCAGAAGCTGTCTGCATTAAATGCCGAGCTTGGCATTTAGCGCCAGGAAGATAGAAACCTCTCTGCTCAGGGGCGCTAAACGCCGAACCTGGCGTTTAGCGCCAGTAGCGCGAAATTGAACATTAACGAAGGCTCTGTTGGATGAAGATTTGTTAATATTGATTTTATATTATTCTCCCTGAGTTATTTTTATCTACAACATAATCTTTTAGGGTTTAGACATTATTATTTTATTTTATTATCAAA